>NW_017731822.1:1034997-1039347 GCF_001890085.2 Hipposideros armiger
ATCTCCTCTTGGCAGCTTGTTGGCTCCTTCTTGCTGATAATCATAATTGCACCTTGTCATGTTCTTCCCACACATGCGCTCAGTAATCTCATGTTAATTCATGAAAATCATGTGTGTATGTAAATATACATGTATGTGTATATGTATATATGTACACACACATATTCTTCCTGTTACTAGGCAGTACAATTTATGAAAAGTGTATTAATAAAACTATTTTTAGTATGAACTTTTCCCCTCTCTCTGTAAAAGGTTATTGTTAGAAAAGTCATGTTATTGCTTTTTTTCTTGCCTTTCTGTTTTTGGCAGAAATGAAGCCCTTTTGGTTGTGTGTGTTTTCTCAAAATATTTCATGTCCCTCCATTAACGAGACCCCACTGCGGTCCTCCGACAGGACAGGCCCCCTCCCCTTGTTGACACTATCCTGGTAATTAGTCCTCTTGAAAAATTCGTTTTAAATCATCAGATGCTGTCACAGATCTTGCCTCGCATCCTGGTTACTATGGTAATCTGGTGGAGGAGTCCATGGGAAAATCTTGCCTGGTGACAGAGGAGATAGAACGGGACCTGCACCGTTCCTTACCGGAGCACCCCGCCTTCCAAAACGAAACGGGAATTGCTGCTTTGAGGAGAGTCCTGACGGCTTACGCCCACCGGAACCCCAAAATTGGGTACTGCCAGGTGAGGTGTGCGCTGGGAAGCTGAATCCTTTATTCCAGGTCTGGGGTTGACCAGCAGGCCTCAGGGTGTGTTGTTTGGGCCACCTGTATGGAGGACTGTCATGTGAGGGCTCCGTGCCCATTCCTTCCCCTGAAGAAGGTAGCGAACGAGGCCAAAGGAAATCCTCTTCATAGAGTCAGACAGGCTGATCCTTGGAGGTCAGAAACATTGCCTGGTGCCTGACAAGAGCCTCACGGGAGCTGCGTCCATACAGGCAGTGTCTTCATGCCCCGTGGGCCCCTGTGGGAAGACGGCCTTGATATGGCTGCTGTGGAGCTTTGCTTCTCTGGAACTTACAGGGATGATTGAAAAAATGGCAGTGCTATTAGGGGAGGAAAAAGATATCTGGGGTAGCTCACTTCCCCCGAGGACTCAGGAAGTTTGCTCAGTGTACTCAGGGAAGCACTAAACAGCACAACGTAAATACCAGTAAACAAAACAACAAAAAGTCCTAACCCAAGACTGGCTTAGAGGAGTTTCTGACATTTAAAACTGTTTCTGACATTATTAAGGTTTTTAAACTTTGTTTTCATGTGAATAAGCAAAATGCAGCATTACTAGATGGGGACAGGGACGGAATGGTGGCTGATCACTCGGCCTGGTGTATCATGTTGCTAGGACACGTGGTCGTTCGCCTGCACGAGCATCTCTGTGGTTGGGGTATGCTGGATCTTGACTTTTGTGGGTCATTTGGGCTTGTGTGTTTGTTAATGTCTCTGTGGCTCTGTGCGGTCTGGTCAGTAACTGTTCCCTCTCCTGTGAACCCCCGATCAGTCCATGAACATTCTGACGTCCGTCTTGCTGCTATACGCCAAGGAGGAGGAAGCCTTCTGGCTGCTGGTCGCTGTGTGCGAGCGGATGCTCCCAGACTACTTCAACCATCGGGTCATTGGTAAGCTCCCTCCTCCTCTGTACCTGGGGATAGTGACAGAGCCTGGGCACGGATGCTTCTCACCTATCCTGCTTCTAAAATCCGCGGTGCCACTCAGCTGCCCTCTGCACAAACACTGTTTGGCTCTTGGGTCTGGAAAGCTAACGGTGTAATTCTCTGCACAGTCCTGGCAAAATAATAGAATGAGGTAACCTGATCACTCGCTTGCTACAAACCCATGCAGATTTTGGATTAAAACAATAATTTTACGTGGATAGCTGAACTTACAAGAAGGACAGAAAAATTCTAGGCTCAAGAAACAAGTTGAAAAATGAAAACTGGAGAGGTTTTTATTGATGCTGAGGCCTGGGAAGGGAGCGGGGTCTTGCTGTTGGTACCCAGGCAGCTCATGCAGACTGGAGAGGAGAGGAGGTGAGCACAGCAGTGCTGGCGAGTCCCACAGTCAGGCCCGACCTGAAGGGCAGACCTGGAGAACGTCTCCCACTGCATAAGGGACAAAGCTCATTGGTTGCTGCCCGGGCTCTGGGCAAACCTGTGAAGCCACGTTCCTCAAGCATTTGGTGCTTTGGTCTTTTCATCTGGTTGATATTTGAATTTGTACTATGTCTGTGGTCCAGCAGCCTCCTGGTGGAGAAAGTGACACAAAAATTGCTTTAGTGATACTCTTCTGGGCACTTCTCAGTAATCCAGATGGAGAGATGGAGATGGCCCAAAATTAGGGTGACAGCAGTGGGAACAGAAACAAAAGAACCAGCTTGATGCAGAATGTGACCAGGGACTGGATAGAGAGGCAAGGCAGGAAGAAGGGCTTCCAGGCTCGTCCTGAGAACTGAGGGGATGTGTTCACCCCTGGGAGTGAGGGGGAGGGCTGGCTGGGAGGGAGGTGGCCTTTCAGTATGACTGCGACCATCTCCCCTGGTTTCCTTCCTGTGCCTGAGTGGTCAACTGGCTTGTGTCCCTTTTCACTTGATAATGTGGGAGGCGGTTAAGCGTATGGAGAAGTAAGGAATAATCAGAACCTCAGGGTCACGGGAGACATGTTGTCAGTTGACGATTGTTGCTATGGGACACCTCCACAGTGACCAGCAGACACCCCGTGATAATGTATACATTTGTGTGACCCCACCTCGTACAGGGTGGGACATGTGGAGCCTTTCCACCTGCAAAGTCTCCTTCTGCCCCTTCCCTGCAGGCAACACTTGGCACTGATTTCTGTCAGCACAGATTAATTTGGCCTGTCCTTGAACTTGGTATGAATGTAATAATAGAGGATGTTCTCCTTTGTGACTGGCTTCCTTTGCACAACACAATGTCTTTGGTGCATCACTAGTTTGTCCCTTCTCCTTGCTGAGTATTCATACCATCAGCTATTGATAGACTTTTGAGTTATTTCCAATTTTTTATCCTGAGTAAAGTTGCAATGAACATTCATGTATAAGTCTGTGTGAATACTATATTCTTGGATTTTGTTTGAGTATTTACCTAGGAGTAGAATTGCCGGGTTATAGGTTAGATGTATGTTGAACTTTATAAGAAACTGTCAGTTTTTCAAAGCATATATAATAAGTCACATATTTCACTTACACCAGCAATGTGTGGGACTTACAGTTAGTTGCTCCACATCTGTTAACACTTGCAATTTTTAATTTTATTTTAGCCATTCTAGTGGGTAAGAAGTGGTATATCGTAGTTTTAATTTGCATTTCTTTGGTTAATGTTGAACATGTAGTTTTGTGCTTACTGGCCATTTATTTATCATCTCTTTTTTTTTGTTTTTGTTTTTGTTTTAAAGATTTGTTATTGGGGAATTGGGGAATTGGAACAGCGCTGGGGAATTCGGGGAAGGGGAACAGACAAGTTGCTGTCCTTTTGTTCTTCAGTCTAGTGGTGGAGGATGTTGCTTCACTGGCCCAAGTTGGCACCATCATTGCGCTCTTCCCGGGTGAGGCAGATCAGTCGCCGGCTTCTGGACGGNAATGTTTTCTTCCCATCTGTTTTGCCAAGGAAATGGCATTTTATTTGCGTAAATGCTCTCACTGGGCTCTGAACCCCCCAAGGGCTGGTACTCTGTGTTTTTTATCTTTACATCCTCTGGGCCTGGTAGAGGTTCAGAGATATGTGCTAAATACATAGCCTGTCCCTGTTCCCAGAGGTGACGCTCCTCTGTTAGGGACTAGTGGACGGGCTGTGGCAGCAGGTGCGGACAGGGCTTCTTTGTACCTGAAGGCTGTTTCCACTTCCAGTCCAGAGAACAGATAAAAACAAGCCTGTGGAACGACCACTTTGTGGAATACGGCAGAACGGTGTGTATGTTTCGCACAGAGAAGATCCGGAAGCTTGTGGCCATGGGGATCCCTGAGTCACTACGTGGCCGACTCTGGCTCCTTTTCTCAGGTAGGTGGTTCCAGCCAGTCTTTAGGTCAAATGTGATTCCTGGAGCAGACACAGGAACAGGGGCCCATGTCTGACCCGTGTGTGTGTGTGTGTGTGTGTGTGTGTGTGTGTGTGTATGATGGTCATCTGTCCTTAGAGTTATCCAGTGCGTTCCCAGCCAAGACTTCTGAGCCTCACTGTGTCAGCTGTGGGACCCCAGTCAGGGTGCCTGAGGCCTCTGGGCTGCAGTGTCCTCTGTGGTCAGTGCTGGTCTGGTTGAAGTGACCTTCTCTCCTTTAAAAGTGATTCTGAGTCTATACGTAGTCCCGAGAATTCTGTTAAGAGCCAGTGAGGTGTCCTCTAGG
>NW_017731822.1:1043772-1087980 GCF_001890085.2 Hipposideros armiger
GCTCTTAACCAATGCGCCACTCGGCCGGCCCAATTTATCATCTCGTTTGAAGTGTCTATTGAAATCTTGTTCTTATTTAAAAAATTTGGTTACTGACTTCTTATTACTGAGTGGCAGAAGTTCTTTATTTTGAATACAAGATCTTTGTCAATTGTACTTATTGCAAATATTTCCTGAGTTTGAAGTTTGCGTTTTCATTTTATTAATGGTGTCTTTCGAAGAACATGACTTTGAAGTCTAATTTATAAGTTTTAAAAAAAATTTACCCTTATTATTATTTTTTTTAATTGGGGAATAGTGTGTTTTCCCAGGACCCATCAGCTCAAGTCAAGTAGTTGTTTCAATCTGGTTGTGGAGGGCGCATCTCAGTGGCCCATGTGGGGATTGAACCGGCAACCTTGGTGTCATGAGCACTGCGCTCTAACCACCTGAGCTAAGGGGCTGCTCCTAATTTATAATTTTTTCTATGGTTAGTGCTTTCAATGTCCTAAGAAATTTTGCCTTTTTCCTATATTTTCTTTTAGATGTTTTATAGTATTATAAATTTATATTTAGGTCTGTGACACATTTTAAGTGCATTTTTCTGTGTGGGGTAAAGTAGGGATTGAGGTTCTTCCCCGCCCTGCGTACAGATATCCTTGATTTTTCTGAAAATACTATCCCCACCGAATAACGTCAAAACTCAGTTAATGAAGCCTGAGTCTTTTCTGGACTCTCTGTTGTGCATACCTCAGAGCAGATCTGATTTCAGGCTAACTTTAGAGAGCGAGTCTTTCTGACCAGTGGCCTTCCCTCCCCAGGGGCCCAAGTGGACCAGTCCGTGTTCGAGGAGCTCATCAAGGAGCACTTGCCTGAACTGGCGGAGCACCTGAACGACCCCTCAGCCCTGGCGTCCGTCTCGCTCTCGTGGTTCCTGACTCTGTTCCTCAGCATTATGCCTCTGGAGAGCGCGGTGAACGTTGTAGACTGCTTCTTCTACGATGGGATCAAAGCCATCTTCCAGCTGGGGCTGGCGGTGCTGGAAGCCAATGCCGAGGACCTGTGCAGCAGCAAGGACGACGGCCAGGCCTTGATGGTCCTCAGCAGGTGCGCCTGGCTGCCGGCCCTCGTGGCTGCCCGGGGCGGGAAGCGGGCAGCAGCTGGAACCCTGGAAGTCAGATGGCCGGAGACGGCAGCAGCAGGGGCCCAGCAGGGCTGTTACTGTGGAAGTGTTTCCTTCCACTCTGTCGCTTGTCACCCTGAGATCCTCCTCGAGCCAGGATGTCCGGTGGCACTGTCATATGCGTGTGGTGAAGAGCACCATCTTCCCTCACTCCTCTCTACCAAGTGAGGGTGTCCAACAGGAATACAGAGGGCTGTCAGTGCTTTTCTCCGAGGAGATTCAGAAGTCTTAAGTCTAGAGAGACTCAAAGTAACCTTGAAACAGGGACAGGCACTGGGAAATGTTGGCATCGGGCAGCCAACTGGACAGTTGTGACATTTTATGTGTAGGGGCTGGTGTGTCCCACCAGGCCTCGGACTGGAATCTGGGTCTCTGGGAGCTGAGGGCAAGTTGGCTGACAAAGGAAGGGGTCCCTTTCAGAACTGTGTGGAAGCTTAAACCTGCGTGCACGCACAGAGTGTTGTGTTTACTTCACTGGGGAGTCACAGACCCCAGGAACCTACCCGTGGAGCCCAGGTCGATGAGTCTGGCTTATGGCCGTCTCTCGCTCTCTCTAAAAGGACCACAGTGTTCGCTACCTTGCCCTCCTCCCAGTGTATGGAGACAGATGCACTGTGTTTGAAGTGTTGCGACACGTCTAGTGGCCCCTGTGAAGGGAGTGCGTGCGTGTGGTGCCCAGGTGAGAGTCAACCTGTGCTTTAATGCCAGGTGATGTGCTCAGGTTTCTAGATCACATTAAGAATGAGGACAGCCCTGGACCCCGAATTGGCAGCCACCATGCCTTTTTCTCCGACGACCAGGAGCCCTCCCCTGTGACTGACATTGCCGACCTGATCCGGGACTCCTACGAGGTAACTGGCCCTGTCCCACCCCACCCCGCGGAGCTTGCCAGGGAATTGGACATGAGGGAGGGTTCCGGGCTGCTTCTGTGTCCTCTGTACAGAAGGAAGTCTGAGTGGCCCCTGGTCTCCCTGCAGAAATTTGGAGACCAGTCTGTGGAGCAGATCGAGCGCATGCGTTGTAGGCACCGGATCAGGGTTCTCCAAGGCCACGAGGACACCACAAAGCAGAATGTGGTGAGTCGAGGCTGCCTCAGTGTGGCCATTCGCTGACTGGGGTGTCCCTGTTGATTTCTAACGTAAGAACGCCAGTGTTTTTTGTGTGTTTTTTTCTCGCATTGAATCAAAAACGTAATAGGTTTGATGCGGTCTAGAAACAGCATGGGTTTTAGAGTCAGACAGATTGTGAGCACCACCATGAGCCTCCAATTCCCTGGCTATAGAATGAAGATGGTCATGCCGGGGTGTGGGTTAAAGGAGGTGGGATGTAGAAAACGTCCAGCACACATGGCTTGCAGAGTTAGCTGTTATTCAGGGGGAGCTTCCTGCCCGGGCTGTCTTTGCTAGGGCTTAGCTGCCATTAGAATGTGTGGTTTGTCTGAGGCCCTGCTGTGTGTATTAGAAAGGTTGAGGACAGTCACATAAGAACGTTCCCATGAAATGATCTTTGTGTCAGAAAGGGGTGACAGGGAAGTTGACACTGGGCGCCTGGTGTCCCACTGTAGCAGGAAGAGCCCCCTCCTCCTTTTGATCCTCCCAGATGTAGGCAGAGAACTCACTCCATTACTGTCCATTCTTTCTTCAAGCTCCGTGTTGTCACCCCAGAAGTCTCAATTCTTCCTGAAGACCTCGAGGAACTGTATGACTTATTCAAGGTATGAAAGTCTGGGAAGATGAGTGAGTGGCAGGCCCTGGGCCAGGCCCAAAGCCACATTGTCAGCCTGCCCAGGGGTGACATGTGGAAGCCGGAGGGGGCTGTCCTGTGCCTGTTCTGTGACAGCAGAGGCTGAGCTGCCCCACCTGCCAGCTCTGCTTAGCCTTAGCCTAGCCTTAGCCTTAGCAGCCCGCACACTAGAGCCACTACACTGAGTTCTCAATCCGTAGTAGATGGGACAGTGACCCTATGGAAACTGTCCCTTGGTACACTTTTTAATTACCCATAATCCCACCCACAGTATATGTATACATTTTTATGTTTGTGTGGTGGTATCCATGCTAGCTTACATTCTGTTTTCCCTTGATGCCGTTAACACTTTTCCATGTTGCCATGTAGTTTTAATCGTTTTTAAATAACTTCATAATTAGCATATTGGTAATAACTAACATACTAAACCATATATCTAATATTTGGTTATTTAGGTAAGATTCTCAAGTTTGCTACTTCACTTACCCAGCAAGGAACATATTAAGTGCCTTGCTAGAAATCTTCTTGTGCAAAACAGTCACTAAAAGTGGGGAAGAGCAGCAGACACGCTGACCCACGCCTGACCCACCGGCCGTGACAGGGGAGAAAGGGCAGTTGCAGAAAGCATATCCAGCATCCACGAGAGTCGGGCCTCCAGAGCTCTTCCTGATGGGGACCTGAGCTGCTGTTCCCTTTGATTGCACATTGCCAACACAGTTGAAATAGTGATAAGCAGCATGGCAGGTACTTCTAAGCAGTGCCTTCCAGGGCGTCCGAACCCATTGTGTGCCCTGTCCTGCCTGGCACATTGCCCTGCAGTCACTGAAATAGCTTGTTGGCTTTTCGATTCCTGGCATTCCCCATTCCTAATAAGCAGGAGTCTTGGCCCATGTCTCCTGTAAACATTACCTGTTTTCAAGTTTTATAATTTCCTCTTGCCTAGAGAAAATGCAGTCAAAGGTTACTGTATGTCCCAAGCCCTCTGACTTTCAAGGAGGAAAAACAAGGAATAGTAGAAACATAAAAGCAGGTAAACAGATGTATGTTTAGCACAAGAAGGCTTTCATTTGTTTAGGATTAACCGTTTGCAATTTGCAAGTATAAGACACATCACAAAAATGAATTTCTATAATTTAAAAGATTGTTTTCAATTGATTATAAAAATAAATTTCATTAAGTACTAACCATGTCCTTCATCTTGACTACAAAGAGTTTTTAAAGAAGATAGAGCTGACTATTTCTTGTTTGCTATGTCTATCTTTCCTGTGAATGATGTGGTTGGCACTTAATGAAATTTATTTCCATATTTATAGTTACCCCTATGAGTTTTTCGTTTATGTATGACTAACTATAAACATAAAATTTTAAAAAACTAACTACAAGATGATTTTCAAAATTTATTTCCAAAGGAAATTCCAGTAAAATAGAGTCATGGTGCCTAATTCTGTTGTGCAACTGAGGTTCCTCCTTTCTGCACCCACCCCAGCGCCTTCCTTCCAGGCCCAGAGCCAGTGTCATGCCCACTTAACGGCCCTCTCAGACTATCCTTTATCCTGTGCTCCTGATCTCTGAATTTCCTTGGCTTTCCCATTTCACTTATCTCAATACTTGATTAAATATTATAGGGCATGATGTTCTCTAGTTAGCTTTTACATACATCTCTTGTCTTCTGAATCATAATTTCATTTCCTCAAGGGAAAGGGCCACACACAGAGACCCTCACATCGTCTTATAAATGTGCAATAGGCTCTTGATAAGCAGTCCATTCCGTAACTTCTCTGCATCCTTCCCTAAGCCTGCAGTGTACAGGCGTGACCGACCATTCCCTGTGTTAACGAGAAATAGTCAGCTCTGTCATCTTTACATATTCTTTCTGATTAAAGATGAACGATGTGGTTAGCACTTAATGAAATCTATTTTTATTGTTAATTTAAAGTGATCTGTTTTTGTCCTTTGATGCAGTTCTTTTTTTCTTTAAGTTTGTTGAGATATCACTGACACACAGCACTGTATAAGGTTAAGGCATACATCATGATTTGACTTACATATACTGTGAAATGATTACCACAGTAAGTTTAGCCAACATCCATCTTCTCTATACATACCAAAAAAAAAAAAAGAAAAAAAAAAGCTTTTTTCCTTGTGATGACAACTTTTAGGATTTACTCTTAGCAACTTTCAATTATGCCATGCAACAGTGTTAACTATAGCCGTCCTATTTTGTACATTACATCTTAGAACTAACTGGAAGTTTGTACCTTTTGACTCCCTTCACCCAGTTCCCCCACTCGCCCCTTCCCCCCACCTGTGGTAACCACAAGTCTGATCTCTTTTTCTATGAGTTTGGGGTTTTTTCTTTCTTAGATTCCACATGTAAGTGAAATCATATGGTATTTGTCTTTCTCTGTCTGACTCATTTCACTTAGCATAATGCCCTCTAGTTGTAAAACAATCTTCTAAATCTAAATAAATTCAGATTTGTGATGTCCACCTGCTGTTCTCCCAGCTTCATTAATCTTATCTTTCCAAGTAAGACGTGAACAGTATAACTCACACTCGGCGTCACAGGCTGCTTCTGGAAACACCTGGCCCCTGAAACCATGCCTTATGGCTGCCATCAGCCTGCTCTCCTAATGGCCAGTGACATTCGTTCACTGTTGCTAGACTACCAGGCTCCAGAGAACATTTGGTCTCTAATACTATTTTGCTTGCTTCCATGTTGTGATTAAGACTTTCATTTTCAAAATGTAATTAAAAACACACAAGAAAGTAAAATTATTCCCACTCTCACCTACAATCCTACCGTGTACAGGTAATTACTGTTCACAGTATGGTGACTCTCTTTCCTGATTTCCCCCCCTTATACTGTATCTCTCGCTAAACACACACACACACAAACACACACACACAACTTTTTTTTCCACATAAAAGTGAGATTGTGCTGGACATAATGGCCTGCAGTTTTTTTTATCATGCACATTTTTCTAGATACCGATAGATCTTGTCATTCTTTTTAAATGGCTGCACAATTTCATGGTAGGGCTGAACCAGATTTGAAATTTATTTGCCTATTGAGGGACATTCATGTTTGAAATTTTTTGCTGCTTCATAAACAGTGCTGTGCTGAGTGAACATCCTCGTGCCTTTATCAGGACATCGGTGCTGCTGTTTATGTGTGATGGGACGCACAAGCCACATTTCTTGTCAATACTGCTAGTGTTTTGGATTTTCCAAATTTCAGTTTCACTGCGGTTGTCTAAGTGCGCATTTACCCATGCCACACTCACCCACTGTTGAATATTATGGATCTTTCAAAATTTTGCTAGTCTTGTGGAAAATTCCATTTTCTCTTAATTTAAATTTGTTTACTCATGAATGAGGTGAAGTACCATTTGATGGGTTTATTGGCTAGTTGTATACTTCTCTGTATCACCTGTCCATATCCTTGACCTCGTCTTCTACTGGTCCATTTTCTGTGGGAGTCTAAGTAAACTGGTTGGATTCATCCTTGGCCTACATTTTATAACAGTTTTCTTCTGGGCAGAATTCTGTGGGCCTTTCGCATCACAGGATGCACTAACGTACATGGGGAATTCCTAGTGTGTCTTGGGTTTTCAGGAACAGAAATTTATTAGACCTTTGTGGTACTTTTTATGACCCAAAGGGTATTTAAAGAACATGGCTGCAATGAAATGTGACAGTAAAATTGTAAATGGCATTTGGAAATGTTCAAAATGGAGTATGTGCTGACGCTTGTTTCTGTGCCATCCCTGTGGGCAGAGGGCATTGAAATGATGAGGCATCTTCAGTCACTGACTGTTCCAGTGAGTTGAGATATCCCAAGAGGTGACTTAAAAGATGTCCTCTAAAGAGGCTCAGCTGATCCTCAGTGACAGGGCCAATTTTGATTGCTTTAGTTTCCAGTCTATTCCCAAGACCTGAAATCGCCTTTTTAAAAAAAATTCTTTGAATTGCTAATAAAGCCAAAATTCAGATCATATAAAAAAGGATGCATTAAAAAGACATGCTTCCACATCTGTGTCCCAACCCCCACGCCGCCGCCTCACAGGTAACCAGTGTGGCTCGTTTCTTTGTATGCTATAGATTTGTCTAGTACTTTTCTGACTTTCAAATAATGTGATTTTAAGAGAAAATATCAGATTAAAAATTGTATGTCTTCTATAATTAAAACTGTGGCAGCTGAACTGTACTTTTTAAAATAGTTAAAATGGTAAATTTTGTTGTGTATATTTGCTATATAAATATACATAAAAAAACCTTAAAAGAAAAAAATGTCAAAATTACATACTCATGTGGGCAAGGACTACAAGGTAACAAGGAAACACATTTATATGCTGGGTTAATGAGATTATGAGTAACTTAATTTTTTTTCATTTGTGTTATAATGCTTATTCAGTACATAGTAATTTTACGAGGCAGTCAGTCTCAAGAGGCCATGGTAGCCTTGTAAGTGTGCTGCGATCTCTCAGAACCCCTCTCCCCCATTTTAGAGAGAACATATGATGAGCTGTTACTGGGAGCAGCCCCGGCCCATGGCCCCTCGCCACGACCCCAGCAGGCCCTACGCAGAGCAGTATCGCATAGATGCGCAGCAGTTCGCACACCTGTTTCAGCTTGTCTCGCCATGGACCTGTGGGGCCCACACGGAGATCCTGGCAGAGAGGACTTTCAGGCTTCTAGATGACAACATGGACCACCTCATTGAATTCAAAGCGTTTGTGAGCTGTCTCGGTATGACTGTGGGTCTTTATTGCAGTGACTTGATTTGGGATGTGAGTGGATTGTGAGGCAGGCGGATCCACACAATGAAATGTATTTGTTACTTGCCTGCCATGATTTTGTGATTTACAAAAAGTGCTCTGCAGGCTCCTCTCATGACTGTTTTTGCTTCCTTAGAGAAGTGTGGGGAGAGGGACCCAGGCGCTTAACATACAAGGTCATTGACCTTGTTCTCCATGGCGCCCAGGGTGTGGTGGTGGCTTGTTAGGAGCCATGTTCCTAACATTTGCACATAAAATTAAAATCGTACAGACAATAGGAGGCCAAAGTTGATAAGGTTATCTTGTGGCTCAAGAGTCACCAGTCACTGACCTCTCACATTTTCATTTCAAACAGTGTGTGTTGGGGGGGTAGGGGCAGAGGAAGTGTTGGGTCAACAAGTGCTGACCTTAGGAAGTTTCTCTCCACAGTGAGTTTGTGTCATGACAAGTATACTTTAACCATTTGCATCTACTCAGTCTCTCTCTCTCATTTTTTGGCAGATGTTATGTATAATGGAGAAATGAATGAGAAAATTAAACTGTTATATAGGCTTCATATCCCTCCAGGTAAGAAATTCCAAGTAGAAAAATCAGGCTGTCCTGCCTGCTTTGTGCACAACACTGAAGTTGCTTTTAAATTTCCTTTGGACTCGAGCGTGCTGTGGGACTGTGTGGAACACAGGTTTCTGGGCCCCGCCCATGTCTGACGCACCACACCTGTGAACCCCTGGCCTGTGGAAGGTGTGGGGAAGCCAAGCCCCTGGGGGCTGTTTGACCCTGCTGTGTTTGAAGGGCCATGTCATTTTTCTAGCATGGAAAACCATGCTTCCTTCAAATTTAAGCAGTGGTAGCCAGGAACAAGGAACAGTTTTGAAACCTATGGATCAGACTTGGGGTTAGCCTTAAGGGATTCTGTGGACCTCGGAAACTGAGAGAGGTGGGCCAGGAATTCCAGAGGGTCTTGGGGCCTTAGTGCCTGGCCCTGGTGCTGGATGAGGCCTCCGATGGGACTTCCCAGTGACGGCGCCTGGGGCAGCTGGTGGGCTGGGAGGTTTCCACGGCCACGAGATCCTGGTGGCGTTTACAGCTGACAACTGTACAGAAGTTGAACTAGCACATAGATGTTATTTGTGGGCTTTCTGGGCACCTTCCTGTGTTCATTCGGCCTTTCCTCAATCAGCATATAACACATTATGCATGTGACCTGCAGAGGGCATTCTCAGCCACGCACGGCTCTCCTCCACCTTCCCTGGGACCCAGTGCTTTAGTGCTGTTTGGCATCAGTGAAGTTTTGCCTTTTATGCCAATATAAGGTATTAAGTTTTGTTTTTTATTTAATTTGATCTTATTTTTCACAAACATTTTCTTACCAACATAGAATACATGCATAATTATTCCTTTATTATCGTCACTATTATCCTCTTTTCATAATCACTGTATCTGGAGTTGCTAAAGAGAACATGAGTGATTTTATTTTATTCAACTTTATTCTGATTTTTAAATAAGCTTTCTCTTGGGATAATTTTAGATTTACAGAAGTTACAAAGATAGTATAGATATCATTCTTGATGTAGCTTTAAATTCATTCCTGCTTTTTGATATTACCATTTGAGATTGAGATTTGATTCTTAATCTAACTTCATATTGAATTATTTTCCAAATTACAAGTTTATTTCCAAAAGACATTTGAATTATATTAGTTCATTAAAGGCACTTGTAGACCTTCATGGCTTCAGAAAATCAATTTTCCAAAACCTTTTTGAACATACGTGATTGTAGTGTTTATACTGTGTGACACTGAATTTAAATTAAGTGGAAATTAAAATTTGATATTTTGCTTACCTATATTTAACATTTGAATTTATTACGCAGTTAAAAATTAAGTCTTCAGAATGTGGACCCTAAAACCTCTAAACACATCAACTTGACCAGGCCACGAAAATCCACAATACATTTAAGTACTTTTCACTTAAATAGATTTAATTTAAACAAATATTTATTTTCCACCATAATAATTTTTTGATTAAAGGTGGAACAAACACACTAGACAGAAAAAAAGTTGAACTAACTAGGAAGTACATGGAGAATTACAAGTTTGAATTTGTGTGCCTGAAAGGTGATGTGTCTTACTTGCCTGACGGGAGGCGGGTACCACCGAGGCACATCAGCTCCCGGTCTCACACACCCACCTGTGCAGAGCGCTTGGAACTCAGCGAGGGTCCAGGAGGCAGAGGGCTTTTGTGAGCTTGCTCCCAAAGGATCTGCTACAGCTCAGGAAGCAGAGATGCGCTAGGCCCAGAGACTCAGTTCTGGAAGAGTGCATTGTACTGGCTCCATGGTGACTGCAACACCACTTATCAAATGAAACAATATTCCAGATGATACCATATCAGGTGACATAGGGATGAAGAGTATTCCCTATTATTAAATCTGGTGTTTTCAATGCAGATTGATAAATCTATAGATATTGGTCATTTTGCTCAGTTAATTGTACTAATTAGACTTCAAAAGACAGTTTCCTGGAAGAACATTAGATTCATTAAAAAGAAGCATCAAAACAAGCCACTGAGGGGCGGTCGGTTAGCTCAGGTGGTTAGAGTGCAGGCTTTTAACATTGAGGTTGCCGGTTCAATTCCCACATGTGCCAGTGAGCTGCGCCCTCCACAACTAGACTGAAGACAATGACTTGACTTGGCACTGATGGGTCCTGGAAAAGCACACTGTTCCCCAATAAAGTTAAAAAAAAAAAAAGCCACTGAGAATGCTGTACTGGGAATGGTAAAAACACAGGAGTGTGGTGTTAGAGGCTTTCTGTAAGGTGCGCGCGCGCACACACACACACACACACACACACACACACACAGCGCAGAGCTGACGTCAGGACTTCCTCCGAGGACTCTTGAGATTCAGGGAATACGCTGTTACACTGGCAGGTAGCTCTCCAAAAGCTTTCCCTGCCCATCTGGATCCACACTAAATGGATCTTAACATGTTGAATGTAATAAAATTAGAGGTGCTCCAGTCTTTGTGTTCAGCCTATGGGAAGAAGTAGAGATTTCTGAGGTCTTACACATACCAAAGTGTGTTTGCTATCCAAAGGAAGAGTTTTGTCAAGAAGTTGAATTAAAAGGAATCTTATGAATAATTCCAGTTTGCAGTTTTGTTAAAGATGGTTATTTAAAAAGACTGAAAATGTTGAAATCCTGAATGAACTTAATTGCAAACTGAAAGAGCACATGAAAATATATTAACACGTAACAGAGTATGGGTTCAAAGCAAAAATTCAACTTAGAGAAGAATGAGGTTATAAATGCTTCATTAGTGTTTAGTCAGTGATAACTTGGAATCCTGAAACATAATTACAGGCTAATACAGCAAAACCTGTGCATGAAGGAGGAAAAGCTTTGTTGTTTTGAAATACCTGATGTGAAAAAATGTTGGATTCCAAGTCCAGTTGTATTAGCCAAAAATTTTCAACATTACATTTGTCACTAAGGGAGAAACTGTTTGACATGCAGAATGACCACACACTTGAGGTAAAATCAAAACATCTGAACCATTCAAGCTCTAGGTAATGACAAGAAAAGAGTTTCCATCAAGTAGAGAAAAATGCCATTTGCTTCTACCTTCTCGTGATAGTGACAGTCTGTTTTGAAGAGGTCATTACTTAAAAGTCTAATCAGGAATCATATGTAGCCATTTCAATATTCTTAGTATGAAAACTCATATTAAAAAAAAAGTCCTGCATATGCTAAGATTTCAGTACCATCTGATCCATTTTGTTACTTGACAAACTCTGTTTTGTTCCATGGCCCATGATTAAAAAAATGTACTTTGGAAGTTTAATTTACTTGGAATGGACCCACTTTTCTAGACCTGTGCAGTACAATTGGAAATATACAAGGTCTTTGCATGACATTGCTTTGTTAAGAGTACCTGCAGATGATAGGTACTGATATATACAATCTTAGACTTCCCAGAATATCCACTGTGGATGAAAACCTCAGCAGTATTACAGAATGGGATATTATGTGTTTGAAATTAACATCAACAGGACCAAAGATGCAAAGCATGTGATGACTAATGTTGGGCTAAGAAAAGTTTGGCACTCAGATTACACCCGCCATATTGGTTCTTCACTTTTTGGTTGGCCTTTTCTTATGGTTATATTAAAAAACAACACTGAAAATAAACTCTAATCTCCTGCTCTTGGATGTGCTAATATGCCAAAATACCTCCTGACATCTAAGAAACTGAAGGATCACTACACTGCTCTAAGGACCAAATTATTATTTTTTTACTGGGGAACAGTGTATTTTTCCAGGGCTCATCAGCTCCAAGTCAAGTAGTTGTCTTCAATCTGGTTGTGGAGGGTGCAGCTCACTGGCCCAGGTGGGGATCAAACTGGCAACCTTGGTGTTATGAGTACTGAGCTCTAACCACCTGAGCTAACTGGCTGCCCACTAAGGACCAAATTATTAATGGGAATGGCCCAGTGCAAACATGAATGCTCCCAAATGAAGTGGAAACAGATGAGCTAAATGATGATCCCACCCAGGATCAAGAACTTCCCTCAGAGAATGGAAACAATGTGAAGATTCAGTTGGAGGAAGTAACGATTTTGAAAATGATGTATGAGGAAACTTGCAAAGGTCAACTTCTCACAGGACACACAAAAAAGCAGTGTTTACATCCCGGTCTGCCAACTTAGGCAATACTGACATCAACCATGTCAGAAATGATATCAGGCACACCTGATTTGGTGAGAGACAACAGGCTGGATGAGATCTGTTTTTGGACTGGGATTGAGTTAAAAATGCAACTTGAAGATTTTGAAAATTGCCTATGAAGAGTGTAGAACACAAACCTAAAAAAAAAAACTTTTGTGAAACTAAGTTTGCACTGAACTTTTTTTTGTTATTTAATTGGGGAACTGGTTTTTTTTTCCAGGACCCAGCAGCTTCAAGTAGTTGTTTCAATCTAGTTGTGGAGGATGCAGGTCAGTGGCCCACGTGGGGATCGAACCGGCAACCTTGGCATTATGAGCCAGCACTCTAACCAACTGAGCTAACCAGCCACCCCTGCACTATACTCTTTAAAAGAAAAGTGAGATCCCTGGTATTATCCCAATTGTCAGAAATCCACTAAGAAATTGGATGTATGATCCCAACGTCTAGCACTTGTTACATCTCAAGTGATCTTTTTACAGTAGATATCTGAAACACAAGCTGGATACTTTAGTTGATTTTCCTATCTATGACTTGGATATATCAGAATTCCTAATTAATACAAATGCAAGTCCTATAATTTAATTTGCTTTTTCCAACCACAATGTAGTGGTAGGAGGAAGCACTGTGTTGCCTTTGCAAGAAATATGACGGAGAATGGTATTGTGATGACTATAGCATCTCAATGACATCTGAAGGACACATTGTGTTGAAAGCAGATGTACTCTTCCAGCAGATAAGGGAGTTTCAGATAACCAAATGTAAATCATTCATCAGAGTTTAACTTGTGCAGTCCTTGAAGTGAGTGACACAATGAAAACCTTAAAGAGTAATGTCTGTTACCCCATTTAGTCTTGAATTATGAATTATACATATAATGGAATATAAAAATAACACTACATTTATGTTAGTTCAAATAGCTCATTTAAAAAGGCTGAGAGTACATTTGATTGTTCCCTAATGCATTGTATCCTTTATTTCTGATCATAAATAGGTAAGTTTCTTTCAGCGAGCTCCAAGCCTCCTCCAGTGTCCCCTAGTGTCCAGTCTGGGTGACATTTTCTGTATGTGGTTGGTTGGCTTCTGGTCCCGCGTCACTGTTGATTCTTCACTTGCCTCCTTTCTGGACACTCACCCACCCCTTGAATTATTTGTTCCACTCTGTGCTCCCGTGACATTTGTGTGTTGGTTCTTCTGTTAGAGCATTTTGTTAGAGTGAGTTGTGTACATTTCTCCTGTTTGATATACCATGCTCTTTGAAGGTAGGGACCCAGTATGCTCTGGACTTCTCAGGAGCTATTACCTAGGAAATCCTTTTCCATCATGACTGCCCCAACTACCATCCAGGGTTTGTAATTTTCCTGCTGTTCAGTTTCTGAGTGGATTGTCACGTGTGCTACTGGGTAGAATTTGTTTTGAGAAAAGTTGGTTAAAAAAACAAACGAGCAAGCAAGCAAAATAGACTCAGTATCTTTGTTATAGAAAAAAAAAACCACCCCGAAACCTACCTTCCAAGGAAGAAGGGTAGCTTTTCAAGGCTTTGGTGCCATCTTGTGGATATTTGTTCAATCACAATTGAATTTTGCCTTTGATTTCTTCTGTGAATGGCTTATACTAGTTTAAGCTTCAACCTTTTTAAAATAGGAGGATCCTGTCTGTAATCCCCTTTAGTTTTATTTCTAACAGCTTTATTTTTTAAAAAGATTTTATTGGGGAGTTGGGGGAGGGGAACAACGCTGGGGAACTGGGGAAGGGGAACAGACAAGTTGCTCTCCTTTTGTTCTTCAGTCTAGTTGTGGAGGACGTCGCTTCACGGGCCTGTGTTTGTATTGTGATCGTTGCGCTCTTCCCGGGTCAGGCAGTCTCTCGCCGCCATTGGATGGTCGCTCATGGCGGCTCACGGCAGCTCACGCCAGCTGCTGTCTGCTCACGCTGGCTGCCAGCCACTTACGGTAGCTTACAGCAGCCCACTACAGCCCTGCTGCAGCCTATGCTGTCGCCGGCAACTCATGGCAGCCCAGCTCCAGGTCGCGCTGTTGTTCACCATCTTAGCTGTAGAGGGCACAGCGTCACTGGCCCTCTTGTGGGATCCGAACCAGGGCCCTGCTGCTCAGAGCTGGCGCTCCCAAGCCAACTCAACCAATGCGCCACTTGGCCGACCCTCTAACAGCTTTATTGATCTACAGTTCACTTAAAGTGTACAATCCAATGATTTTTAGTATATTGTTATGCAACTGTCACCACAACTTTAGAACATTTTCATTGCCCCAAAAAGAAAGCCCATACCTTTAAGCCATTGCCCCCAGTTCATTTTCCCCGTCTGTAGTTTGCTTATTCTCGACTTTTCATATAAATGGAATCATACAAGGTATGCAGTTTTGTATCTGGCTGCTTTTACTTGGTATGTTTTCAAGGTTCATCCATGTCATAGCATGTATCAGTGCTCCATTCCTTTTTATTGTTTAATTCAATACTCCAGCTATGGGAGTGCCATAGCTTCTTCATCCATTCACTCACTGATGGACATTTGGGTTTGTTTCCACTTTTTGGCTCTTAGGAACAATGCTGCTACAAACACTTGTGTACAAGTTTTTGAGTGGGTATGTTTTCATTTCCCTTTGGTTTATACCTAGTGGACTTTCTGGGCTGAGTGGTAATTCATGTTTAACTTTGTGAGGAACTGCCAGACTGTTTTCCAAAATGGCTCTAACACTTTGTTTCCACCAGCAGTGTTATCAGGATTCCAATAATTGTTATTTTTGTGTATTTACGTACATGAATTTAAATTTTACAAAATGGGATCTTACTACATCCATTTTTGCAGGTCAGTATCAACCATGTCCTGTAAATTTGTGTCATTAATTACAACAGTATCTACATAGGCCCAGGAAAAGGCATTACCTGGTGTGTATGATGTTTTCTTTACTGTCTCTTCAGTGCTTGGTGTACACCTGGATTCAGACCCTAAAAACTCTGTAGCCCAAAGGCTGCCAGTTTAGCCTTTAGTTCTTTCTTACCTAAAATGCTTTGGTTTTGGCTAAGACAATTTTTTTTTTTTTTAAGCACTCACTGAAAATGACCGAGACAGCCAGTCACCATTAAAGAATCCTCTGCTGTCGACATCAAGACCCCTGGTTTTTGGGAAATCAAATGGCACGTACCTCTTTCATTGTTACCTTAATGTCTCATTGTTACCTTCCGTCAGGCACAAGACTTCGTGATTTTCTTAGAAGCTGACTTATCTGCTCCCTTCTGAGATAACACTGCTTCCAGAGGCCAGAAACCTTCCCGAGTTACAGTCTAAGGGGTGACTGCCCCTTGACCCTACATGTTTATTGCTCTTGCTTAAGCAATGTTTCAGGGTCCTCTTGTAGCAAGAGGAGTCCCCAGCTGCCACACTCCATTCGTGGTCAGTTGCAGAACCAACTGTCCCTGTGATGTCATCTGCGCTTCTCAGTTTGCATATGGATTTGCTCGGTGGAATACCTCTTCCCCTTACCATCCCCTTCCGCATATTATCGCTTTCATTGAATTTATTTGGATTAAATTATATAGAGTTTCTTTTATCTCAGGTGATACAAGTGATTATCAGAAACAGCTGAAGCAGATGATTAAGGATTTAGCCAAAGAAAAAGACAAAGGGGAGACTGAGTTGCCGAAAATGAGTCAGGTACGGACTTGGGACTCTATACACAGAATAAATCATTTTGCCAAATGATTTGTTGGGAAGCTTGATTAAGCCAGGGCCCCTTTACCTCCAAAGCCATAATCAAAGGATTTTGTAACTTCTAGCTGAACATCGTGGTGATTAAGTGGTAAATATTTAAATGTGATCCATTCAGATAGTCAAAGCTCTTCAAAACAGGCTACCACACTTCACGTCTTTTAAGTTTTTATATCAAATTCACTTACCCAGGTTATGATTTATTCCCTTGAGCGACAGAAGCATTTGGGGGTGTGGATGCAGCATACCCCCTTACTCTTGTTTCTTGAAAATCACTGACTTCGTAATACATAGTACTGATAAGTCTCTGAAATCTTAGCAGTCTCCACAAGAGGGTTCTCGACATTCAAGCCTCATATGAGGTGGCAGGTCCTTTTGTTTTAAAAGGGGTCCTCCCAATGTTTGGGAAATGTAGGCTTTAAGTTGAAACCTATCTTTTACTATAGAACCTAAATCTTTGTTGGTGCCAGTATGGACTGTGAGCCTTTGAGAGTGGAATTTAGGGTTTTTTTTTTACCACAAACCATTTTGTGGGATTCGTTTCTGACATATTTGGGAAGTGTTGCTCTACTGTGCGGAGGGAGTTGCTTTCAAATGTTTTTTTTTTCTACTCCCTGGATATAAAGCCAGTTAAATCTCATCTCCCAGAGCTGTCAGTATTCTGACACACATGTTTTTTTTTTGTTGTTGTCTTCTTCTATTGGGGAATTGGGGGAGGGAACAGTGCTGGGGAATTGGGGGAAGGGGAACAGACAAGTTGCTGTCCTTTTTGTTCTTCAGTCTAGCTGTGGAGGACGTCGCTTCACTGGCCCATGTTGGTATTATCATTGCGCTCTTCCTGGGTGAGGCAGTTCGGTTGCCGGCCATCGGACAGCCCCTCACAGCAGCTGCCAGCCACTCGTGGTATCTCACGGCAGCCCAGCTCCAGGTCGAGCTGTTGTTCACCATCTTAGCTGTAGAGGGTACACCATCACTGGCCCATGTGGGATCTGAACTGGCAGCCCGGTTGCTGAGAGCTCACACTCCCAAGCCAACTCTCAACCAACGAACCAGTCAGCCAGCCCCGACACACATTTAACATCAACTTTTTTTTCCTATAAACAAAAATTGGCTGTCAATACCTTCTTTTCATTTAGATATTTCTCCCAAATCATTATGTATTTATTAAAGTAGTCCCCCACCATTTTGCTATTCCTAGAGTAATCGTGCAGTGTAATTCCACATGGAGCATCTCATCACAATAGAGTCCAGTGTGGACAGGAGTGTGAATGTGAGAAAGCACCAGGCACCACCGTCATACATTTTATAGCCTTTAGTTGCTGCATGGGATCCCACCAGAACCATAATTTTAGCCATAATTAAGCTGTTCCCAACTTTTTTTCTACTATAACCCTTAGCTTAAACATCCCTATAAACAGATCTATGCATAGCTTTTGGATGCATGTCTACAAGTTGACTTGCTAGGTTATAGGGTGTGCGTATCCTCTAGTTTATGCACATTTCTTAATAGTTGCTGTGTAGACAAATAGCACACCTGTGAGTGGGCTGAAATTCCCTGGAGTCAAAGGGCAGAGACTACCTTCTTACATTCAGCTTCAAATAAGTTCGCCCAGAACTAAGTATCAAGGTTTTTGTTTTTTAATTGGGGAAGAGGAACAGCCAAGTTGTTGTCCTTTCAATCTTAGTTGTGGAGGGCACAGCAAGCTCAGCTCCAAGTCCAGTCGCACCTCTCAGCTCAAGGTGCTGTGTTCAATTAGTTGCGGGTGGGCGTAGCCACCATTCCATGCGAGAGTCAAACCGTCAGCCTTGTTGTTAAGAGTGCGCCGCTCTATCCCGAGCTACCCAGGTGGCAGCTCAGCTCAAGGTGCCGAGTTCAGTCCTTAGTTGCAGGCAGGCGTAGCCCACCATCTCAAACAGGCAACCTTGTTGTTAGGAGCATGTCCTCTCACCAGCTGAGCCATCCTGCCACCTATTGGCAGCTCAGCTAGGGCACAGCTCACTGGCCCATGTGGGAATCGAACCAGTGACCGTTTCTCAGAGCTTGTGCTCTTAACCAACTGAGCCACTTGGCCAGCCCAGTATCAAATTTTAAAAAAATGCATTATATTCCCATCTTGGTTATGCTGCTGTATACCTTTTTTTTATTCCAGAGAGAATTTATCCAGTTCTGTAAAACTTTGTACAGTATGTTCCACGAAGATCCAGAAGAAAATGATCTGTATCAGGCCATTGCCACAGTAACCACTCTGCTGCTGCAAATTGGGGAAGTGGGGCAGCGAAGCAACAGCTCTGGAAGCTTCTCCCAGGAGGGTGGGGGGGAGCTGCAGGTTGCAGCGCTGTCTCCTGAGCAGGACTCGGTTTTTGCAGACACGGACACCGAGACAACCCCCCAGGACTCCGGGGCACTCCCTGAAGAGGCAGAAGGGGACTGGACTGTCTCCCTTGAACATATTTTAGCTTCACTTCTGACTGAACAGTCATTAGTCAACTTTTTTGAAAAGCCACTGGACATTAAATCCAAACTTGAAAATGCCAAGCTCAATCAGTACAATCTCAAAACTTTTGAAATGAGCAGCCAATCACAGCCTGAACTCAAGCAGGATAGTGGTTTGCTGAGGAGACGGGCCTGCCATACCAAAGCACGGATGACAGCCTCATGGGCTGTCAGCCCATAAACCCAGACGTTAGTCTAACCCCCTGTGAGTATATTTTCACATGCTGGGTATCCAGGTAAGCAACCACCTGACAGCCCCAACTGTGGCCCAGGGAGCTGATGCAACCCACAGGCACTTCTATTTATTCTTTTAGAATTATCAGTTTCACTTTGATCAGATCTGCTGAAATGGGCACTTCTGCTGTGATTGTTCTCAGATGAACGTAAGAGCCCAGTGTGTCATGCTAACCCAGGGACAAAGTGGCGCCCCAGCTCGTTTTCATTCAGATACTGGGAGGTCAGGAATCAAGTTCACTTTCAAGATCTAAGAGCCACGATCTGTGCAATTGTTTCGCTTTTTTTTTTTTGCACTAATTTTGTTTCAATGCTGGTAATTGAAACCATTTTAATATATTTGATTGTATTCACTTTGTCCTTACAAAAATGTTGTGTACAAACCATGCTTTCAATGTTGGCCTCCCAAGTTTTTTAATAAGAAATTTTTGTATTGACTTTGTTCCTTGTTTATACCTGACAGTTATTTGAGTGACTAAGGCCTGGATTGTGCCAGTGACCAGATGAGCTGGAGCTGTCCACTCCCTCGCCTCCTCCCCAAGGCCTTTGTTCTCAGCAGCACTACGGGTGGTCCTCAGCCATCCCTGGGCTGTGTACTGCCACCACCACCACCACCACCAGGGCTTCTGCAGAGACCCACAGTGGTGTAAACACTAATGTAATATAATCCTTGCAACAGCCTTGCTTTTAGGCTGAATTCAGCAGATTTTGGATTGTATAAGAAGCTTTACCTCTCAGCTTTAGCTCCATGTAAACTGGGACTAAAAATACCTCATGGGGTCCTTACAAGTGAGCGTAAGTATTAACTATTAACTGTATATGTAACTTAAACATAATCTGGTTACCCCATCAAAAATCAACTTTTTAGGAGACAATTCTATACCTTTTGACCATCATACTCAATAGTTACAGGCAGAAGTTTAAGGACACTACCAAGTGCATTTCATTAAATCTAAGATGCTGTTAATTGCATCATTTTAATTTGTTGATATGAAACATGGCCAATGGCAATTGAGTTCTACATGCCAGTTTCTGGAAAAAGTTTATCTTAGAATTAATGAAGCATGCACGTGAAAGCACCAACATTATATATACCTCCAATGTACCAACTACCTAAACAGTCGTCCTAGAGCCAGGCTACCCTTCAAAATCACTTTGAATATTTGGACAGAGCCTAAAGCAGGTTTTCAGAAACTCCAGGGGCTGGGGATAAGGGACAGAACACGTAGTCATTTAGGAAAGCTCCCCCAATGATTCTGTAATTGGAACTACTTTGAGATATACAAACATTATCACACTGCAATTAGAAACTGAAAACCAAACCTCAAAGGCAGTTTTATAACTTTATTCGACAATCAGCAGTTAGTTCTCATCCACATTAACTGTTTGTAGATCTGCAAAAGAAGCGACAAAGATAGTCACCTTCCATACCCACATCATGTTTCATACATTTAACACTCAAAAAACCTTTTCCTGAAAGGTCTAGGCAAGTAATAGTACTCGCTGTGACCTTGTTACAACCCAGATATGGACCCAGTTTGTGTCCTGCGTTTTCTCATGCCACGACAAAAAAGGTTTAGTGGTCATGCCTGTTACTCATACCCTACAGGAAGGACGCCAGGCATATGGGGGGGGGGGAGGTACAGCATTTGCTGGACAGATACATTCAGATTATAGAAGAGCTAACGAGGTTCTTCTAATCTAAACAGCTTTGTGGAATGGAATAAAACTTACTTTTGAAAGTGGTGACAGGTACATAGGTAACCAATGTATAGAGCTTATTTGGTGAATCTTCATCCTCATTACGCTTTCTGGACAACCGCACCCGGATACGGTATGGGACATTCCTAATAAAAATATAAATGTGCTGCTAAAGTCAATTTCTCCTCTCACGAAAATAGCCACCAACTGTATCCACACATCCTGTCCCCACTGCACTATGCTGTCTTTTGCTCTAACCTGACCACCAGCCATTACAGGTGTCTCTGAGTTCCCTGGAAAATAAACGCACCCACAGGAAGATGTTTACCAAACACTCATCAGGATGGACACCTATCCTAATAGGCAGCCACCACTGACATTCAACCTATGTGGAAATCCGTACTGAACACGCCAGGTTTCCCCCTTTATCACCAGCACAGACATCATGGTAATGGGCTTTGCCTATGTTAAATTTAACTCAGCAGGCCCTACTAAACGTAAGACTATTATATGTCCAGTTTCCCTCTCTTATGCACACAACCCTCAGCAGCATCACAGTGAACTGCATTTCCTTGTACTGGTCTCAGGATGTGAAGTGTCTCGAAATTCGGGCCTACTCTGGGCTCCCATGACACCACTCCTCCCTGATGTCAAAGCAGCCATCATTGGCGGCTCCTTTATTAGACACATTTCAGAATTCTAAATGCCAGCCCACTCTGCAGGACTCAATCTCAGGTCCCTGCCATCCCATCCAGCCCCAATGTTGGAAACCACCCCAATGCTGCACCCCGCCTGTTTCAGTCTCATGGTATCACCTAGCCCGTGCCAGTGCCTCTTCCCTTGGCTGGTCCCACTTCCACCCTGACACCTTACATCGTCCTCCACAGCAAAAACCACCCTCCTGCTTCTATGCAGGGGTTTTCAACCTCGGCACTATTGACATTGCCCACAGTTGGAAACCAGTGCTCCAAGTTTCTAGAGAAAAATCCAAACTCTTTGCCATGTCCTACAAGATCCCACATATCTGTCCCCTGCCTCACTCTCCATCCTATTTGACTCCACCTCCATTGACCTGTTCCCAGATCACACAGTTTGTTCTCTGTGCAATGCTCCTACCCGTCCCTCACCCCGTTGGCTTCATCATTTGGGTCTCATTTCAAATACCATGTCATAGGCCTTCCCTGCAGGTGCTACCCCACCCTCTGAGTTATTGCCACACTGTTTTTTATACGTCCATGTATATTAGCTAATTACCGAACTATTTATATAGACTGCGCAGTGAGCTGGGTAAGCTAGTGTAATTTCAAAGGTTCATCTTCTAACACAGATTACTTTAGCACCTTATTCCTTTGGCCCAGACAGCTTTGTTGAGTCTGGTGTCAATGCGCACATCTGGGGTTCCCATCTCCTTCATGGCAAATTTCCGGATCTCTTTGAGTGCCCGAGGGGCACGCTTCTTGAAACCCCTGCGATTCGGACATAATAAATGAATTAATGGAGTACAAAAAATCGAAGTACTTATGTCCTATTTTCATAAAAGAATTCTAAACCAAACTTTTAACAAGGCAGGATCAATCCTTTTTTCCCCACTAGCATGTAATTAATGCCCAGCAACTAATACTCGGGACACAGATGATGCCCAATCCACTTTCAGCAATGTAGGATAAGGGCTCTGCATATGATCATTTAAGTTATGCTGATATACCCATTGCTCAACCCTCTCCTGATAAAAACAGCCCAAGCTCTAATATCGCCTGTGAAGGCGAATCAAATAATGATGTTAAATATGCTTGAATATAAAGCATATAACACTGTATACAGTATAAATACAGCAAGCACCCCCAGATCAAAATATAATTATTTGTCACACCTTCAGACACAGCATGTTTTGGGAGAGCAGTCAATACCAATTGCTAAGGCCATTAACTTGGTCTGTGCCTCAAGAGCAGGGGCCTACAATGTATAGATCTCACAAAGTATGACATGGACAAGTTACTTCCATGGAGCTCATGCCTGTGTCAGGCGCCATCATCAACTCCTGTGCGTCCTGACTCGGAACTAGGTACTATTAACGCGCTGTTTACATAAGGGTACATGAAACCATCTGAACTTCATTGAAGCGTTCACTTAAATAAGGGGTGAAAAAGCAAAACTTTGCTACTGGCAGAAATGGTCAGATGTTCGGTTAAGTGATGGCCATTCCAAGTAGGGCTGAGAGCAAAGTCTAAAGAGGTGTCCTACCACCCCAAAACTGAACGTCAGAGAAAGGGCCCCATCAATTATTCACCTCTGCAACCCAATGTTCAGCACCAGGCACACAACAGGTGCTCCACGCTTGTTAGGCAGACTTTATGAAACCCAGTAAAAGTCACAAAGCACACCAATGACTAAATTCTGCTCTAAAAACTTCAGTGACTTCCCATGACCCACAAAAAGATCCGACTCTCCACCCACCCCACACCTCACTTGCCTTTTCTCTTATCACATTTCCTCTGCTCCCAGTTCTACTCGCACCAGCCTCCTTGTTATTTCTAGCATGCAAAGCAAGCTCACATCATTCACTTTAATATTTAACCATCCAGAAATAAAAGGTGCTAGAGCAGCACTCGGTATAACAGACAAAATCCTGTCCGTCAGCTTATGTAGGTGACCCTCCTGGAACACATCAAATGATATCAAGTCCAACAGACAAAAATAAACCAGGGAAAAGAGAGAAGGGGATTATAGGTATGAACAAGATGGCCAAGGAGACATTGGAGTGATGCGGACAGCCATCTAGGTATGTGTGAGAGAAGCCTTCAGGAAGAGGGAAAAAAGGAAAAAAAACCAAACAGGTACCCTGAACCAGGTGCATGCCTGGTATGATTAAAATAACTGGCCAGCCCATATGGAATCATGGCAAGAACGCTGGCTTCTAATCTGAACGAGAAGGGAAGCCAGTGCAGGTGTTTAGGGGCGGGGAAGGGAACAAGGAGCTGTAACTGTAACCATTCAAGTGACAGAAATTGGTGGAGGCGCCAGTGCAACTGATCATACTGGAAGGCAGGCAGAGCCAAAAAGACACGCTCACTCGCCAGTGACTGAAACAGGCAAGGCCACAGAGAACTGGGAAGGTTAGAGTTGGACATGGATGTCAGAAGTTTGGTTTGGAGCCATGTAAAGTTTGAGATGCCTATTCAAACACCCAAGTATAGCAGGTAACAGCAGTTGGACATTTGAGGCCCTCAGACTGGACTAGCTGCTATTACAAAGCACAGATATAGAAAAGAGCAACTGAGTCCTGAGTCTCCTCAACATTAAGAGAATGGGTTCTGAGGAGGAACCAACAAAGCAGACTGAGAAGGAGCCGATAGAGAAGAAGAAAAACACAAGACTGGAATCTCTGGAAGTAAAAGGAATAAAGCATTTCCACAGAATGACAATTAAGTGTCAACTGCTGCCAACCAAGTAAGGACAGAAATGACCAAAGGGTTTAGTACCACATAGGTCTCACTTGTGGCTTTTGTCCAAAGCACAACACGCCTGAAAAACTTGCCCACCTGCAATGGCTCACACCCACTTTTCAAAAGTCCATTACCTGTGTGGCCTTTAAAACAACATCCCTTTTCACCCAGTGACTTGCTTTCCCACTTGGCACTTTTTCCATTTTATATCTAAATGCTTGTCTAACTTCCTCAACTGAGTAAGACAGCAGGGTCTGGTTCTGTGCCGAATCTGCAGAGCCCAGGCCAGTGTCTAATATGCACACAGCAAGTGCTTGATACGCTCCCCAAATGAATGTGTGCAAGCCCCAAATAACGGGGTGGGGAAGAGCATGTTCCTCACAAGCAGCATTAAAGCACCAAGGCGGCACTGGATTTCTGACCCAGAAGCCATCGCAAAGACCCCAAATAGACAATGCACCAGTGCGCCTTGGCTCACACTTGGCTGGGAGTGCAGTGCTGGAATGCCAGGCCCAATGTGGATGCTGCTGTACGAATAACCCTCGCAAAATGAGGGGTCCTGACATGCACAGTCAAGTGCAAGAAATTGTGCTTCACGGATTGGTGCCCAAGTAGACTATTTCGCCATGTAACATTTGCTATTAAAAATACTCCAACGAGTCGAGAAAAGAGTTGGTCTCCATTATCAGCAGTAAACACCATGCACAAAGGAAAGCACTAAGCTTAAGAACTAAAAACCAAACCTCAGAGTAAAAACAAGGAACTAGAATGTTCAAAATCACTCCAGATATTCTCCTACATCACAAATTCACAACACCCCTGGGTCCTCACCACAAATATTGTCCTAGAATGCCATTGATTAGATTCTTTTTTTTGTCTCAGCAGTTTCACTTCTGGTAGTACAACTCAACTAACATTAATTACGAAAAACATGGAAAAAATACGTCATGACTTTTCCGACAACCCAATACTATCTGTGAGTCCAAGAACTAAGCGTTCAGTCTGGGATGGACACGGTTTATTAAACGGTTAATTTTACTGGAGTCTGGAGACATTCAAATTCGCTTTCCCTCACATACACCTTCCACCCTTTAGCCTGCTCAGGTTTATTTAATTCAATTACAAAGCATATCACGTTCTCCCAACTGGCTCTCTCAGGAACCTTATTCAATCTCACGTTTCCAGTCATTAACCTCCCAGCATTACACACTTTAAACCCTATGAACCCCAAATACGGCCCACGGACTAGATCTGAGCTTTTTTTAAAAAAATGCGTAATTTCTAGACCACTTAGCCTTTAAACGACTAGACAGATCTCAAATCGACAACCAGACGCATTGAGTTCGGGAGCTCCCAACCAGCAAGGCTTTGGGCAACTGCAGGGATACTCACACTCCATGGATGCGCTTGTGAATGTTGATGGTGTATTCTCTGGTCACTACCTCGTTGATGGCAGAACGGCCCTTCTTCTTCTCGCCGCCCTTCTTTGCGGGAGCCATCTAAACCCGGAGACAAGGAGGCTCAGAACAGAGTGGTGACAAGCACAGGCCAGTCCTTCCTCCTCCCGGGCCCTGCTTCACGAGGCCGCCGTCAGGGCGCTTCCGGGTGCAGAGGACCCGGCCAAGGCCCCCGCAGTCTCAGGTCCCGGTGGAGCCAAGCCGGCCGTCCCCCGGCCCAAGCATCCGCGCCCCTCAGCAGCCTCCGTCCCGGAAACCTCTGCGGCCAAGGGCTCCTCTACGCCACTCTCCCTCCCGGGTTACGAGAGCCCTTAAATGTAGCGCGAATTTCCGTCCCCCGGAACGCGGAGCCCCCGATCAGCTCAGAAGAGAGCCCACTGTCCCCGTCAGTGCAATCCCGGGCGAGGATGGGGCCAGATTCCTGATGCTGAGACCCATCGGCCATACTCACCCTGCCAGGCCCAAGTTGGAAAGAAAGGCCGCGAGGTATTGTGGGAGAGGGAAAGCAGCGTCGCAAGTACAACTTCCGGGTTGCCTGGAAGCAGGTGGAGCGAGAGGCGAGGCAGTGACGTCAGTGGTGCGCGCCGGAGGTAAAGAAGCGATCCGGCTTCGGGGGCGGGGTCTGGGCACCCTACGTCTGCGTTCTTAGGCTGCTGTTCTGGAGTGTGGCGTTCTCTCCCGTGATTTGCTCCTGTTTTCTGAGATATAAGCTAGTAGAAAATGCCAACTGAAAAGTATGTCACTGAGGAAGTCAAACGAAATAAAAACCTAGGCCCCCAGCTGGCTGAGAGCACGGCCCGGAAGACAAGACTTTCTTTTGTTTTTCCCATTTATTCATTGATTGGGCAACGTTTACTGAACCTGAGTTCTGTGTATTGCGCTGTGCTGGCTGGCAGTCCCAGAGATGACTAAGACACAATTGCCACTCCAGATGTGCTCACATCCAGCAGGGCAAACTCATGAATGAGAGTCGTTATTGTCCTAAACTGGAGCCATTGTAGGGGGCTTGTCGGGCCTGATGAACAAAAAGAGGTGACATGGTAGACCTTGATGAAACAGGTAAAGAGTTAACAGAAAGGCGCTTGTGAGTTAACAGGAACGAGCTTAAAAAAAATTAACCGCTGGGCTCTGATTCCCCAGGCCGACTGTGGGAACAGAACAGTTCCCAGGGAGAGCCAATTGCAACGGGCAACCCTTTGCTAGCTGACAAGCACCCTACATCCTGCATAGAAAAATATAAAACCCCAGCTAAACAGAAACCCGCTGCAGCTGTCTACTCTAGAATCTGTCTATTCCAGCAACTCCTTTATCTGTGCTTCTTTGCTTAAATAAATTTTCTAACTTCTATCCGTTGTGCTTTGTGAATTCTTTCACAACCCACGCCGAACATGCCAGACCTGTCAAGCTCAGGGGGCTAGTTGGCAGGCCTGGCAAGCCCAGTGACAGCAACCACACAGGATGGCCTGATCGTAATTCCTAACTGGGCAGGTCATGGCAAGTAGTAACTTCCCAAGCCTATTAGCTTCCTTAGCAAAGGTCCCTGTCCATCATTCTTATGCATCTAAGATAACATTTTTGAAATGTCAAAGTAATTTTCTTTTCCAGATCCCCTCAGAAGCAGACTCACTGGCCACAGAGCGTGCGGACACTAAAAGCCCACTCACTACCATTTTGCCTACATACCATCTCTATTCACTATGTCAAATGTTAACTATCCTGTACCCACCAATGTAAAGGAAGTATGTGTTTCTTCATTTTGCTTTTTATCCAATCCTAGACATTCCTCCACTTTGCTTTCTCCCGCCTCCTCAATATACTACCAGTGGATTTCATGTAACTTTCCCTATGCTTTCTCTTTTGGTTCTAAATACAAAGTAAGCTGCAGAACTGCCATGTCCTCAAACTTAGCTCAAATAGATTCTTACAAAACTTTCTACAGGTTTGGACATTCTTTCGTCCACAGGTGGGCCTGGGAGGCTTGTGCTGGGTCTGGGAGGAAGGGCAGAAGATAGCTGGGCAGAGAAGTGGCGGAGCGTGCAGCTCGGGGAAGGTCAAGCAGCCTGGCTGAGAGGTGAGATAGTATGTGAGCATTACTCAAGAGTAAGTTAATGAATCACTGAAAGGATTTCAGGAGGGCAGTGCCATGATCAGATTTGTTTTAGAATTAATTTAGTTACACTGTGAAGAATAGATTGGGAGTGGGGGCAAGTTGGTAGCAAGGAGACTAGTGGAAGGAAACTACATAAAAGACAAAAGAGGAGGGTCTGAACTAAGGCAATTACAATGGGACTGGAAAGGGGCAGACCGATTTTATAGAAATAAAGAGGTAAAATTAAGAGGACCTCGAGAGAGAAAACTAGTGTAGACTCACTACATTTAAGAGGTGTGGGGAAGTGGAGGCTGAAGAAATTAGTAAAGTGTCATTAGAACAGTAGGAAAAGACTTACTTGAAAATATTTTCCTAAGTCCAAAGAAAGCTGGAGTGGTCAACAGGTTCTAAATGCTACAGAGTTCAAGTAAGGCAAGAACTGAGAGGTACCCACTAGATTCTGCAAAGAGGAGATTAGCAGCAATTTTAACACGTTTCACTATTGGAGCAGTGGGGAGAAGCCAGGTGATGACAGGGTAAGGAGTGAGTATGGAGCTGGGCTGCTTTCCATCTATTCTGTCCCTTAGGGCACAAAGGCTGGAAGAAGACAAACTGAGAGGAGAGCAAAAGGTGGGGGGCCTGCGGTAGCAGTAGGCAGTGAGCTTGGACAAGTGGCTTAGATGTGACGTGAGAGATGATGGGAGCTCTGAGGAGGTGCCCAGAAGGGGTCATTCTAGAGCTTCCCAGAAACCTAGGAACCAGATGTCACTAGTCCAGGGATTCTGAATCCATCAGTTGGATCCATGGATCCACACACTCCTTATCCTTGATGAGCTCTCTTATTTCACAGAAGCACACCATTTGGTGGCTTCTTAAGACAGAGGGGGATGGGAGCTAAAGTTTTTGATACCTCACATATCTGAAGGTATGTATTCAACCCTCGAATTTATTTTGACTGGGATAGAATTCTAGGTTAGAAAGCATTTCTCCCCAGCATTTTGAAGGCACTCTCCATTGCTCCCCTCATCCCCTCACTTTGCCTGTTCTCCTCTTCCAAAGCACCTGAAACCTGCCTCAAGACTTTTAATGACATAACGGCCTGCTGGGATTACTTTCTGATCCTGACTCCCTATTCCGCTCCCTGCAGATAGGATCCTACCCTTTCTAACTGGTTCCCAGCACCTAGAGTGGAATTAAGCACCTCCCGGGCACTATCCATAGGGGCAATAAAGTGTCACCATGATAAATCAGAAATCTGGTGACAGCTGATTCAAATTTCCATATAACTGTGGGAATGTTAGTAGATCCTACCCCTTGTTGAAGCAAATAGACCCCGCCAGTGGAAATCTACAAAATGGCCCTCTCAGATGTCAACTCTGCTGCTTTAAGTAAAGGTTGAATAGACATATAATAAAACGACTTGGTTTGAAGGATTGGAGATCATTAGACTGCAGGCTCCTCCAACTTCTCCTTCCCTCCCAAGCCTCAAGGGTCAGGCCAGTCATTGCTGGCCTCCCAGAGACCAAAGCCACTAAAATGAACTTTGTGAGCTTTGTAACTCCCTTTGTATTGTGTGAGGGGACCGGAACCTGGGGGGTGGGTATCAAGCAGGAGGCTGTGATGCAGCTGTAATGGGGGGCCCGGGCTTGGGGGAAAATAGTGGAGACACGGATAAGAGAACTGGCACAAGAAGTCTTTTGAAATTAAAGCCAACAGTTTACAACTGACTTTATATGATATTTAGGAGTCTTAGTGGTTGACAAAATCACTTTAGGAAGGTAGAGCAACACACTATGTAAAATACATAATATTGAAGAAATCAACGTGATTTCATGACCTTAAAGAAATGTATGTTTGGCTCAATCACCACAAAATGGCCCAATAATAGCAATAGAAGTAGGACTTCTACCCAATACTAACTCTCATTCTCACCCTAGTTACCCAGGTTTTAATCTCTAGTGCTTTAAAAACAAAATAAAACAACAAAACAAAACAACAACAACAAAACAATGAAAAGGAATCTGATCTCCTTGGAGCGGATTCCATGCGTTGAAAGCAGGGGGGGAAAAAAATCAGGCTGGGCCTTGATTGTGTTAACTGAAAGAAATCTGGAATCTGATTTCCGATAGGTGATGCTAAAAAGATAAAGGCACCAACCAAGGGAGCTTGCAAAATTGCACCAATATGCGCATAAAATAATAACAAATGGTTAATTAGAAAAGCTGAGTTTATAAAAGGACTCAAGCTCATGACTTCATGCTTACAGTAAAACAGAAATACTCATATAAAAAAGGTAGTTGCAGTTCACAAAGGAGTTGATATAATAGATATGCCTAATCGTTATTGTTTTAATAAGTCAGAAAGTATTGATATGGATGGGCATTTTGTTTCTTTATAAAGCTGTCTTTTAATAATGTATAGACATGTACAAGCTTCTATCTGAGGGAGTAAGGCGACACTCTTAAGGGGGACAGATGTTCCCCAGAAAAGTGGGGGCTGCACCATGCAGGTAGAAGGGGGTCCGGCAGTTGAGTCTCCCTGATGGCTATGTGCCACAACTGTAAAAGCAGGTCCAGTAGTGCACCCTAGCTGCGAAATTAGCCAAACATCCCCCAAAGAAATGAGAACTATCTCCGTCTCAAGAAATAAAACCTCTAGAGGTCCCCTCTTAATCACAGTGAGATGCTGGTAAGACAAACATGAGTTCCCAAATAGGCCAGCAGACCACACTTAACATATCATGATGATCATACGGAAGTTAGATACATCCAGCCATAGGAAATTTAAAAGAATCCTCAACAAGCCTCAAAAATAAAATATCTGCATGACAGAGAGCAATGAAAGCAACCTGACGTAAGACATAACTTCGAAATAAAGAGGGAGGGGTCTGATGCCAGCAGATCAGGGGTGAGCTGACACACTGTATGTATAACCAAGCCCCAGTCCCCGTGCCAAACTCAAAAGTCACCAACTCTGGACCTTCCACATCTGCGGGTAGAAATCATGGCCTTTTCAGGAGGAGGGTGAGTGTGGTAAGATCCTGAAACCTAGGGAGGAGCAAAATTTTTATTCGGTGAGCTATTGAAACCCTAGCATGGTGTATAAGAGCTGGCACACTGAGATGGTGTAAGCATGGGTATTGATTAAAATGTAAAACAAGATAAAATGTGTGGTATTCACATCCTTGTAATCAGTTTTGATGAAAGATACTCAGTTTTGTTACCACTATATTTTCTGGGTCCTTTCTGCTTTTCAGATGTTTTAGAACTTTAAAGGGATCTTCCAAGTCAGACTTGAGATTTTAATTACATCCTTACAAGTGTTTTTTTATTATTATTATTTTTTTTAGCTGAGCCATCCTGCCACTGGTTGGCAGCTCAGCGGCAGCTCAGCTCAGGCCGGGAATCAAATCGGCGACCCTGTTGCTCAGAGCTCTCACTCTTGAGCGAGCTCTTAACCAACTGAGCCACTCGGCAGGCCCCTTACAAGCGTTTATATTGGTAATCTACTTATCTCATACTCAGGGAAATTTATTTTTGTAAATTCCTAAATAGGGACCGTTTGTTGTTTGAGGAGGATGTGACAGATAAGGGAAATGTTGACTACTTGTTAGAAGAACGCTAACTGATACATATATAAGATTAATTAATCGGACATTAAGTGAATTACTCTTAGTGGTGACCGTATCTTTCCATGTACAAAATCCCTTCCTCCAATGGAAATGAATTTACCAGCATGGAGGATAAAGGTCTTCAGTTTGTGTAGGTGGGTTGGTTGTGGCTCCACTGAAAGAGATGGTGCTGTTGGGGAGGGAAGATGCTTTTAAAAACAACTGAGTCATACATTGAGTTAAATTCAGGACCTTTCCAGTGTGTATAAAGTGGTAACCCAACATCTGAGTATATATTTTAAAGCATGTATCAATTTAGTGAAGGTGAGCAAGCATTACCGTTTCCCCCATAACTGGACATTGGTTTTTTTTTTTTTTTTAGCTGAGCCATCCTGCCACCTGTTGGCGGCTCAGCGGCAGCTCAGCTCAGGCCGGGAATCGAACCGCTGTTGCTCAGAGCTCGCACTCTTGAGCGAGCTCTTAACCAACTGAGCCACTCGGCTGGCCCCTCGGACATTGGTTGGTTATGCAAAAATCCTAAAGATTTTTCTTTATTTCTAATGAGCTTTTTTTTCCCCCCCAGAAAAATAAAGCTTTTCCCCCCCAGTTACCAGAATGGTATATATTTCAGTTATTTAATCAACTTCATTATGCGTACAGAAGCCTGCTTTTGTTTGTATTACACATACGTATAGTATGTAGTTCAGATGTGTCTGTCCATAGAGCCACATCTGGCATTTCTCTGCAGGACCTAAATTAGTTCCTTCTCTGGGTTATCAGTGGCTGACTTTAAAACCTTCAGGCTTCATAGAAAGTGCAGACAGAAATCAAAGCAATTTTGTAGCAAACACTCAAATTTCACCAGATAATTTAGGCAAGAGGGCCCAATGTCACAGCCTAGAATGATCTAATAGTTGACCAATTCACCATGTTGCCTGTATAAACAAAAATTTTAAATTAATTTAATGAACTTTAGTTGCCATTAGAGACAGAAGACACCATATTTCAGTTGAGTGAGTTTAAGATATTAAAAAACATGGTGTATTCCAGAGTTCACATTTCAGTCACTTCTCATGAGCCAAGACTTCATAGTTTTCCAAATAGAAAGGTCATGGTTTTTCTGGAAACAGGACAGGGTTGCACAACAGTCTTTTAATGAGCAAAATTAAATGAATCAAAAGCTCAGGGATTAAACTCCCCCTGATGTTATGTGGCTTTAAAGAACTATTTATTACACAATAATAGTTTTCTGAACATGTGTAAGATTTAAGCAATGCTAAATTAAATAAGTAGCATGGCGTTCTCCACCCTCTTTTAATGCCTTCCAGCTAGAAAATCCTAGGAGGATAAATAAGCTGTTTCCATTAAAAATTGTGTTCTACTTAGAAGCATTCTGACACCCCATTAAAATAAAAATTCTTTTACAGAAAAATCAGACCTATAAACCTTCAAATTTATGAAACAGTTAAATTACAAAATAGTTAATCCAATTTCATACAGGCTTGTTTTAAAAAGAGGGTTAATTTCTGGTTCCTTTAGTTTAAACAGTAAATGATCCTAATGCATGAGAAATATTTAGACTTACCTTTTTCCAGGAATACAGCAATTGTGTAACAAATAAAACTCCTTTTGATGTATGATATTTATATGGCATCCGCTTAGGCCATCCAAATATGCTGCTCGCAGAGCCAGGAGGAGCGAGCCATACTTTACAGGAAAGCAGGTAGAAGCACAGAGCTACGGCAATGGAACAAGGAAAGGACCTCAGTTTCCTTGGGCCCGTGGTTGTGGAAAGGGCTGTGCTGGGCATCGCCATCTCAGTGGTTCTGAATCAGTGTTCCAGGGCACCCTCATGTCAGTGTAATGAAGCCTCATGCGAAAGGGTATTGTCTGTACTCGGCAGAAGCCTTGTAGATGCTACTGCTCTATCTGCCCCCATCACCATGACACATGTGCACGCCTCACACCCAGGCACACAAAGCCCATGTGTATCACTGATATCTAAATGCTGGCAGTCAGAGGCCCATGGAAGTCAGCCCAGGGGAGTTGAATTATGAGCTATGAAGGCTTTGGTGGAGAATGTCTTGGTCATCTCCACAGATTACCTATAAGGTTGACCTGCTTCCAGGGACTTTTTCGGTTTTTGTTTGTTTGTTTTGCTGTCGTTTCTATAATGAACCATTTTTTTTCCTCTGGTGCAAACTTTGATAGAAATATCAGGAACCTGATGAGCTGATGTATGTGTTGGAGCTCAGAAAACGTAACGCCATCAACTGGCTTATTTACTGCTTGCTTCCACCATGTCCACATACTTGATGGTCCTTAGAAACATCTTGAAATTTAAAAAGAATATATGTTTACTGATGAAAAGATGTATGTATACATATATAACAAGGGACAGAAACTGCCTCCAGAGGAAATTGTACAAATCTGTTAATTTATTACAAAATGTCCACGCACAGAAAAACACAAGAAAAACTTTTATGCTTCGCTATTTGGGAAAGGAACTGGTGTCTCCGATACAAAATAATTTACACATAATCCATACCATTTTATTTTATATAGAAATAGGTCATTATTACAACAGCTGTACATGTCACTACACTTCCTCTTATAATTACATAAAATCTTTTCTTTAGAAACATCTCAACATAACAAAACATACAAAAAAAAAAGCAAAGTGCATTATGAAAAGGAAATCCAGTCCTGGGTCTTATCGTGAAAGATGTGTAGGAAGATACAGCGTTCTCCCATCCAGGCCCAGCACAGGTGGGGCACCTCGGGGCCCATCTGCCTTATGAACCTCTCCTTTCTTAGCCCTGGAGTTCTCAAGATTCTGGAATGTCAGCTGCATGATTGTGCTTCGCTTTGAGTCCGCCTTGTAGTTGCAATCAATGAAGTAAACAGGAAACAGTCCAGTGTTATATTTAGGGGGGGAAAATCACCAGCATGGTGTGGGGCGGAGACCCTCATTCCATTCGGGTTTTGGCCTTGAGGGTGTGGGGCTGCAGCCTGGTAGATGACCAGCTGTGCTCTCTGATGGGCGGGCTGTTTTTGTTACCATGGTCTCCAAATGAAGTCGAGACCTTATTATTTTTTCGAAGTTGAAAGTGCCTAAATTATCTCCTCTGTGCAGCTGTGCAAATTAAAACAAAAACAACCATTTAAAAATAATGAAAAATAATCTCTTTATTCTCTCTTCAACAGATCTCCGACCCAAGTGCTTCCGGAATGCAAAGGAAAGAGGATCGAGAGAGCGAAGGCCAGCTTAGCACATGTGGACAGGCCACTGCCTGCTAGAGCGACCAGTGTGCTCTCGGGAGGATGCAGCGAGATGCGCCATCTGATAAGGTAAACTGAGTCGCGACGTCCAGATATGGCTGTAGAGTGTGCCCGAGGTGTGCAGAGGCAAGGAAAACCCGGCCAGGTGTGCCGATCATTCCACGTGCCAGCTGCTGCTCTCCAGGGATGGTTACCATCCAGGAGATCTGAAATGTATGCCGTGTGCACAAACGCCAAGGGTTTCCGTTCAGACTCCTCTCCCCCTTCGTTTGTCCATTGGTTAAAGCTGACTGGGACCCGACTGAGGTGCCAGGGCACTACCGGGGTGGCTGCTGGAGGCCTGAGGACTCAGACAGGCTGCTGGCCCTGCGGGATGGGCGCGGGGGCTGGGGTTGCGGGGCAAAGCCCAGGGTCCCTGGCTGCTGGGAGTAGGTGGAGAGAAGTAGCGAGTCCTGGTGCTCACTGTGCAAAGAGGTTGGTGCCTGTACCTGGAAAGAAAAGGAAAAGGGCTCCAGCGGCGGCCCTGTAATGCCACAACTCCACAGCTGAAACTTGGATGTGGTCAGACCACCGGACTCTCCTCTGTGCCTGGGGGGTCTTGTGGGGAGGGCTCAGGCAGGACCTTGCGGGGAGGGTGCATGGAGGAGAATGGAACTCTAGGCTCTGTCAGACTGGGGTGAATTCTGAAGCCAAGCTCCCTGCCAGCACGAGGGGTTCCTCCTGGCCCAGGGGCCTGTGGGGAACAGTGCGCCCTGAACGTGTGCACAGGGCCCACTCCTAGCCTGTGCGTTTCCGGATGTTGGAAGCTGAGATCACATGCAGATAACTGGCAGGGCAGGACCCAACCACGCCCACAGCCTGCATACTTGCACGGTTGTTCCCCTGCTTCTGTAACTACTTCCAATTACTGCCAAATGCTGGTGTCTACTAGGAAACATCCTGCTTGAAAGGTCAGAACCATCAGCTGGCCAAATCCCAACCTTCAATCTCATCTCCCACTATTTCCGTCCATGAAGTCTCCCCCTCGAAGTGACCCCAGATGCCCCTGTTTCTGAAGCTGCCCGGGCTGTCTCTCCTGCTGGAACACCGTCCCTTCACCTCTCAGTTACCAACACTTTGATATTTCCCAAACATCTGGCTCTGCAGCAGGTGTCCCCGAGTCCTTCCTTCGCAAAGCCCTCTCAGCCACCCACAGTGCTCTGTCTCTCTGGGCACTAACCCAGAGTCCTGCGGCTTTCTGTGACATCCCCTCACCTCCTTGCACTAGGAGGCCCTGAGGGCACCAAGGCAGCCGGGGCACTCGTCCCATCCCTAGCCCTGTGTCTTGGGTGGAACAGGTATCTGCAAACATGGTTGCTGCTACTGCTGAGGAAATATATGGGAGGCCTTTAACTCTCCCCCAGGCTATGCCTGCCCTGTCCTAACCTCAGCTCCCATCCCGAATCCCATCTGACAAGATGTGCAAAGCTGAATCTTGAGTTGCCTCCCACCATGCCTGGGGTCAGGGAGATCTGAAAAGCACACCACAGACAGTTTGGCAGCTCTGAATTCAGTTAGGTTCTAGACCTGCAAGGATAACTCTTTTCACCTCTCTCTCACTGTCCTCAAAGTGTCTATCGCTGTACACTCTCTTGAGGCTTTGAAGGTGCCCAAGCAGGGTGGCTGGGTGAAGAGAAGGCCTGTGTATTTGGCACTTGCTCTAAGTAACTAGTGCCTACATGTAAATGTGTGACACATTTTCCTGGAAAGCCCCAATCTCAAGCAACATAACTGTATTTACTAAGGAAGTTGGATGCATCTTTAACCCAACATGATTTAATTTTATACTTGTATAAAACTTTGTGTATAAATATACTAACAAGTCCGAGAAACACAGTTATCAGTGTCTGATTTTTGCTTTAAAACTAGAGACACTGTAATAAAAATTACTTTATAATTTTCTATTTTTATTGGTGTTTTTATTAGTGTATTTTTCCAGGACTCATCAGCTCCAAGTCAAGTAGTTGTTTCAATCTAGTTGTAGGGGGCACAGCTCAGTGACCCCTGCGAGGATTGAACCAACAACCTTGGTGTTATGAGCACTGCGCTCTAACCAACTGAGCTAACTGGCTGTAAAAATTACTTTTCAAAAATGGGCTTTTTGGGCACAAAACCATCTGAGGCATAATAGCTGATGCTAAATTTCTCATACTATATATACTTATAACCTTTGAGCATTAGAAACTTTAGAAACTATAAAGATTCAAACACAAATCTGTTGGGGGTTTATTGCTGTCCTGAGGACTAGAACCACCTCCAAAGCAAGTGGGGGGAAGGCCTGTCTGGCCTAGCTGGGGGCTGGGCCCTGGGCTGGGGGCTGAGTCCTGGGCTGGGAGCTGGGCCCTGGGCTGGGGGCTGAGTCCTGGGCTGGGAGCTGGGTCCCTGGGAGCTGGGCCCTGGGCTAGGGGCTGGGCTCTGTCTACCCCTCCTTCCCCCCCTCAAAATTGCCCTACACCCACCTGCAGGAAGTGCTGCTGGGCCTGTGCCGGCTGCAGGGGTGCCGGCTGGGAGCTGGGGAAGCTGGGGTGCAGCACCGCCTGCCCCATCAGCAGGACAGGTGTTGGGGCGCCACTGCTGGTGCTGTGCACGTCTGCACTCGTAAACACGGCCTGGCTCTGTACATACCTGTGGTTTTACACAGGAAGGTGAAAACAGACCTCTAGGAAAGAGGCGCTGATATGACACCAACAGCACGGGCAACACGGGAACCAGATAAAGTAGACCTCATCAAAAATGAAAAACGTTTTGCATCAAAGGATACTATTCATGAAGTGAAAAGGCCACCCAGGAAAAATATCTGCAAATCATGTATCCAATAAGGGATTGACATCCAGAATATGAAAAGAATTCCTATAACTCAACAACAACAACAAACGACCCAATTAAAAAATCAGCAAAGGACTTGGATGGACATTTCTCTAAAGAGAAGATACAGATGGCTAATAAGCACATGAACAGATGCTCAACATCACTAGTCATTAGGGAAATACAAAGCAAAACCACAATGAGAGACACCTCCACATCCATTATGATGGCTATTAGGAAACAAACAAACAAAAAATAACAAGTGTTGGTGAGGATGTGGAGAGAAGGGAACCCTCGTGCACTGTTGGTGCAGCCACTATGGAAAACGGTATAGAGATTCCTCAAAAAATTAAAAGTAGAACTACCATCTGATGCAGTGATTCCACTTTTGGGGATATGCTCAAAAGGTGTGAGAGTAGGGACTCGAACAGCTATTTGTACACCCATGGTCATAGCTGCATTATTCACAATAGCTGACAACCCAAGTGTCCATTAATGGATGAATGGATAAGCTGTAGTCGATACATACAACACAGTTATTCAGCCTTAAAAAGGAAGGGAATTCTGACATACAGTATAACATGGATGAGCCTTGAGGCCATTATACTGAGTGAAATAAGCCAGACACAAAAGGATGAACACTGTATGATTCCACTTCCATGAGGTCCCTAGAATAGTCAAACTCAGAGAGACAGGAAGTAGAGTGGTGTCTGCCAGGGTCTGGGGGAGGAGAGATGGGGAGTTATGTGTAATGGGGACACAGCTTCAGTTTGGGAAGATGAAAAAGTTTGTGAGATGGATGGTGGTGACGGTTGCACAATGATGTAAATGTACTCAATGCCACCAAGCCACACACTTAAAAATGGTTAAGATGGTAAATTCTATGCTATATATATGTATGTGTTCTACCACAATAAGAAATTAGAAATAAAGGAAGAGGTGTTGATGATAATGAGCTTTTAACAAGGGGCAGAGGGAGGCCATTTAGGAAAAAGTCTGGAGGAGCACAGACTAGGAACGGATGCTTAAAGACACTGGAGAGAAATCCATTTTGCAATGTAGTTTTAGAAATGTAATTTCTCTATATGGGGTCACTTGTAACAGGCATTGTGGGTTTTAAATGTCCCCTGAAGAGGCCTTTGTGTATGTGGAAGGCAGACCCAAACACACCCTAGAAGATGGAGCGTTAGGTCATGTCTGGAAGAGACAGTGGTGGGGAGATGGGGCGGGTATAAATTATTGGGTTGACCGAAAATGGCCGTTAGAGTTCCAAGAAGAAAGAGTTTCCATTTTTACCTAGTTCACTGCAGTTTAAGCATCTTTGGAAAGTGATCTAACAAGATTCATTGTTTCCATTCATTTGGATCACTTAGGAAGAAAAACCAAAATCCAAAACCAAAACCAAAACAGCCTTGTCTGACTGAGAAAGCCGATGGAGAATTTACAGGCAGCTTCCCACAGTGCATAATCCCACCTCCATCACAGGGTTTATATCAGGATAGAATGAAATGATGGGGGCACAAGGCCCTTTTCTGATGGTTTCTGCTCAGTAACCATCTGCTGTTACTATTATTAGTGGCTGAAGGAGGACAGGGGGACGGACTTCTGGGGACAGTCCCACAGGGTGGCTGTAAAGCCTGCATGAGGGCACGCCAGGCCTAATTACCTAGCCCTGTCCTGGTGAACTTCTGACACTAATTAAACCCATGTTTACACAAAAAAGATGTCTGTGAGATAGCTCCATTTCTGCTTTATTTCAAAGGGCTAGAAACTGTTTTCCACTAGTTTTTTCAAGCATTTGCTGCTAAATCTCCCTCCAAGACCCTCTGTCTCTAGAATTAAACAGCTGAGCACAGCTGCTTCTGGTTTTGGGGTTTCTCCTGGGGAAAGGAGAGGGAGAGGGCTGTATGTCTGGGGAGACCAGAGGGCCCCATTTGCAGGGTTGCACAGTTCTAGGACCACAGAGCAGGCACAGCATGCCTGTGGAGTTTGCCAGCAACTGCTGGTCAGCTGGTGCCATGGGCTACATTTCCCTGGTGCATGACCAAGGGCCAAGGCATTCGGGCCTGTAAAGACATCCACAGATGATGCCACACTGGGCATATAGTTGTTTCATTTAGGCCCTCCCTGGTCTAAGCATGGGACACTGACACGAAGTTTTATCTGCTCCCATGGGAAACGGTAGAAGAAAAGCTAAGGGAAGAGTCCTTCAAAGGGGGACCCCGCCTTCAGTGGGCACTCACAGGGCTAGCTGCTGGTCCAGGAAGATGTAACCCTGCCACCCCGAGACCACCCACTGCGGCTCTCAGCCTCTTCCCTCCACCTGGGCCACTTACTTGACTTGCCGTCCAGTCCTGCTGACCTCTGAGGGCTGCCTTGCATCACAGGACCCGGGCATCATGGGCTGGATAGGTTGGCTCAGCAACAGCCTTCGAGCAGAGGAAGAGACAAATGGGAAACAGATCAGCCCCCAAAACCGTAGACCCACTGGCTGATGGCAGCACCTGTCCAGCCTGGCTGGACCCCTTCCAAAGTCTGACGGACCCTCTCTTCGCCTGCTCTGTTCTCAGAAGACGATGAGCGCAGCGGGTCACTTCCTCTGGCCATCAAGACCCCAGCCCTCTGTTGCCTCTGCGTCAGCTGAGAGCAGCTTTGGAGGGCCTGAAATCTAACTGTCTGAACTCTGCCTCCATCCACAGCAGGAAGGAGAGCAGAAATGCATCGACTCAAGCGACGCCTCAGTTACCTTTCAAACAGACAGTCTCCATACCTGAGCTGCCGATCATGGCTGAAGTCCGGGCTGGGCTGGCACTGGCTGGCGTCCTGGGAGGTGGAAGCCGGTGTGGTCAGGCTCAGGGTTGGTGGGAGCATGGCTGCGGGGCTGCTGAACTGGGGCGTCAAGCTGCCCACTGAGTGGCCACTTCCCTGTATCATCTGGGAGCCTCTCATTGGCTTGGGACTCTATTACATCATATTAAGGAAAAAAGTAAAACTCAGACTCACCTCCAGTGTCATCTCTCCAGGAATCCTCCCTAGAACCTTGTTCTACCCTCCTTGATCTTTTGTCTAACTTAAGACCTACTGACTTCTTTTGATCTTATGACTATCTTCCCCATAGGATTGTAAACACCTCAAGGGTTTTTGAGTGTTGGTATCTAGGACAGTGCCAGGCACCCAGCAGGCAAGCCACAGATGTGTGCTGAACTGAACAACTTTTTGCTTCTCAAATTCCACTCCAGATGCAGAGACCCCAGGCTTCCTTCTGCCTCAGGGCCTTTGCACTGGCTGATCCCTCTATATGGAATGCTCTTCCTCCTGATACTGATATACCTCATTCTCTCATTCCCTCAGGCCTTTGCTCAAGCATTATCTTCTCAGTGAGGCCTTGTCTGGCCACCTCCTTAAAACTCCAACCCATCCCCGACCTTCACCAGCATCCCTGCATTGCCGTTTCTCACACTGCAGTTTTCACTTATTTGTATCTCTCCCCACTGGGACCAGAGATTCTTTTTATCTTTTACTTTTTGTTCATTGCTATCCCTTGGCGCCTAAAGCTTAATGCCTGGCATGCAGTGAGTGCTCAATAAATATTTGTTGAGTGAAATAATAAATGAGTGAGGGGAAGGGCTTGGGTTTGCTTTTGGGTTTTCTACCGTTTCATTGACTGTCCATTCATATGATGGCATCACAGTGTTTTAATTCTCAGAATCTTTCACTATCAGCTAGTGTCAATCCTGCCTCTGGTTTTTTCTCTTCCAAAATCTTCTTGGCTATTAGCAGCCATTAATTTTTCTTCTGACCTTTAGAACAAAAAGGCTGCATTTTAAAGTAAAACCCTCAAATCTGGGTGAAGGTGGACCAAACTCTCTTATACATGTACTTCTCCACATTTTATTGTCCATTATCTGTTTATGTTTCTAGAACCCCCCACTAGACTAGAAGCTCCTTGAGGTGAAGGCCAACTCTTATTCATCTCTGTTCCCCCGCTGGTGAGTAGCAGGAGGTCAGTGGAGGTTTACTGGGTCCATGGGGATGTGTGCGAATACAGGAGGCAGAGGGCGGGGCTGTATCGTGTGATCTTCCAGAAGCAGGGGCTCAGGATCTCTTATTCTATTCAAGTGCCATTTATTGACTGGAGGCCCCATCAGATGGCAAGGTCACTGGTGGCTTTTAGTAAGTAGTAATGGCTCTGAGGGCTTGGCAGGGAATCTGGGGGACCAGGAGGAGCATGGTGGCCCTGCGGAAAGGAACAATGCACAGAAGTGGATAACCAGTGTTCTCACACTGGTAATGGCTGAAACCGGGAATAGATGATGGCGACTGAGGACACAGGTGGAGACGTTTACCTGGGTTGATATCACACTTGATTCTCTGAGCAGGTGCTGGTCTGTGACCTGGACAGAGGCGATCTGCCCCGGAAGCTGAGGGCTGGCGGTGAGCAGGGAAGGGGACTCCGGGGCCGACCTCTGAGGGAGCTGCTGCTGAGTGTTGGGCCGCTGGGCACTGCTGAAGCTCAGGGATACAGCTGGCTGCTGCAGAAACATCTGGAAGCACAAGAGGAATGCCTTTAAGGTTGGGGTTCCAGCGGCCTCCACAGGCCTGCACGTGTATTGTCTGTCCACGGTAAGAGGTCAGCTTTCTCACTTTCTCTGACCTGCCTGGGAAGCGTTCATTCACTCAGCATGGAGACCAGCACAGTGCAAGGCCCCGGAGATGGAGCAGTGGGTCAGAGAGCCACTGACCCTGCCTTTAGGAAGGTTACAGTCTAGCGACGGAAGTCTAACAGTGTCAAGACAGCTAGACCCAGATTGTCTATCGATGTCTTGTACTCACATAGAGTCTGGGCTGTCTTATCAGTTTCTTATTAGAAGGGAGAAATATCTTGTGAATGGAACAAGTGATGCAGTAATGGGGACAGAGAATTGGTTCACCTGTGGCGTGGGTCACATCATCCCAGAAGAAGGACCAGGCCCTGTGCCCAGCCTTGAATCTCTTCCAGTGACGAGAGTCTGTACCCATATTGTGGATGGGCACCTTCAGCTCAGTGCTCCCAGCTGGGAAGGCAAATCTGCACCCATTAGCTAGGCGACTGCTGTCCCAGGAAGGCGAATGACATCACATTAAGTCCATGTACTTTAAAATCATGTTTAAGGATAAGCTTTATCATCGTGATACTTTCTACGGATCATGTCATCTAAGGCATGTCACATCTAAGAGGATGTGTGTGATCCATTAACCTGGTGATTTTAATATGGAAGATGCAGGAGAATTTGATCAAGTTTGTAAAGAGTATTGAAATTTTGTGAGAACATCGATCTACCTCATAAGTTTGGAGTACTTGATTAAAAAGAATTGCTTAGGTGCTAACAAAGATTTTACTTCTCAGGTTTATAAGTCTGCCTTTTTAGGTATGTGACATGTTTGAGAGATTTAGTTATGTCCCAAATTTGTAAATGAATGGCTTTGGTAGATAACGGTGATTATTTATAATTTGTTAAATTTATAAACTAACTGAACATAAACAAAAAGAAGTAAAAGCATTGCTCCTTTTAGACCAAATTTAGATTTGGGAATAAAATAGTGATCTGTAAGTTGGCTCTAAAGGCTTAAGAAAAAACAGCTTTTATGGTTGTAATATTAATTTAAACTTAAGACCTGTGTCTGGCACTTTTACAAAAGCTAACTGGTGTTCGCTCAGGCAGCACATAGAGTAGAAACGTGAGGTGTTATCTATGTCCTGATCCCTGACCAAGCATCCCACCCCCTTCTAGGCCTCTACTTTTGAGTTCTGTGGGGGAAGGCTCTCTTCCTCCAGGCCTCTGGAGCTTGAACCCCCATTCCTGCACTCAGCGAGGTGCAGCCTCAACCCCAGTACAGAACACACAAGCCTACATCTATGGAGCGGTTTTGGGAAGGTGGGTGTGGACCCACGCCAGGCAGACGCTTGGAGGAGCACTTAAAGATCAGAAAGTTCAAGTGTGTGGTTCAGAGGTGGGGTCGGCCACCTCCCAGAGGCCCCGAGGTTGCCTGCCTCTAGTGTCCTCCCCACCTACTATCCTGTCATGTCTCCAGCCCCAGCAGAGGCGCCTGCAGCTTGGAATGAGGGCCCTTTGTCCCTTTAGAAGTTAAGAAGAAATTTCTGGGTGTCCTCATCTCAGATTCAGTACCCATTTACTACAGATCCAGTCTGAGGACTCATACTTCGTGCAATCCAGTTCCCCATTATAGTATGGCTTGTTTATAGCACGTAGGGGAACCTACACTTCAGCACTGCAGCAAAAACCCATTACTCACACCCAATGACAGTTTTTTTTTTCTGGTACAATACAATTCACCTTCTGATTACAGTTCAAAGAAACGCAGTTTTTATTTAGGACAGGCAGTTTCGTCTTGTTTAAATCAGACATACCTTATTTCAAACTGCAGCCCCACCATGTACTAGTGGTATAACCTTGGGTAATTTTCATAACTTTTCAAAGCCTTAGTTTCCTTACTAATAAAACAGTAACACCAACAGCACACAGCTCATAAAGGACTAAATGAGAATTATGCTGAGACATAGTAAGTGCTCAATAAATGTTAGATGATGATAATATTTAAAATGAGGGCTGGCCGAGTGGCTCAGTTGGTTAAGAGTTGGCTTAAGAGCGTGAACTCTGAGCAACAGGGCCACCGGTTTGATTCCCACATGGGCAAGTGACTGTACCTGAGCTGAGCTGTTGCTGAGCTGCCAACAGGTGGCAGGATGGCTCAGCTGGTGTAACAACAAGATTGCCTGTTTGATGGTGGGCTATGCCCACCCGCAACTAAGATGGAACTCGGCACCTTGAGCTGAGCTGCCGTCCAGATGGCTCAGTGGATAGAGTGTGCACTCTTAACAACAAGGCTGCTGGTTAGACTCCCGCATGGGATGGTGG
>NW_017731822.1:1089190-1217060 GCF_001890085.2 Hipposideros armiger
AGCAGAATTTTATGGCTTAAGAGGATGACTTCTTAAAAGGGCTCTGAGGTCAATTTTATAGAAAGCATGAGAAACACAGTTCCCTGTTTTTAGCAGAGAAAAAATAGACTAATTTTCAAGAATGAATCAATCCTATGCTCACACTTCTATAAACACTAATTATTATGGAACATTTCAAAAGTACACAAAACAGGGATACTCTGTAATGAAACCCCCATATCATCATTGAGGGTTTATCAACGTTTTGCCATTCTTATTTAATCTATCCCCCCACTTTTGTGGGGGAGGAGTGGAGTAATTTTTACTTGTTTTTCTTTATGATGAAATCATCTAGCTTTTAAAAAAACAAATACATTTTGATTAAGCACTTTGGAACGTATTCCTTTAAATCTTTAAACTTGCAAAAATACAAGAAAGCAGACTGCTGGAGGAAATGTTCTCTGGTTTGACTATCTGTGGATTTCCATGTTCTCTGGAAAATTCCACTGCAAAGATAAGGTTACAGGAATAAAAACAGGGAAGGGACGCACTGGAGACAGAGTCTAAGGGCTTGATTTCCACGTGTTTCCTTACAGACCCAGGTGCTCGTGGGCGTATGTCCTTTGTACAAAATGCACCGGTCATGGGGAAGAAAAATAATAATTCTTCATAACAAGGGAGGAAAGAACCGTGTGTTGCCTGTTATTTCAGAATTCAGCCTTACTGTTAAAGAGGCAGGAAATAGAAAAGTCTGGGCTTCGAGGAGAGTGTTCAGACGCCTACTTTGAGTTTAGTTAGCAGTTTCTGGGTCAGTGTCCCCTTTCCTGTTCGTATGAAAATCCCATTCAAATAATTGGAGTCAAGCAAGTTCTATGAATTGGACCCTGGGTCAGTGAGAAAAGGTTACAGCTGGGAAAGAATAAGTGAAAAGGGTCTTTGACACCTCAGTGGTTCCATTTCTTTTCATGTAAACGGTGCAGTCTTTTCCTTTGTCAATTTCGGGGGTGGCCCTGAAGAGGTGGGGGTGTGGGGGGGGAGCAGCAGGGCCCTGGGGGTGGCCATGGCTTTCTTAGCAAAGCCCGGGCACACACGCAGGCCTGGGTGGCAGTGGGTGGGAGGTGCGAGTCGTTGCTGACCTCTGGTCTCTGAGGAGCTAGCACTTCTGGGGAGCCCAGGACACAGGATAGCCTACTCCAGGTGTCTGCCGCTGCCTAGTAACTCTGCACTATCGTGCATTGATCCCAGCGTGCACACCTCAGGACCCTGCGCCAACACAAGGCCTGCCTATCGGGGGTGTCACTGCACTTCAAGAACCATGTGGCCAGTGGAGGGTCTGTGTGGACAGTCGGGGGGAGGGGCAGGGATAGCACTGCAGCCACTTTCCCCAGAGGTCTCTTCTGCTTCCTTCTGTCTCTCTTATGGGGGTGCAAAAGTTGACAGCTGTCAGGGCAGACTCTGAAGTTAGCTAGAATTACCTTTAAATTAAAGGCTGGGTCCAAAGAATGCACTTTGGAAGAAAAACTGTCTTGGACTGACATAAGTGGTAAAAAAACAACAACTTATCCTTGAAAGAGAACCAATATATAAAGATTTTCCTCTAAGATGAAACTCCCAAAAGGATTCAAAGAAGTGACAAGTGGGGGTCATTGTGAAAAGCTGCCACTGTCAGAGCATGCAGAGCAGCCCCATTGGCATGGGGTGTCCTGGAGGTGCCAGCGTGCAGACCTCTAGTCTCCCAGCTCCCTCTGCTGTCCCCATCAGGGTGCAGATGTCATGCCTTCCCATATCTCCCTCCATTCATGCTTTGGATAAGAGGAAGCAGAGCAGCCTGGGCTGGGCACTAGGAAAGCAACGTCACACGGGCTGTAGGAGGGCTGGAGCATCTAACCCGGAAGGATGGAGGGTGGCATCCGTGCAGAGCAATCCACCACCAAACCCATGAATGAAAATGCAGATGGGGAAGCAAACACATGCCCGACAGAGAGAGGGGAGAATGAAGAGGGTATCAGGCAAATGTCATGTTTGGCTCGGAGTTGGGGACAGAGGAGGTGGCATTGATTCCTCGTGCTTTGTCTGTGGCAGTTTCAATATGCTTAGTAAGCAGGACTCATTCAGGCCATACAGAGGGACTGGGGAGGCAGTCCTGCCTGCCTGGAGAGGGTGGATAAGGACACATCCCAGAGTGGCGAGGACAGACCGCACTGGACCCCCGGCCCAGGCAGGGGCCTCACCTGGACGCTGGAGTCCTGCACCAGGCAGAGCTGCTCCTGGATCTTGTGTAGCTCTTCCTGCTGCCACCGGATGTTGGCCTGCAGGATGCGCGTCCGCTGCTCCAGCTGGTCTTTGATTGTCTGGAACACGCTGAACTGCGCCGGGAACTTCAAGGGGGAGGCAGAAAATGTAATCAGATGAAAGTTATTTCCGCCTCGCAGACAGATGCTGCTGCTGTTCTGAGCTGCCCTGCCCACTTTCCTTTCCATGCCTTCTTCCCCCTGTTCAAGTGTCCCTAATGAGGGACCCACCGCTGGGAGTTCGGCAGTGAGCAGGGGCTATGAATCAGGGCTGGGTGGCCCAGGGGTCCCCCTGTGAGCTTTTCTCAGGCCCACCAGAACCTGTGGACCGAATTTACTAATGGTTTTTGGAGATGACTGTCAAAAGCAGGGAGGGTATCAGAGACACCCTCCAACCCTCCTTTTCCCCCTCTCATCTAGGCCATGACAATTTGTATGTGACAGCTGCATAGGCAATTTTGGGTCCTATCATTGTCTTAAATCATCTGATCCTGGAGAGCAGGGCTTTTCTGTAACAATTCCCGAATGAACTTGAATTTGATGGTGTGTTTCACAGGAGTCCTGCACTCCAAACCGGCCTTCCTGGGACCACGGAGGCCTTGTCACCCTCCTTCCCTTCCCCCAGGCTCACTTGTGGCTAGGAACTTCTTGGAAATCTATGCAAAAAATAACCAAGGAGAAGGGCAATACAACCGCCTAACATTTACCCTGAGGGGAACACTGGCAGAGGGTGGCCTTGTAGGAGGGACATGGCTATCTGCTTTGCCAAGAACGCTGGCTCCCCTTCCTTTCACCTCTGAATCCCTTTCTGGGACAGAGGTTGGCCCTAGGAAAATCTTGCAGGTGATCCCTGCTCCCTGTCACCACCTATTGACCCTGGCATAAGGTACTCTCCTGGCAGGAAACCGATGGAGAGAGGGAGACCATGGGGCAGGAGGTGAGTTTAAAAGTGTCTACACTAGACCAGACTGTATCACAAAAATCTTCATCAGGACGAAAGTGGTCAAAGCACTCAGTTGGGATTTTAAAGAGCATTTGATTGAGAAAGAAAACAATCTGGATCCGCTCCTTAATTAAAAAAACAAAACACAAGAGCCTCTATGGTGAATTTCATCAAATCAGGACACATTCAGGGACAGTCCTGCCATGTCCAGCGGAGACCCTGTGGGTTAAGGGGGCTGGGCAGTCCTTGGGGGACCAGCACTGCACTTTGTAAGAGTTAGTTACTTCTAGAATGATTCTTATTTTCTTCCAGGATGCCCACGCATTTTATTCACGATAGTGACCTTTTTGATAAAGAGATCTACTCTAACTTAGAGACATTTTAGAAACACAGCATGAAGCAAAACCACCCGTTACACGGATAGCCATTTGGATTTCGGATTTTATTTTCCCCCCGCTTTCCCTGACAAGGTGCTACAATGATAACAGCAGTGAGGGGAAAGAGAAAAGGAAGAGAGAGAAAACCTCCTTTCACATGGGGTAGGTATGAGAAGAATGGTCTGACTGGAGAAGCCAGCATTATGCAAGAATGTCTTAAAGAATAGAATTAAGTATAATATGCCCAATAGAAGGTTACTATTAAAATTCGAATCCCGAAGGGCCTTAAGCATGCCACTATGCATTATTAAACAAAGAAATTCTTTACTATGCAAGACCCAAAAGTTAAAGGAATTCTCATTTCATGTGCCGTTGGATTGAAAAAGTTACAAATTTCATACCGAATGTGCCTGGAAATTTGACCAGAAAAAAAGTTTTGGTTTTTTTCCCCCCAAATTCGAATAAATACAGACTATTTTAATTAGTGGACTCTGAACGAGTAGCTTTGACATCCTTACTCATGCCTAACTCTGGGAAGAGGCATGTGCTAGCACGTGTCTTTCATATTCCAGAAAAACATTTGAGACCACTGCTAACAGGACCTATGTTCAACCTCTCGCCAGGCCTCAAGCACGTCAGACATTTTCAAACCTACCTGCTGAAGCACATACCTGGGTCCCTCTTCCCCGCTGGCCCTCCACCTCTCCATGTGGCAATCTCCTACCCATACATACATCCAGGCCCAGTTCAGGTGTCACCTCCTCTGGGAAGCCACCTCGGACTTCCCTAGGCAGAACATTTTCTTAGTTCTACAAAAACACATGCCTTGCCATTGTGGATTGTTTATATGCTCAACTCTACTTAAAACAAGGGCTGTGTTATAAGCATTTCTGCTTCCGTCACACCCGCACACTGACTGATCCAAATACTGAATGTTGTTGAAACAAGGAAGGAATTATTCAGCAAAGCTGTGATTCTTTTTTTAAAAAACAACAACAACAAACAACAAAAACAAAAATGTGATATTTACAGTACTGGACGCACAGCTTTTAGACAATTTCAGCGTCTTCCTGTGCCATGTGGCCTAATTCAGATCTTTGCTAAAATATCATGGGCAATTTGGAGTTATAAAAAATGAGAGGAACATGGAAAAGTGGCAGGGAGGTGAACAAAGATTGTTAGAAAGATTGAGCAATAGACACTAGTGAAAAGAGCAGGGAGAATGTCTCTGGAGAACATGGGAATGGTGAAGGGGACAGGCACAGAATCTAAGTCAGTAACTCAGCACGCTCACCTGCATGACAGAAGAAATAGTCTCTGTTCAGGGGCCTTGGTTTGGCATCTAAATGCATGACACACGTCGGTACTGATAATGTGAACTGGCATCTTAAGATGCTTAACCATAGAGTTGGGAGGACTATGGGTGTGGCTGGGCCCCTTGTTAACTCTATAATCCTGACTTCCCGGTTCCTCCTTATGGTAATTCTGGGGGTGGGATCATAATAAAGGGATTAGCCATCTTGAAACCGGGGTCTTTTCCCTGCCTCCACTTGTGCTTTCCACACTGCGGTGGTGGTCTTGCTTCTTTTTCTTTTCCTAAATAAAACTTTTCTTTTGTGGATTACTTGGAGAGTTATTTTTCGCCAGTCAACATTTTGGGGGACCTCATTCTGGGATCCAGAGAGGAATGCAACTCTGGCAGTCTTTTAACTGATGAGCAAACCAAGGTGCTTATACTGAGCCATTCGTCGCTCCAACGCTTTGCTACTCGGCTTAGGGACTGCGGGGTGAGTTTTTCTCCTGGATCTGAACCAACAGGCCTTTGCATCTGGCGCGCTCCAGGCTTTATTCGGGAATTTTTAAATTTTTTAAAGTTTTGTTTCATTCATTTGTTTCGTTTGTTGTTGTTGTTGTGTGTGTGTGTGTGTGTGTGTGTGTGTGTGTGTGTGTGTGTGAATGTTTTAAGGCCTATTTGTTTGTACTCGTGGCACGTTGGCTTGCTTTCTTCGGAAAGCAGGCTCTGTTTCTTTATGAGGCAAAAACTGACCTTTGCCTAATGTCCCTTTGGGATACAAGGTTATTTCTACTGAAATTGGTTGGTTTAGTCGATGTTAGATCATGCTGTCTCAGTGAAAAGTTAACGGAGTGCCATGCAGCTCAACTGATAACCGAACTCCCTAAGAGTTGGTTATTTGCCTGGGACTGGCTCTAGCCTTCCGTCTGATTCCCAGTGATCAGACTATTCAAGAATGAGAGTAGAGCAAACTGAAGATTCCTGGTTTGCTTGAGGTGTGAACTGATTTTGGCCCAGTACCAGCTCAACCTGTAACTTAAACTCCCTAAGAGTTGGTTATTTGCCTGGAACTGGCTTTTCGCCTTTGGCCTGGTTCTTAGTGATCAGACTGTTCCAGAGTGAGGTGAGCTGAAGACCTGCAGGTTATTCGAGCTGTGAATTGTTTTGGGCCCAACATTTAAAATGGGATCTCGAATGTCCAAGCCTTCTAACACTGTCCCTCCACCAGGGACACTGGCCGAATACATGTTTGCAAACTGTGGAGAACTTTCACGCACGTATTTAACTAAATGGGCAGATCTGATCAAGAGTAATCCTAGAAATCAGTGGCCACTTTGGGGAACTTTTGAGATTTCCAAACTTGAATTTCTTAAAACTAAATTGGATGGTAACAGTGTTGTAACTGAGAAAGAGAAATGGAATGCACATTTAGAGTGGTATGTGGTGGCTGCCAAACAGGACTGCAAATCTAAAGTTGTCGGTTTAGAGTCTCAAAGTTAGCAAAAACTGTTAAAAATTCTAAAAGAGACAGAATGGCGTCTGAAACCTCATGCTCTTTGTCTACAACACTGCCTTGCCCTTCCTCCTCCACGGCTTCTTCGACGTCTTTTCCACCTTCGACGCCATCTTGCTCTTCTTCACCTCTTCCACCTTTGATGACATCTTGCTCTTTGTTGCCCCCACCTCCAACTCAGACCCCAGCGACACCTTCTTTCTCTTCTTCCTTAGAACCTATCAGTACTTTTCCATTTAAGATTAAACCCTCTGGAGATCCTAATAAACCCCACGTTTCGTACATCCCCTGGACAAAAGTTGAGTTACGAGCCATTGTAAAGGAGTTTTCTATAGTAACTGAGGATTCTAATAAATTTGCTGAGGAATTTGATATTACTATTCAAGCTTATCAGCCTGGGTTTTCTGATTTGTACCAGCTGATCCCTATGTTGGTAGGTGAAGGCCATGCTAAACACTGGATGAGGATTGCCGGATGGGAACATCCTGAAAGGGATTTAGAAAAACAAACCTCCAATTATTGGGAGGAAGCTAGGGAACCTGCTCAAAAGCTGCATCAGGCAATCCCCGAGGCTTTTCCAAGGTCTATCGATTGGAACAAAATCCACACTTGCTCGCAAAGGTCTGATGAATCTGTTCATGACTACTATAATAGGTTTCAGGTGGTTTTTAAAGAAAATTCTGGTTTTCCTTCCGATATTGACTCCACACGTGTTCCTTTTAATCCCTTGTTTGTCAATGGGCTGAATAAGAACCTTTCCATCCTGATTAGGAGATCCAGGATGGGATTGGGAACTACGCTTACCCTAGACTTGGTACATTTAGCTAATGAACTTGCCAGTACCCTAGATGAGCTGCCTAAAAGCAAGGTCGCCAAGACATCTGATTTTCAGCCATGGCAAATGAGAGTCCCTATGCGAAACCAAAGAACTTCAACTTTTTGCCACTACTGCAATGAGCAAGTAGATTGGAAAAAAGATTGCCGTAAGTTGAAGCTCACAAGACACTTTCAACCTACTAACCAGTCTCAGGCCTTCCAAATTCCCAGTTGACAGGGCTTCGAGGAATTACAGATTTTTTTCCAGTCCTTCCACTTAATCATTTTGGAAAAAACAGGTTTAAGTATCTGAACCTATTCCCTTTTGTCTAGGTCCCTTAAGAGATGAATATTAGCATCGTTTTTCTCCTTAGTTCTTCTGCCCCTACCCATTTATTAGACAGAGACTTCTTAGCGAAGTAGCATGCTGGATTTTCTTCCTCCTGAGGAAGCCCCCTATGGCTGTCTGACATTAACAGATCACCTTCTAACTCCTTGTGACAATTTACAGAAAACTCCTCTGGGTAAAGCTGATTTTCTCATGGTTTACTGATGGTTCATACATAAAAGACTAAAATGGTGAGTACTGTGCTGGCTATGCTGTTGTAACTCTTCAAATACCTTGGCCAAAAGCATTGCCATTAGTTCTTTTCAATCTCAGATCTACTCCTTTTGGGACTCATAAGCTCTCACCTTTTGAGATAATTATAGGATGCCCAATGCATTTGGCCCCTGCCTCTCTATCCACAGTTGGTGAAAGGAGACAAACTTCAGTATTGTAAAGGCTTAATTAATTCTATCAACAATAACCATACTTTAGTCAAACAATTGTTTCACCATACACTCCAGGGAAATGAAAAACCAGAAATTCATACATTAAAACCTGGAGATTGCATCTATTGGAAAAGACACCTAAAAAAGGATTCCCTCCAGCTGCACTGGAAGGGCCCTTACCAAGTACTGTTGACAAATCCCTGTGTTGCTAAACTACAGGGAGTAGACTCTTGGATACACATGTCACACCTGAAGAAGGCACCAAGCCCTGACTGGAAAAGCACACAGTCTGGTGACCTGAAACTAAAACTATCAAAATTATAAGGCAAATGACCCCTATAGAGCCTGAGTTCCTGGTTTATCACCTGCCACACAAGTTAGGTTGCTATGTTCAAATTCTAACTTTTACTTTATCTGTTTAAGCTCTGGTTCTGATGCCAGTTGACACTGGACGTCAGCTGTTTCCCAATCCCTGCACTTTTCCCCATAATGTGAGAGATGACACCTAGAAGAGACCCTTCTGACACGGAGGCACTAGAGGCTGAACAGACATCAAGGGACGAAAAGACTGGATTCTAAGAACCTGAGACTAAAGACCCGACTTGATCAGTGATCTTTTAGAAAAAAGATCTTAATCAAGAGGGGGAATGATAAAGTGAACTGGCATCTTAAGATGCTTAACCATAGAGTTAGGAGGACTATGGGTGGGGCTGGGCCCCTTGTTAACTCTATAATCCCGACTTCCCGTTGTTTATCCTTATGGTAATTCTGGGGGTGGGATCATAATAAAGGGATTAGCCATCTTGAAACCAGGGTCTTTTCTCTGCCTCCACGTGTGCTTTCCACACTGCGGTGGTGGTTTTGCTTCTTTTTCTTTTCCCAAAAAACCTTTTCTTTTGTGGATTACTTGGAGAGTTATTTTTCGCCAGTCAACAGCAACAACGCACCCACATGCTCAAGAGGACAGCGCATTGTGTCTTGGGGAAGTTCCATTGCCTGCTCCCCCTCCCCCCACCCAGTCCCAGGCTCACCTGTGCCATGGGGGCAGGTGGATTCTGCAAAATGGCCTGAGGCAGCAGCTGCTGTGTGAGGTCACAGGATGTCGGCGTGGGCAGAGGAGCCTGGGGAAGAGGGGCTCTGTTAACAGACACTGCTGGGCCCTTACAGAGGCACAGGGGTGTGGTCACTCTGGGCTTATAGTAGGCCCTTCCACACTAGATTGAAGGGCTCACTTCTGAAAGGTATAGGTGCATGTTCCCTGGGCAAAGGCAGGGTAGCAGGCTGGTGCAGCGTGCAGGCGGTCCTTGAACGAGGTCTCAGGGTCACTCAGAGCATGTGATGCCTCTGCTAAGCCGTGGCTACCTGCCAGAGCTTGGTACCTTGCACCACTTTCCTCCCTTGCCTCCTGTTCTAGACTCCATTCTTGGCGGGTTTGGTTGCTCTTCTCCCGTACTGATAAATTCTTAGCTGTGTCACTGAGCAGTATGAAGGGGGTTATATGTATAACCAGTGTTGGTTTTGTGTGTGGTCCTTACCCGTTCTCTCAATGCTAAGGCAGAGGGACAGACACGCCGGGCACATCTGTGTCTGTGGACTCATCCGGGCAGTGAAGGCTGGTGCAATTCACCAGACTCTGCCTGGAATCTGTCAGACACTCCTGGGGAGTCAGGTGAATGACAGACCTTGTTCCCTGATCACAAGTGGACGGGGAGAAATTGTGTAAAAACAAGAAATGAAACCCTCAGCCTCACGGGCTATTTGGAGTTTTTGAAAGAAAAGTAAAAGCATTCTGAAGTTATTCCGAAAGTGCCCCCAGCCCCTAGGGCTAGAAAAAGCAGCCCAAATAAGTGCCCCCCAGGATGACATGGGGAGGAAATGACAACAGGAGACTTAGTTTTGAGGGAGAAATCCCTGGCACAGGGCTACACCAGAGACTGGGTGGGGTTCTCCCAGTTGTGGTCCCCTGTACAGCTAGGAGGAAATGAAAGTGGCACTGTGATGCCACTGGTGGCAGAAAGAATTCTAGTGGACAGCCATGTATGGACAGAATGGCGGTCATAGCTTACGAGCTTGTCTAAGAGTGGTTGGAGAGAAAGAAAGTCTTTGTCATATTCTATTTGAAAATAAAATGTGTCATCCAAACTTTTCAAGCAGCGTGTGCATAACTTTCATGGTGACAGCAAGGAGGAAGGTGGCACATTTATTCCCATTCCCAAAATGTCAGTGAGGGATGGGTATGAGGTATTGGGTAACTGTTGGATGTGGCCCCTAAAATTCTTGACATTTCTCCCACCTAGAGCTGCAGGTTATGTCCCTCTCTATGGGTGAGTGTGTGACTGCTTTGACCAAGAGGTCAAGAGGTACAGCAGAGGTGATGCTGTGGGGGTCCACGGCTAGGACACAGAAGGCCACACAGCTTCTGCCTGGCTCTCATGGAGAGGTCCCTTTCCAGATGTTTCCCCTTGGAACCCAGTCACTGTGCCAGGAAAAGCCCAAGGCATGGAGAGGCCTGTGCAAGCCAATAGTGGATGATCTCAGCTGGGGCCCAGCCTTCAGCCAGCCCAGCCCAGGGGACTGCTGGCCAGGTGAGTGCCACACACCTGGGGTGTGGATTTCCCAGCCCTGGCTAGTGAAGCCTCTAACACATGCAGCAGAAAGGAGCCATCCCCAAAGAGTCTTTTCTGAGTTCCTGACCCAGAATCCATGAACGTGAAAAATGACTTGCTTTAGGCTTCTGAATTTGGTGTGGTTCGTTACATGGCGGTAGATAACTCGAGTATTGTATGTCAGTGATGTTGCAGATAGCCAGTATGTTTTCTAAGAGGTCACTCATTGCCTGATGCTCTGGAGAGGTCTGACATGTTCCAGGGACACTGCCTGTTATCTGCAGGGGTACAGTTTTGTTGACAGCCAAGCTTCTCAAACATTTTCGCTGAAGTGAAACGGGATCCAAAATGGGTGGGTCCCAGAGGCTCTGGGGGCATGACCCCAGGTCTCAAGTTTTGAGCTTTATCTCTAAAACTCAGTTGGATTTTGCATTTTAGGAATATACATCCATGTTTAAAATTAGTTGCCAATTGAATTACCTAGCTTCCCACCCCCTGGCTGCCCCACACACTCAGTTTCTAAGTAGAACTGGTCCCCTGGGAAGGGGCAGCATGCCGTCTGGTGGCTTCACAGGCCTGGCACAGTATAGCAAGCCCCGGTTGAGCAAGGGTCATACACATACCGGCATCGTGGCTGCCTGGCTGAGCCCTGGCACAGGGAGCTCTTGGGGACGGGTGGCCAATCTCGGCACAGCTGTGGTGCTGGCTTCTGCTATCAGCTTGCTCGGTGTGGCTGGAAGAAAGCAACAGGTCACCTTCCTGATGCACACATCCTTAGCAGCTTTCTCATCAAGAGGGGACCATGACCCTGTGTGCATGAAACAAGGGACTGACTGGAATCCCTAGAATCCCACAGGAGCGGAAGTGGGTTCCAGAGTCACAAATTCCCACCAGCCTCTGCCCTGGCGGGGAGCAGGTGGATGACAGCTGACCACCCCAGACTTCATGTCCACCTCTTGCTTCAGCCACACACCTTACCAGGCTCACTAAACCCAAGCCTGGTTATCTGATCTGCGTGTCACCTGCATTATGTCTGCTTCGTGCGACAATGGCAGAACCAGAGTGTGAGAGGTGAAAGGGAGGGAGCCAGTGGGAGAGCAAGCAAGGAGTGTGACCCGACAGCAACTTCTGCTTCACAGGCATGGATGGCCCTGACTCTACTCGGGCCTGGGGCCCTTTGTGGGGCTCTGCTCCATCCGACAGGGCACCCACCGCTTTCCCCATCCACGCCATCACACTCACAGGTGGATTCTGACATGGCCGTGTGCGAGGATTTGTGGGAACTTCTTGAGGACGCTGATGGCGAGTGGCTTGTGTTAAAGCCCGAGGTGCCCACATCAAGGGCGTTAAAGTGCTGCTGAGGTTCCAGGCTTGAGCCCTTGTCCTGAAACACACAAACACACACAGTCCACATCTCAGCATCGAGGTGATGGGAACAAGTTTTGTGACTTTACTTCTCCTCTGAACATGTAGAAAAATGTAGAGGCTCTTGAGAGGAATACTGTACTGTAGCTGTTTGGGATCCTTCCAAATCCATTCAAGCAGAATATTTACACATTTCTATAAATTTAATCTTTGAGAGGTGCATAGCCTGTAAGCAGCAGTCATGATACTTTTTCACTTTGTATCTTGATTTTATGTAGACTTTTGTAAGTGACTTTGCATTTTACTTTTTCCCCTTAAAATTGTCACCTCACTGCCCAGAATCTTGATATTCCCAGAACGGGTGAAGAGGCAGGTTCTAGAAATAAGGTTGCTGGTGGTACTGGATTTTAACACTCCAGTGAAAGGAATGCCTTTGGCCCCTTCCGGGTATTTCCCACGCTGTCTCCCCACCCCATCACTTGCTCCTTCTCTGCAGCCTCAGGGCTCTGGAGTGGAGAAGGGGCAAAGAGCCATTGGTCCCCTATTCTTTGACCCCTGGATCCTAACTGATGCTGGCTCCTAGCATTTCTCTGCCTCCAATATAGTGTATGAGAAAGCAGCTGTGACTTTCCAACACTGAGGAGCTGTCTTTCCGTCCTGGAGGGTGAAGGTGTGAAAAAAAGTGGGTATGATCATTTGTAAGCTAAAGAAGAAACATGATGATGCCTCTCCTGAGCCATGTTCCTACCTAGTCTTAGAAGCATGGTGAAACTTCTGGCATCCACCGGGCTACTTGGACAGGCTGGTCACGTCCAATGGTCTCAGGTATTGAACCCCTGGGTGTGGGTCTATGTGCTATTCTGCCTCTTGAGTCATGGCTCCAGTGAGGGTGAACACTGAGTGTGTACCCACATAGGGCTGAAATGATTAACATGTGACCTACAGGCCTTTATGCAACAGGGAATTACAGGATGTGCCCAGATTTGCTGTGTTAAATGTCAATTTTGAGACTCTATTGCTTAGTCACAGAGCCTCCCCTTGATCAGACCCCTTGGGGGGAGGGGGGGCGTCCCTGGCCCTTGGCCATTTGTCAATTGTGTGCTCTTGGTCTGCAGAGAAATAAGTACAGGAAGTGAGAATAAGCACTCAGAAACTTTTATAGCCATTTGACGTTGCCACACATCACATCCAAGCATGGCAATCCGCCATTCACAAAAGCATCGGTCAACGATAGATTTGACATTAAAAAGCCAACTGGTCCATTAACACTGATGGTTTGAAAAGCATGGTCCTGGGGCTTTTCCTTTAAAAGGGGCCTCATAACCTGGCAGCTCGAGATGGTGTTTGTGTGTGTATACATATGTGCGTGCTTATGAGAAGAAGTTCCACTGGGCTCTGGGAATCCTAAAGGATCGGAAACTCAATAATGAATTTCAGACTGACTGACACACATTAAGCCTGTTGTTCTTCAGCTGTGATGTATAGTGTATCTAACACCTGTCTATGAACAGCTTAATTCCACTCTTGGACATGATACATGATGCATTAAGTGACAGAGCTGGCTAATAAACACGTCCATAAACAATGACAGGTGTGTCCTATCAGGATGCTGGTGATGAATCACCCGGTAATGCACCCTGTGTAGCAGCCAGCAAGGGAGGCTCTGAAAAGAGGCTGGCAGCTCTCTGGTCTCTAAAGGTGATTTCTCTTTCCTCCCTCCCAACTTGGTCCTTGATGGGCCACAGGTGCTTTTGTTGGACCACTACTGCTGCTGTGTCAGCCCCAGCCAACAATTCTGGGTTCTAGGTCACTGGGCAGCCTGAAACTCAAGCCGTATTTCGACAATTCTAAGCCATATTTTCAATAACTCCCCACCCACATTTTGACATATCTGAACTTGGGATGTGTTCTTCAACTGATGAAAGAAATCCTTCTTTCCCAGATTGACTGGCATTTTCTCTCTTTGTGGGAGATAAAATAATGGTGGATCTTAGGCAATAGCTTCTTAGTTTTTGATGAAATACAACAGTCCCTCCCTTTCTTGTTTTCTCTTCCTTTTTTTTCTCCCAACATTTGTGTCTGTTTGAAGAATGGCCTTTGAGGAACGGGGCTCTCTGGTCTACTTGCAAGTTGCAGAGATGCGGGAAGGCTGGCCAGAGGGGACCGGAGACCTCAGGCTGGGGGGTGGGTGAGGCGGTACAGGCTTCATGAAAAGAAATATCTCCCAATAGGAAAGCTCCCTGACACAAAGCTGACTCCGGCATGCTGTTAACTAAGACCTCAGACACAGAAAGAGAAAGTCTCCCTTGTCACTGACGACATGGAGGGTGCCCAAGTCCTGGAGGCAGTGTAGCAGCACAGAGGCTAAAGAAGGACAGGAGACCTGGAATTATCCCATGACTCAATGTGATGATGGAATGATCCCTCCAGTTTTTTAATCTGTGGGAAAGATACAAAGTGGACTTCTTAGAACCATTCTTGTAAGTCCAGAAAGTCGCCACACCATGCTTTGAGTCTAGAGGCTGTTTCAAATCCAGCTCTGCAAGTTTTAACCCTTGGCACCCTCGGGTACGTTAGCTAATTCTCGGTGTGCTTCTGTACCTCATTTGAAGAACCAGAACAATGACAGTGCCCATCTCACAGGAATAGCATGGTAGTAAATAAGGAAATATCTGGGAACCATGTTGAGTAATACTGGGAACATGGCAAGAGCTCCATAAATAGGACCTGCTGTTTTGATTATTACCATTTTTATGATAACAACTCATGGGAGATTCTTCTTAGCCAAACTTGGCCTTGTTCCACCTGTTGGGGATAAGCATACCTTTAGTGCTGAAGGGTGGATGGCCTCAGATGGCGGGTCTTCCAAAGCCAGCTCCTGCCTCCTTTCTACCCGGACGTCTGCGTAACTGATCAGGAAATCAAGAGACCACAGCTGGAGATGGGACAGTCCAGGATGACAACAGCAAAGAGGGTGGTGTGATGCCATTGGGACTCCTACGTAATGCCCACTCAGGAGAGTCACCACAAAGGGGGCAAGTCCTGGGACTTGTTTGAGAAGGGAGTTGCGTTCTGTGCCTAAATTCCACTGCAGTGTCTTCTAATGGGACATTTCGAATATCTTCCTTTTCAGGATGTTTTTATTCTCTCCTCCTTTATTTATCTCCCCACCCCCCATATGAACCCTCCAAACATAATTGTCTTTAAAAACATCTTTTCATCTACAGGATAAGCTTCAGCCTTCAAATAATTAGAAGTCTTTCTTAAAACCTACTCAGCATGGATTATGCATATGAAGAAGTGACATGTAACTTTTTTTTTAGTAATTACGACTTGCAGAAAGTTTTCTCTCAAACAAGACTGCTGATTCGTGCCTGTACACTTTTCAAATACTGTGTGTACATCAGTTCAATGTGCTGACCCAGCTATGGCCCTCGCCTGAGATGCAGGTTGGGTGAGGGGCTTGAGAGGAACAGTGGCTCTTATGCCTCTGGTATGCTTGTGGCCTTATTTATTCACTCAGTCCACTTCCTGCTTTTTCCTGAGGGTTTCTTTCTAAAAGTTGGGAGGTAGAGGATGGAAAGGAGAGCAGGGTCAAGGGCAAGGTTTACAAAAGAAGGTGTTGATGATGTCTATCTAGCCTTCCTTGGGGACAAAGAGACCCTCTGGCACAGGTCCAGGCTGGGTAGCAGTGGGCGGGACTAGCCTTGCAATTAGAAACCACTGGCTGCTGAAGTGCCCAATAGTGGACTGGGAAGGGAAGATCAAGTTCCTTAGAGTGGGCGTGCAATGTGATGAGCAGCCTCGCAGGCCAAGAAAACTAGCGTTTCTCTTCTCTCTCCACTTACTATAGAGTGATTTACTTGTTGACTATATATATATGTATGAATGTGTGTATGTCTATAGATGACAATATCTAGTCATCTATCTGTCAACCGACCTACCTACCTACCTATCGTCTATCTGTTATGTGTGTGTGTGTGTATATACCGGGGGTGTCAAAACAATGTATACAAGTGGACACTTTGGTCAACGTTGCTCAAGCAGCAGTTCACCATAATCAGAAGTGTCTGGACGCTGATGGTAATGACTTTGAGCACCTCTTGTAATTGCAGAAGTCAAATGTGACATGTGTTCATCTTTTATAATTGGTATATATTGAGTATTAAAATTTTAATACAGTTTTCCTTTCTTAAAATGTGTATACATTTTTTGGCATCGTGTGTGTGTGTGTGTGTGTGTGTGTGTGTATGCACACATACACACAATTGTAGCATCTATATGTCTATCTGTCTATTATGTCTATATATAAAATGCAACATGCTTGCGTAGTATCTATGTCTATCTCTCTATCCATCTACCTATTATCTACCTATCATCTATCTGTTATATATATATGTAAAATGCAGTTTGTATGTATAGTATCTATGTGTCTGTATATCTATGTATCCATCTATTTATTATAGAATGTATAAAATTCAGTCTGTCTAACCTTTCTTTCTTTGCTCTCTTCAAATGCTCTTCTCTAGACCAGTTTGAAACTGATTTATGTTCTTAAATTTTCTGAAGTTGGGGGAAAAAAAGAAATGTCATTTATCCTGTACCTTTGGAACCTGTGACCCTACATAGGCAGCATCTATGAAATGCTAGGTATGTTGCCTCCCTTGAAAGCCCTGCCTACCCCTCCTCCATGCCCCAATACCCCCCTGGGATGGGGGCTTCCCAAGACCCCCAGGAACTGCCAAAAACCTTTGCCCACTGGTTTCCTGGCTCTTTTTCCAACAGAGCCTCAGTTACCAGCAGGGGGTTTTAAAGCATTAAAAATAAAGGTGACTGTGTGTTTGAGTTATTTAGGAGCAAAATTTTAATTTTCTTCTCAAAACAGTGATAAGGGAAGGCTGTGGGATGGATAGAGATGAGGGGAAAATATGTAAGTAGGTCAGTGAAGCAGTAACTTACTCAATAATACCCTGGCAGCCTGAGACAGCTCATGAGGCTTCAGAGGGCTCTGACTGAGCCGTCAAAGGAGTCTGAGCTCTGGTGATCACTCTGTTCACTGCAGAGGGCAGCCCGCGCTCAGCAGAGGAGCTCCAGCCCTGGGCCTGGTCCTCAGAAGCTGGGACTACCTGAGGTGGCTGGGGCTCTGACCGAGCTGTCGGGGGGCCTCCTCCTCCTCCCCCAGTCCCCAGCCCTCACGCACCTGACCACTGAGTGCGTGCACACGATGAACTCGGGCTTCGAGTTCCACTGGTGGTAGGTGATATAATAGTGAGTCTGCAGCCAAATCCACTGCTGGCCTTTGGTCAGAAACCGGTAGCAACACGACTTCCCTTTGCCAAACTGCATCACTGTTGGTAGAAAATGGAGTCTGTGTATAATGAACATTAATGTGAAAATGATCTTTTCCCCAGAAGTTACTCTTAACAGTACAAGCTTCCAAAACAATACCAAGCACTGTTTATTTCCCCAGTTGGTGCTATATTTTAAGTGATGATCAGGATAATGATAAATGATAATGAATTCTTAAACAATGGAGGGATGACCCACATGCTTTCCCAAATGCTCAAAAACTTAAAGAAAAAATCCTCAAATAAGGGCAGAGGCAGACAGATTCTCAAACTGGGGTTTTAATTAGGAAGAGGCCCAGGTTTTCTTGGTGCTCATCTTCCCGCTCTACAGGAGAGGGGTCCAGACACTGGGAGGATGGGACCCCAAATAGACCTGATGGCTGGGTACCTCCAGACAGGTCTACAGCTGTCACTCAGCAGTTCATCCTTAGTCTGCATGATTCTAAAAGAGAGTTTGCTACACATGCCTTCTACCCCAGGCCCCCACTGGCGCAGGGCTGTGCAGGTGGGCCCCTATAGTAAATCTTGGGGTTCCCAGGACAGAATGAAGGCTGTTGGGTTATTAGCCTTGGAGGATAGAAAGCTGGACTGTAGGTCCCAGAAAGAAGAACCATTTGCGTTTTATTACCTCAGTGCCTGGAATTTAGCATATCTTTATGCAAACAGTTAAGAGGAAGCCTATCTAGAAAACTAAAGCTACAAATGGAGCCACTGACTTGGAGAATGTGGTATCTGAAGCCCAGCCCAGGAAGGCCACAGGGCTGGACGGAGTGAAAACGTCTTGCCCAGGCCATGGGGCATGTCCTTCAGACACTGAGGGTGATTCTCCAGCCAGGGTGGCCTTTCTCCATGAGAGTCAGAAGCAGCCAGAGGCCTGAAGGAACCGTGCTCCTCATGTTCTCATGTGCTCACAGGTCACTTGGGGATCTTTGTGAAAATGGGGATTCTGATTCCATCGGCCTGGTGGGGGCAGCCCAAGAGTCTGTAAGTCTCGCAGGGTCCTCGTGATGTCCAGGTGGCTTCCCAGGGGCCACAGTTTGAGGAGCATGGGGTCACAGTTTTAAACATTAGCCTTAAATTCTAACAGTGGGTCCCAATGGAATTCAAGTCTGGTCTTCCTTCAGCGAGGGCAGCAGAGAAAGTTATAATGGGCACTACAGACAAGGCATTTACCCCAATGCAGTGTTGGTGGTCAGGCCATGGATCAGGCCACAGGTCAATGTTAGGACAAGTGTGCAAAGCAAGGACTTGGCCTTGGTTGGTTCCTGACTCCTCTTGCTAAGTGAGACCCCCAGACATACTTGTAGTTTCCCCTCTCCCACCAGGGGTCCTGCCTCCCATACTTTTGCCAGCCGTTTCCCTCCCCCAGCTGGGTGAGGGACCCTCCTCTGAGCCCCCCCAGTATCTTGTGCACATCCTCTTCAAGGCACCGACAACATCCTATGACGTCACCTACTTTTGTGTTCCTGTCAGGCCTTGTTCCTTCAGGGCAGTGAGGAAGGTCTGATCTTCTTTCTGTCCTGGGCCTAGCTGAGGATCTGGCCTGTAGCTTGTGACCAATATCGGTCTGCTCACTACAGAACAGTTATGTGAATTCAGTATTTTGGTTTTGAAATGTAGTGTATAACTTTAAAAAAGTGACTGGCACCCTGTAAATTTCTGAAGTAAGATGAAATAGCTTGCATATCTGAGGGGTGCTGGAAAGATACTGGGGGTGGGTTAGGCAGAGCATGGTCAATTCCAGCTGAAAACTCAACATGATCCAGATGAAGACCTCCACCAACTCCTGGGTCATTTCCAAGAACACAAAGTCTTCCATCTCAGAAAGAAATCTAGTAATATGCAGAATGAAAGGCTAAGGGGCCTGCTGTTGGGGCTCTGGGGACGGGGCTGGGGCCCCTTGGCGCTGGGCTGGGTGAGTGGTACTCACGGTGCTGGTGACACCTTGCCAGGAGCTCCAGGTCATCGATGTGATAGTAGTCATAGCCCGAGGTACCCAAAACTTCAAAAGGCAGGTATCCTATGATGGGAGGGGCTCTGCCAAGGACGACAGGACAATTCATCAGAGAGGACTCAATGCCGTGGCGGCACCTCAACGCGGAGGGTACAGTTTGCATGGTTAGTGATTATTGCAGAGGCCTCGTTTTTCAAGAACAAGGGCAGGAAAATAATTTTGCAGTGGTCAAGCACAGAGAGGCTGTGTTTTACAAAGTACTCAGTTTTGTTGGCATTTAGACACTCAGTTCCCTTGGCATAATCTGGCCGAAATGATAATGTTATCACTACTGAATAATGAAAAACAGATTGGGTCAGCCTAACCCCAAAGTGTAATAATAATAATAATAAAAAAAAAGGGTGCGGAAGAGAGATTGCTAGTTCTTAAACTGTGAAAAATGTCACAAAAGAAAGAAAGAAGATTGGGCTAAGGAGACAAAAGGACGTTGAAAGAAATAAGATGAGAAGTCTCTCTCACTTCCATTCCTGCCTTCCTGGGAGCTGGAGGGGGTCCCAAGCGGGGTAGGGATTTGGAGTGGGGTGTATCCCAAAGATGTCCACAGGCTGCAGTGTCTGGCTTCCCTCAGATGGTCGGACCCAAACACAGAACATATCCATAGATGTGGCAAATACAGTCGAAAGGAAACCACCTCACCCTTGGCTGGGAGCCACTTTTCCTTCTGCCAGAAAGTCCTTCTCCTTGAAGGGACCAGGACCGACCTTTCTGTCCCAAGGAGAGCATGGCTCATGCAAACAAACACTTGAAAAGGACCCAACCCAGATATGTTTTTTTCTTTTCACAAACCTGTGATCCAGAAATAAAAATTTCCATTCCAAGCTATGCCTTGAAGTGAATTCCTCTAAAGGTTCGTCAACTACGCACATTTCCTGTATTAGAAGGGGAAAAAAAGTATTGCTTGGGGGGCCAGATGCTCACCCTAGGGTTGTTCTAGACAATCTGGTGGGTTACAGAAGTCAAAGTCATTTTGAGCAAGTCTTCAAGCTGGGCTGGACTGAAACTCATCATCTGCAGCTAATTTTGCTATTAGCTGATACTAAATTTATTTCCCAAACTGGGGGTAAATAACTAGGAGCTCAAATGTCACACCACTCCCTTCCCATTATCTCAAAGTGAGGTAAACATGTGGAAAATGGCTTTTCATCTGCATTTGAGTTACTAACTTAACTCAACATTCGGGCCTTAGAGTCAAAACAATCACAGATGAGAAAATTCAGACAAACCCTCAGTTTGACACTCAGTTCTCCCCTCGGCCTGCCCGGAGTGCTATTCATGTTGGTGTGAAAAGTAGGAAGCTATACAGAGTTTGAAAGAAGCAGCTCCACAGGCCGAAGAGGCAGCTGATGCTGCCTTCAAACAAAACAGCTTGTAGGAAACTGGAGTGAGGAGACAGAGCACGTGGGCTGCCCCAGGTACAGAAACCAGACGTTGAACATTTTCAGTGTCAACATCATTGTTATTTTATCCTTTCCTATAAAGACAATTAATTTAATATAACTAATGGGACTCCACTGTAATAGTTCCATAGGACATATTCTCTCCCAGGTACTTACCTTTAAGAACTGTGGTGTTGCCAGGCGAACGGTAGCGATGAAGCAGACCTCCTTTCTGAGTGGCAGCCGGCAAGGCCTTGAAAGGGTGCTGTCAAAGCCGTTACAGGGGGGGCTAGGCACTGGGGGAGGGGAGGGACACATGTTAGCCTCATCTGGTGCAGCAACCAACCTGCCTGCATTACTGTGAGCCAGTGCCTTGAACGTGGGTTCAAGGCTTCATGTGCGTGAACTCATTTCATTCTTACAACAAGTCGGCCGTTAGGTGCTACCAATATCCCCATGGCACAGGAAACTGAGGCACAGGTGGGTGAGGCAACCTGCACAAGGCCAAACAGAGCCGGAATTTGAGTCGACACACTACCCTGCCTCTCACTCGCACTACCCCACAGCCCCTTAGATGATCGTATTGGGAAAAACAGTCTGCAAAGTGAGAACACCGCCTCAGTCCACAGGGCCTGAACACTCACTCCACAGCCAGCGTTTTCAGGGTGAGTTCCTAGTCCGACAGTGTTTCTGATACTGATTTTCCAGGGAAAGTAGTGGCGTCTTGGCGCAAGTGGATGCCCCTCCCGCTCCTGGCCCTGGAGTGGCACGCCTGGCATTCAAGGGCTTGTGCCCTGAAATGCCCCCTCAGGAGCCCAGGCTGAGGCAGGGGCTGGGCTGGGACTACTGAAGAGATGGCCTCAGGATTCAGGGTGGCCCTCATGAGGTGCACTGCTCACAACAAAACTTGATAGTTCTGCAACACTGCACAGGTGACAAAACCTGTTTATTGTGCCATATTTATTCTCACATGTCTGGGGAGGTGTGGCTTTCCTCATTCTACAAATGAGGAAATGGAGGCTCAGGGAGGTCATATATATTAACCATATCTATAGTAACCAGAGTAGAAATAATGGGGTGGGGAGTATACTCAGGTCTTGTGACTCCAAGTCCAGGGTTCTAACAGGACAGGGAGGTTCTAGGTTCAGCCCACCGTGAAGCCCACCCAGGCCCCAGAGGTCTGCTGGGGAGGTGCTCCTTAGCGTTGGCAGCAGTCTTCTCTGGTGGCTACAGACTTGCCTTCAGGGTCATGGTGCAGAATTGCTTTACCTTTCGGGTCAGAGAACAATTCTACTATTTTAGGTGGAGTTTGCTGGGAGGGAATAAGAACCCTGTTAAATATGAGAAGCGTCAGTTTACCATGCTCACAAATTCTCACCAACTGCCCAGGACCTTTCACGTGGCCTCCCAGAGCAGCTAATTCAGAAACTTGGGGTGAAGCCCATGCATTGGCACTTTTAAAAGCACTCCCCCGCAGGTTTACTAATATGCAGCCAGGGTTGAGGGTTACTATCCTAGATAATCTATACAACTCTTTTCCTTTTAGAACGTAGTTGGTAGGCCGGCCGAATGGTGCAATGGTTAAGAACTGGCTTGGGATGCCACAGGGCCGTGGTTCGGATCCCACATATGAGGGCCAGTGACACTGCCTTCCACAGCTAAGATGCTGAACAACAGCTTAACCTGGAGCTGGGCTGCCCTGAGTCGCCAGCGACAGTATAGGCTGCAGCCCCTGTGGCAGTGGGTTGCCATGGGCTACCGTATGTAGCCAGCAGCCAGCGTGAGCGGCCAGCAGCCGCAGTGAGCGGCCGTCCAGAAGCTGGCGACTGATCTGCCTCGCCTGGGAAGAGCGCAATGATGGTGCCAACTTGGGCCAGTGAAGCAACATCCTCCACAACTAGACTGAAGAACAAAACGACAGCAACTTGTCTGTTCCCCTTCCCCCAATTCCCCAATAAAAAAATCTTAAAAAAAAAAGAATGTAGTTGGTTATATCCTGTACATGTCTGAACTTGTAGATTAAAACTTATACTTTTCAACTTGAGAGTACATAAACATCAGAAACTCAAATGCATTCTCAGATGAAATCCGCAAGACTTTTTGGATTTTAGCTTTCCAATAATTTTTTTTTATGTTTATTGGTTTCTAAGTGATTCAGTAATGTGGTCTTCTATCCACTAACATGAGTACATTCCTTTTACCAAACATATTCTCTGAATGCATTCACAGAAATAATAAATGTTTCCAAACATGATTATAAAGTGGGTAAAATAGAAAAGAACGGGCTCCAGAGAGTTTGCATCTGTTATTAGTTGGCTTAAATCATTGCAGACTAATGTGTAGGGTGAGCCAATGATCTTATCAAGGGGTAGGAAAACAATTCCACATAAGGGAAGGGTCTGCCAGATGTGAACATCTGTGTAATGAACAAAAGAGACACTGAAAAATGTCCCAGATGTGAAATATCCTCTCTCCTGGAATCTAAGACACATCGCTCGCCAGATAACGACCTAATAAAAGGCTCCCCTCTCTTTCAGCATAGCGAGGCCTTCCAAGCAAACTTCCAAAGACTGACTTACTTCCCAGGAATTTAAGAGAAAGTCTTTGATTAGTCCCTGAATTATGTGCCTTGATTGAGCGATGCTTTCTGCTACGAAATTCCTGTGACCTGTCAGTAAGTGCCTGCCTGGGGGATTTATTGTAAGGGACAGCAGGACAGATGGAGTGTGAAGCAGGCAACAGCAGCCCCTCACAACTTCTTCAAGGGTCAGGGGTGCGGATTGCGGCAATTAAATGATGCTCAGCGGAGCTTCCTGTTGGTCTGGCTGCCTCCCAATGCAGCTTTATCAGTGCTCTTATAATTTCTAGAGCTTTAAAGACGAAAATATACCCTGCAAGGGAAATTCCATTATTGCTTGTAGGCTGCACTTGATAAACTAGATGTCTTACAGAGGGGCCTGGATCCCAGCAAATGCTTCTTCGAAACAAGCCTTCCCCCTAAACCCTGAAGCATCGAAGGGTTTGGTCAAAGGACGTAGTAAATCAAGGATGAAAGTTATAACAGGACCAAAGGGAAAACCTTGGGGAGAAACATGAGGGAGAAGCTACTGTAAGCATTTTGTCAGTTGTGTCTGAAATGACTTTCATTCTCAGCGCGAACCTTCTTGCACATTCTAGAGAGTCAACATGTGGGTAAACTCCTCCCCGGGACTTCATAGTCATATTTAGAACTTAGAATAACTTTGTGGGCACTTCTTATTCCCGGGTACTTTAGAAACATTAATTAAGAATTTAATTAGTTGTTTCAAGTTAAGTAATAGAAAAATAGATCTAATTACAACCGGCTTCCTTAGCCTCTCAGGATAAACCACGCAGTACAGGCACAGCCCTGCACTCTCACAAATCTCCAACCACATTCAGGCTTCTTCTTTCCTCTGCCCCTCAAACACACACACACACACACACACACACACACACACACACAGCACTCACAATAAAGATAGAAGTGATATTTCTTGCTACATTCCCCCCACACCCTCAAAGGCATCTTCCTTACAATTGATCTTACTCTTGCCCAAAGCTAGAGAGACAGCCTTCCCCGTGGCAGGAATTGGGTCTAGTTCTCTGTCTCCAGCTCTGAGTAGGCAACTTACCCACACAGCAGAAGCACAATACATGTGTATGGAATGACTCTCTCACAAGATGACTTTCCATCTCACATCTGAGCTGCAGCTTAAGGTCCAGTTTGGGAAGAGACCTTGTGATCCTTGCCAGCAACTAAGGCACAAACCTTAAGACCCCAGGATGGCTTCCCCATGCAGCCCAGCCTGGTGTTGCTGGTGGGTGGCTGGCCATGGGAGGGTGCCCCTGGGGCTCAAGCTAGCTCACTGCCCCACTGAGGTGTCAACACTGGTCGGAAGGATGCCTGGGCAAGATCTGCTGCAAACCAGCCCACAGCCATCATCAGTCTGTGGGAAAAGTGGGGGCACTAGTCATGGGCCTCATGCTTGGAGAGATGTCGGGTGGGGCTCAGTTTTCAGTTTTCCGATTAAAAGGGTCCATGGAATTCGCAAGGGCCCCTTTTGCTCCTGAACCTTTCATCACAGGCTGTAAATTTCAGAGACCCTGAAAGAATTGCGCGTTGGGCTGGTGTTCTTGGGATTCCAAAAACAAGAATGTTCCAAGGTTTTCCTGAGGATCAGCATAACTAATGTCTATCTTGGTTGGTGCCCAGCAGTCACTGGCTTCCAAGAGTGCCCGATGACAAAGGTGAGCTCCCAAATTGGTGATGACAAGGAGATAAGGATGACTGTGGGGGCAGGGAGAGCTCAGTGGTGTGAGAACTTATTTCCAAAGGAAAGAGCAAAGAAGGTGCAGGGATGGTGACAGTGAACCTGAGCCAAAAGCAAGGAGTAGAAGGAAGTGGAGAAACATGTACCGATGCTCTTCTGCTTAGTATCGGTTCAGTCATGGAGCCTAAACAATTAAGTATTCTGATCAGAGGTGGCCTGCTTATGATAAATGAGTTGCAACAGCTGTAGGAAAACATACTAATAGCCCACAAGGAAACTGACAAATAGCTTTTTCAGCATTTCTTGGAACCCACAAAAAACAAAGTAGGTAGGTGTCTGGGAAGGCGTGAAAGCATTGAAGAGGAGGTTTGCTGAAGGACGAATCAAGTTCCTAAATCTCCTTTGTGATAAGCATCCAAAAAGGTCTGGGTGAGAGTGTTGGCATGTGGAGAGAGAAATAATTTTCTGCCCATTCTTGAGAAATCATCTCCCACTAGTTAAGCATGATTTCCAGACTCTCCTTTTTTCTCTTCCTAATATGCTTTCCCCGAGGTGTTCTGAACAGACAGGTTAGTGGGTTCTCAGGAGAGCAGCAGCCCACTGAGCCTGCCCGGTGTTCGGCCTGGACACCGCCTAACTCGCTGAGATAACGCACGCTTCTTCTTTCTTTCCTGCCACTTCTGTTTGGCACAGTAGTAGCCAAACGACATTGGAGAGAAGCTGAGAGCCACATGAGAAAGCTGGGGGTGGGTGGGTGCTGCCATTTGCCGGATTGAAAAAAGTACTCTAATGGGAAAATATGTGTCTTAAATTTCTTCTTTCCCCTGGCATTCATTAATGAAAATGAGTAGTTTTGGGGGCCAGGAGATTGTAACGGCACTGACAAAATATTCACCAGATGGTGGGTGCGGACGCGGCCAAATTATTTGTATGCTCAGGGAAGTGAATTTCCTGCAGGCCGTCGTTCCCTGTGCCCCCAGTGGGTATCTTGTGCCCATTTTTATCACAATTATCAGACTTTTTTTTTTATCACAATTATCCAAAGTTCCCTGCTCCCAGGTTGAAACAAGCAGAAAGATGGTTGATAAATAGACAACTATACCTTGGTGCTCCACTTTTAACACAGGCTCTCGGAGAGGTCTGTACCCTTGGGTAACAATTTGTTCTTTATCCTGATCTTAATTTCTCTACAACCGAATCTGGCAGCCATGACCACTGCTGGAGAAGGACGTGATGCTTTCTTGTCAGGGTGGAGGGGACACTCTTATTCTGACTCTTGGGTGCTTGTGACAGAGAGAGCAGACGAAGCTGGCCTTCCCGTGACAGACTCACGTCTCCATTTCCAGTTGAGGTCTGGCCGGCCTGCGATTTGTTCCCTTAACTGAGACACCTCAATGAACTCAGCTTAGGAAAAAAACCAAACCAAAACAAAGCCCCCAAAGCCAGAAAATGAGGCAACCTACAGAAATCCCAGAGAACGCATGGGAGTCAAGTGCTGTGAGCCGAAAGGCCTCGGCTTCTGCCAGAACTTCAAATCTGGTTGTGTGGTTAGAGGCGGTGGGTGAAATGAGGGCAGGGAAACTTTTATGCTCTGCTGTGTGGTTTCTGGAAAGCCCAGAGTGGAATGTTTGCTGAGGGTGACCCATTTGGAACCACACCAGCGACTTTTGAAACACAGCTCTCTGGATTTCAGTCAGACGCCCATTTAAATCCAAGGCTGGGGGAGGGGCAGGAACCCAAATACAGGATGGCCTTCTTCCCAGCCAGAGGGGTGGGGGTGGTGCTGGGGAAAGGCCCCAGGGCTCCCCTCTGCTTCGGTGGAGAAGTAAAAAGATGGGATGCTGCTCTGTGTGTTCAAAAGCATTAAAAACAAATGTTATTGGACAAACATAGCTCTGAATAAAGTAATTTCATTTCAACTCCAACCTGGGAACTAGGAGCAGGGGTGGACTGGGGCTGCTCCGTTGGGGGCTCAGACAGGAGACTTTTTATGAGGAGAGGGGGAGATGGGTGGCCCTACATCCCAGGTCAGGTTCCTTTAGGAAACTTCTCACAGGCTGCCTTAGAGATGGTGCTAAAGTGAAACACTTCTAAGAAAGCTACTTTCCTGTCCCGTTTCCTGGCACATATTTCTTCACATTTATTAAAAATCTAGGTTAAAGATGTGAGGTTCTGTCTTCTCTCCCCTCCCCCCAGAACATCTGTGGCAAATGAGGAAGTCCAAAGGAGTGGCCAAGATGTGCAAATATTGAAGTCGGGGAAAATTCCATTTTGCTCAAGTCTTTGGGCAAAGTTGCTGTGTCTGCACAGCCACAGTGTTGGAGGGGGCAGGTAAAGGGGTAGGGGGCATAGCCGGCTGGTGAATCTGGAAAAGGCCCATCAGAGAGTTTAATCTCATTAACAAAGGCAAAGGTACTTCTGTCCTTTCACTCCCCACAGACTCCTAACTGGGCCTCCTCACATCAGTCACAGAGCCAGCCGAGTCCTGAGCAGTTACCTGGATCAGCAGACAAACAAATGGGGTCTTCATCTGAAGGATTTAAGGGTCACCAAACACCCTTTCTTTCCTGCCCGAAGCCTCTACACTGCACTTTGGGCCCTTCGGTTCAAGGCCCAAGAGCCCTTATATCAGCCTTGGGCCAGTTCGGTCCATCACATGAGCTCTAGGCTGGGAGGAGAGCGTGTCAGGAACAGCCCTGCGGAGGTGCCACCTGAGTGAGTGGCCTGGGTAAGGACATCAGGGAGCACCTAAAGGGGAATGGGGTTGGGGGGAAGGCACAGAACGCGGACTGAATAGCTGCCAAAGGTGAGCTTCCCTGACCACGCACTGCTGCTCTGGAGGCCTTCCAGGGTAGACTATTCACAGGGCATTGGAAGTTGCACAGGCTCCAGTTCACTCAGCACATGTACCAAAGTGGATTTAATTGCTTTGCATTTAAGGCCAAAGAAGTGGTGGGAGCCCTCCTGGAAGCCACCATTATGTCTGTCCCTGGAGTGTGCTTTGGGGTCAATCAAAGGTCGAGTGTGCTTTGGGGTCAATCAAAGGTCAGCTCTGTTATCAGTTCCTGGGGAAGAGCATGATTTCCCTGAGTCGGGTGACCTGGGTCTGAAACCTGGTTCTGCTCCTACCACCTGTGTGTCCAGGATCTAGGTCTCCGAACCCCAGTGTAAGTCAACCTTCTTTTGTCGAGCGCTTATTTATGTGCCAGGCACGGACTGTGTGGGCCCAGGAAGGGGTGCCGCTGTCCTTTCCACTCCATGATTTATAAAAATGGGAGCCACGTATTTTCTTGAGAGGCAGCAAGTAAGAATACATGAAGCAGTAGAAACTAAACAGCCCTACAGAAATGACAGGGCAGTCCACGATAATTCTTTGAGGTATGAGCAGGTACTCTATTAAAATAAAACCCCTGTTCATGGTCATTTTTCTTCTGCATTTTACATGTTTTCCAACCTGCACCATGCCTGGAAACTCAAGAGAAGTTGCATGGGGTGGCTTGCATAACAACCACATTTTCCAGTTTCTGTATCTGGTGCTTTGACATTTGGGGCCTTGCTGACTCTGGAGGGACTCTCAGGGTTGCCACTACCTAAGGAGAGTAAACAACTCACCTTCCAGTGTACCTTTCATATGGAAACCAAACAAAGCAGAGCCCACACCCCCACTACCTCCCTTGTCTGGCTCTCACACACTAGGCCACTGTCCCCCGGCCCTAATCACACAGGGCCAGGACAAGACCACTAGGGACAATGCCTACACCACACAGCCTGGAAATTATTCACACTAGCCGATCCTAACCCCGCTTACCCTGCGTTGCCCATTTTCCCCACAGAAACTACAATAGAGGCTCTTGTCCACTTTCCTCCCGTTCCCCCAGCCTCTTGACCCATGCTGCTGCTTCCATGTGTGGCCCTGCATGGTGTTTTCTAGGGATCTGTGAGTGTGACCCTCTTCCTTCATGTCTGTGTGTCTTGCCATGTTTGATTTAAAACAAGTCTCGAGTACCCTTAAAACAGGTTGGTATGTGGGTGCGGGACACATGATGTGCACATGTCCAGACTTCATGTACAGACAGAATGCTGGGCAGGGGACAGGCCTGTCCTCTGCATCTGGTATTGCATTTCGACATAGATTTGTGGGAGGCAGCAGAGCACTGGGGTTGGACATGAACTCAGGGTCAGAATGGGTATGAATGTGGGCCCCCCACTTCCCACCTGGACACTTCAGACTTCACTCTCTAATGCATCAATTTCCTCCTCTGTTAAAATGGGACGCTCACTGCCCACAGTACCACCTTATAAGGTTCTTGCGAGGATTCAATGAGCTGATCAAGGCAAAGACTGAGCTCAGGGACTGGTACGAAAGAAACCCCCTTAAGGTGAGCTATTTTTCTCATTCCATTGTTTAATGTTTATGGAGAAGTAAACCTACAGAATCAAATTTGAATTATTTCTTACATTATGTGAAACCATATTTTATAGGTCAAAAGTGGTTGTCTGTTGATTTCATAGGGTTCCATCTTAGGTTGACATCATAGGGTTGTCTCTGACGCTTTTTGCTACGTGTTGTAATCTGAGTTACAACTATATTGCAGGTTTTCCACAATTACCTTTGGAGACTCTTGTCTCAAGAAAGCCCCCCTCGCTTTGGCTTGTACAACAGGCTCTGGAAAGTCACTCTGCATGCTTGGCTTTAAATTTTCTACTTTCAATACTGTGTGTTTATAGCAGTAATGGTTTCCAAAGGAAAAAAAAATCACACATAATTTTCACACATTCATTCAGGCAAACAAACATTGTCTCAACTTGAAGTAAAAATAAAGCCTTGCTAGTTAAAGAAAAAAAAATCCCAGATATTCACAATGAAACCTGCCTATTTCCTTAAAACCCTCTGAAATGAGATAAATGACAGGAAGATTCAAAGTGATATTCAGCGGCATCTTAATGAGAGTTGTGAAGATGGAAATTCACAAAGGACACCATTGCTGCTCACCAGCCAATCACAGGTCAGTTCCTTTAATTAAGACCCGGCACTGTTGTCATGGGGATATGCAGGAGCAGCATCCCATAATTCTCACAGTCTTGGCACTCTGGGGGCCACGGCCCCTTTCCCATGCTTGCATGCGGCCACTTGGGATACACTGCTCTCCTAGCAGCTGGTGGCATTATGGCCACGGCACACATTTTAAGCAAATTCCCAACCACCACTTACATCAATTCAAGGATAAAGTTGTCTGGAAGTCATGCCATATGCAAGAGGAGTGTCATGAAAATTCCTATGAAATGGCATTTAGTATGACAATGGGGTAGTGTTTCTCCAAGTCCCTGACTCCTTGCATCACAAACCCCCAGCTTCCTTCCCAATCTCACAATCCCAGCCCCACCCTCAGGTCCCCTGAGCTGGAATCTTTAGGTGACACCTGAGAATCTGCATTTTCACAAGCCGCCTCACCCATGACCCACTGCACCAGAGCTGGCGGCATGTTGGACATTCTACGAGGTATCCCTCAGGTCACTTTCTTTCCCTGGTAGCCCAAAGAGTTACCATTTACATATGGGGGTGGTTCACTGAACATTCATCGCAGGAGGCTTGGGAAAGCCTTTCGATGAGTCATATTAGCACGGTCAGGCCTTGGCTTCATCCTGCTTTACCCAGATTTAGGGGCCCACTTGGGGAAGCTGACCTCCCACCACTTCCAGCCACTCAAGCACGCCAAACCTTGGGTGGGCAGGTTCCCAGAAGGACTCTAAGTCGGCCATGGAGCCCATTATCCAGGCATAAGCCCTGAACACTGGGCCTGAAAATCGCTCTGGCAGGATCATGCTGCTTAGCATCTAGTACATTTATGTGAATAACATACAACCGAGGATCCTCTAAGGCAGCAGTTCTCAACCTTCCTAATGCTGCGACCCCTTAATACCGTTCTTCATGTTGTGGTGACCCCCAACCATAAAATTATTTTCGTTGCTACTCTATAACTGTAATTTTGCTACTGTTATGAATCGTAATGTAAATATCTTTTTGTTTTCCGATGGTCTTAGGCGACCCCTGTGAAAGGGTCGGTCGACCCCCAAAGGGGTTGCGACCCACAGGTTGAGAACCGCTGCTCTAAGGCCTCAGCATTAGGACTCGGTGCCATTCATCTGGCTGGTTCTCATGGAAACTTGGGACTCATTTGACTGGGGTAATGGACTTGACCGTGGTCCAAACTTTCACAACAGTAACCAAACAATACAAGTTACTGCTGCCATCACAACTCCCTCGTACGTCCCACCTGCCCACCCACCCCCTTATTTTCAAACCTCATCTTTCCCTATTTGTTTTCCTTTGGTATTTTTCTCCTTCCCTCTTTTTTCTTTCCATCATTCCCTGTCATTACTTCCTTCTAGTTGTTCCCATCTCTACTGTTTTATTAAATGCTGGATCTTTCAAAGCTATTTGTTTTGCTTTGAGTTTTGAGGAGCGCAGCAGACAGAACGCAGGCCCGTCTGTGCTGGGTTCCATGGTGGGGCTGTGTACTGGCACACTGAGCCCTGGATGGGCAGGTTCCCAGAGGGGCCCAAGCCCCTGAATTTCTAGCATCCGCCTGCTTTCCCATTTTGCAAGAGTCAAAAGTAAAACTGAGTGTTCATGTCTAGTTTAGAGGTACAGCCAGAGCTCAGATAACTAGTTATCCAGGTTAATTTCAGAAAGGATGATTTTACTGCCTGACTTAGCCTGCTTGGAAACCCACACCTTGTAGCTTGCTGGTCACTTACTGTACATTAGGGCCAGGGTGAGCAGAAGACCTATGCACAGAGCTATTCAAATATGCTCACAGCAGTACTGTAAAAAGGAGGATAAAAATGCAGAAACCAAGGTTATGGATAGTCATGTCACCATGAAGCCCTGTTTGGCTGTGTGGAGGCTGAGCCTGTACTCTAGTAACTGTAAATGGTTTCTCACAGGAGAAGTATGCCGTCAGCCTGCAAGTAAATAAACGAATAATGTGTATCTCAGTGGGACTCTGCACACTGGCATAAACAGGTGTGGGAGTGTGTGCTTCTCGTATGGGAGATAACATTTACGAGCACAAAAGCGCATCTTGGGAACACGGAAATCTAAATGAGAATATGAAAAGCACAGATTCTCCCGCCTCCTCCCTCCGTGATTCTTGGGCCCCATGTGCATGTGTGCATGATAAAAGATGCCGTTGAAATTATATGACAATTAAAGCTTACCATTGTTGTAGGAGCGAAAATTTCCTACAAATTTTATGTATTCATAAGTTGGAAATTCCTTTGGGTTCAAGCTGCCTCTGAGAAGATGGCAATAAAACTCTAAATCGTTGTCAGCTGGGCCGTTGAAGGAAAAAGGAGAGAAAGGGAACGTGAGTGTTATACACCCTAGATTAAACAAGTCACATCTTTGTGAAACTCACGGGGTTTAGTCTACACATGGCCAGGATATTTCTTTCATTATGACTGATTTTTGGACATGGTTTTATCACCTTTGCACCACAGGCTCCCCCTGCCCGCCCCCATGCTCCCATAGTTTACAGGTATTTTGTATTCCATACTTGGACCCAATTAGTCTTCATTTGCTCACAGATGTCTGCAGAGGGCTATGTCGGCATTGATTAGTTCCGGTTGTTTGCATATGGTATATTAAAATAAAGCTGCTCGTCTAGAGCTGCTCGCTTTCATTTAATCTTTTCACGTTGCTTTTGAAGTAAAATCAGATGTACAACAGGACACATGATTCATGGAAAATGGACTAAAGCTTGAAAAAATACAAGGCGAATCTGCTATCTCTATCAACATATACGTTTCATTAAGTGACACATGGCCCAGTAGGCACCAAGGCGAGCCTTCTAGCCAGGTTGTCAATTTTGATAAAAACTTAAAAATTCCCAAAAAAACCCCCCAAAACAAAACAAAACAAAAACCCTTGCCATATATATATATATATATATATAATATTTACATATATATAAATATATGTATATATATATTTATATATATATATAGTATATAAATAACCAGATGACAGCCTTAGGAGAAGAGAATTTGTATTTTGACCTAATTATTCAGTTTTCAGTTGGTTACTTGGTAGCATACATATTTAGCCTTATAGTGTCCTCCTAAATAAGCAAGTTATTCACTGATTTTTGCATTGGTTATTACTAAAAGATTCTCATATGAAAAAGAGAGGACCCTCTTGTAGTACAAGCAAAACAAGGTATTATTCTGAAGCTCTATGTTTCAAAATTTCCACATAGAAGTTAAATGTCTTTCATATTCCAAACTCCACCTTTAGTTTTAAATTTTAAAATATACCTCAGAGGATGTTGGAAATGTTCTGAGTCACAAGAAAAAGTATTTTTAAAATTAGTCCACCCTTCTTAATTCATTTTAACCTCTTTTCAAAAGTACAATTCCTATCTTTATATCTGGTAAGACCAGGACAGTTAAACTTACATTTTAAGTATCCTGGGGAGGGGGAATCGGTCACAAGCATATGGGAGGAAAGCATCTTATAAACTTCTGAGTGTTCTTGTTCAGGAAGGAAATTTAACAAATTCTGATCCATAACATCTGACTGAAAAAGAAAATAAAGAGCAAAGGTACACACTCAACGAAGATGGGAAGCCAACGCAACAGCAAAAACTGAACATTCATGACAATTCAGAAGTGCTTTCAGAAATGAAAAGTTCAAGAGCTGATTTTCAGTCAAGACTCTCCATCTGTCACTCTGTAAGTCTGAAGTGTAACCTACACGGTTTTACTTGCTCAAATGCCGATGTGCTCTTGCCCACGGGCCCAAGAAAGAAGTAAGAGTTAAGTCAGACCTCTCCTCTTGCCTGAGGCGTCCCACTGGCCCTATGTTCTGGCCTGGGCAGCGAGGAGCCCCAGCTTGAACCCACTCGCTCATTGGAAGAGCCCTGAAGAGTACACACTGTTTCTTTTCTGATGTTTAGGTGTGCAAACAGCTGCCTGTTTACTTCTTAAAGGTCTCTGATTAAAGAAATTGTACTTTTTTTCTGAGTGCCTGAACACGGTAGATACAAAGTAAATACATCGAGTCTAGACAGCGCTGTCCAGTAGAGCTGTCGTCTGTGATAAGGAATATGGTGTATAATCTGTGCTGTCCATTATGGAAGCCACTAGCCACACAGCTACTGAGAGTTTGAAATGTGGCTGGTATGACTGAAGACTAAATTTTTAATTGTGTTTCCTTTCAATTATTCAAAGTGAAACCTAAACATGGTTAGTGGCTCCCACAGTGGGTAGTGATGGTGGAAACTCACAGTGGAGGCAGAGGACACAGGCATGTCTCCATCACTTCCTCCGGCTCCCTCAGCAAACTCACCCCCTCTTGTAGCTTCAAACACAATTCATATACATTCTTAAATTTGTTGTCCTGGCAACTATCTCTCATGTGCCCTGGCTTAACCTTCCAGCTGCCACTCAGATGCCCCCTGGGGACCGCAGATTCACACAGATCCCCAATGTCATCATTCTTTTGTGCCCATACCTTCTCCTCTCCTTGTGTTCTCTGGCCCCATCTATGGTATTGCCAACTGGTCACTTGCCCATACCAGACGCCCAGGTGGCATCATTGGCATCTCCCCCTCCTGCCCTCATCTTCACATGTAGACAATGGCCAGGTGCTATGAGATTTTTTTCCCTTAAATTCTCTCAGACCCACTCACTTCTCTATGTATATGGCCTCTATGCTTGTCTAGACTGCCATCATCTCTTGTCCGGGGAAGGAAGTGGCCAAGCTAGTCTTCCCACATCAACTTCTGTCCCTATCCAATTTGTTCTCCAGAAGGGGCCTCGTAGCAGATCAAGTCACCACCTTGCTCAAAACCATCCGTGGGCTTCCAATCACTCCCAGGACGAAGCCTGAACATCTCAATTGACTTCAAGGCTCCCACAACCTGTCATGCACCCACCCTGCTCCCAGTACTGCTACAGGCCTCCCTACTTTCTTTTCTCCAGTTTGCCATGTTTGTTCTTCCATCTGGGCCTTCCCCCAGGCTGTACCCTCTGGCTGGAATATTCTGCACCCTCTTCTTTCATTCATCCTTCGGGTCCCTTTGAAGTCACATCCTCTGAGAAGGCACCTGTGACAGCCCGTCATCCAGAATGCTCACCCCTGCGGCTCTGGCTTCAGCGTCCCTACATTGCACTTGGTAGGGGATCCTGCAATGGCCGGCATGCTTTCACCTAGCTAGGAAGGCCAGTGAGGGACCGGCCCCTATGGTGGCAAGGCGGGTGAGAGCCCCAGAGGTCGGGTTTTAAAGCTGGCTCTGCCCCCAAAGCTGCGCTTTGCTGAACTGAAAGACGAGAAAGCTGAGTGAGGGTAAAATGAACTGATTCGAGTCCGTGGCTAATAAAAGGGCTCACAGGGAACACTCAGTAAATGCTAGGCCTGATTAGGTGTTTAATGACCATTTATGAGCTGACTCGAAGTTGTCCTGTTCATTCATGTGTTGGCATGTGCACTCCGCCTGCCTCACTCCAAGCAGGAGCTCCAGGAGAGCAGGGCCCTGCCTGTCTTCTTCACCCCCGTACCCTGTCATCGAACGGTGCTGGGCCCTCAGTAAAATGTGTTGACTCGCTGACAGAAAGGCATGGCAAGCACTGCGACAAAAGTAAAGACAGGCACCCAGAGAACACTGAACATACTGTGCTGAATCCAAAATCAAGAGAAGGAGAGTCTAACAGGGAGCAGGGAGGAGGCCTGGAACGGGATCTGGGGGACAAGACGGTGTCTGCCAGGCAGCCAGGGTGCTCTGGGCAGGAGCCCAGCAGGCACAGAAGCATGGAAGTGGGTGCCCGCAAGCACTGCAGGGGAGGGAGAGGAGAGGGGGGCTGAAGGCGGCACAGGGAAGTACGGCCAGAGTACAGAAGGCCTCAGAGGGTTAGGGCATGATCCTGTGCACCAGGGGGACAACTGAGGGGCCTACAGGAAGGGAGTGAGGACTGTGCTTATATTTTAAAGAGATCCCCTAGCAGTCTGAGGAGGAAGAGGCACAGGAAGCTAGGCCAGAGCTGGTCAGAGTCTGCAAAGGCACATGGGAAGGGGGGATGGAAAAGACAGAAAAAGACAGTCCAAACAATTCATTCCACAACAGAATCCAGCCCATACTGACTCCAGGCTACCATATACCAGCCACTGGGAAGACACACAACACCGCGGGCAAGTCCGTGGCCCCCTGCAGCCAGCATTCGAGGGGGTGTGAGGCAGGTGGACACCACTTGGTGGCTGACAGAGGACAGGAGGCGGGAGAGGAGGGACTCTGGTGGCTCCGGGGCTCCCAGCTTGGGTGCTCCCATGTTGATCTCTATGGACAACCCCCTCACTAGCTGTGCTATCATTTTCTCATTCTGGCTTTCTCCAAGTTCCTTCTGATGTTCCTGAATTTATTTTAAGCCCATTCCCTTTAGTTTTTCAGAAGATGACTAATGCTCACTGATGGCGGTGAGTCTTTCTGCTTAAAGACATTTCAGATGCTTGAAAATGGTAACTAAGTCACCCCAGAGTCTTTTCTTCGAGGGTCAGTTGGGAGCCCACCTCCCACGATGGCAGGTGTGGCAGAGAGGTTGGGGGCTGTCTGGCAGGCCCGAGGCCTGTGTGGGACCTCAGGGTACAGGTTCTACACAGAATAAACAGGAACATTGCATGGAGGCGGGGGAAGGAGGCTGGGGGAGCAGGTTTGAGGAATATGAGTTACTATATGGAAAGGGCTTGGAGCAAGCTCTTTACACGTATTTGCTATTATATTACTATTATGCCATTTTCCTGTGCTGAAAGCCAACACAAACAATGCTAATTTGAAAATTTAAACCCTAGTCCTTATAGGAGAGCAAATTATATCTGCAGTTGAATGAGCTGGGCTCTGTTTATTAAAATAATGGCAATTATGGAGACGAGGGAAAGAATGTGTCATCTGCAGCCATCTTCACGGCTGAATCACATTATCAGGAACATCATTTACCTGTTGGAGGCGGGAGGGTCTCCATCCCAACTTACAGCCTGTGGCTGCTGTTTCAAGAATCTGGCCCTTTATTGGGTTTCACTCAACATGTCTGTCCTAAATTCCAAATTGCACATCTCCCAGGGTTTCTCTTGAGGCACCTTTAGAGCCCGGAGACCATCTGGAAGTGCTGGGAGACAGCAGCAGCTTCCTCTCTCCCTGTGACCCAGCAGCACCAGTTCCCTTGCACCTAGCTGAGCTGGGAGAGGGCTGGGTGGACTCTCAGTTCAGGAATGTCCCAAGGAGGCCTGGCAGTTCTAGCTGGGAGATCTGTGTTAAGGGGGACGATGGTGAGAAGTCCATGGGATGTCCCACAGTGTGAAGAGGCAGGAATGGGCTCAGGGAGGTAGTCAGGGCCTTGGTTTCCCTAAAGGATCAGGAAGGTGGAGGTGCATTTGATATGCTTTCATTCAGTTTTGATTCAGAATCAAATTGATGACCAAACAGTAACTCTTTCAGAAGATCATATAGAGCATAGCTTTATTTAGCCTTGGAGTTGTGAAGAATTAATTCAGCTATAAAGAGTACCAACTATCAAGAACCTCTGTTCATCAAAAGAACCTAAAAAGAGGGAAAATAAATCCACAAAATGAGAGGTTTGCGACACATATACCTGTGATGTAAGGTCTAAAATTAAGGTTCAATGTTACATGCAGTCTTATCATCTGATAAATCGGGAGGGCCTTGACTGGCCTAAGGGAAAGTTCCTCTCTGCACTTCAACCCTATGGCTAATGTCCTCCAGCTAAACAGCCCTCCTTTTAAGAGGACTGAGCGTGGTTCCTGCTTGTCTCTGAGTAGAGGATTTAGTCCCCTGCCAGCCAGCAGAATTATTCAAACAAGCCAATCTCACCCCTGTGGGGACCAGGGGGTACCTCCTTCTTGTTACTACACAGTCTCCCTGTCACAGTCCCTGCTGGGTCACTCCGTTCCAGAGTGCAGCCCCACGTGGCCCTGTGTCCTCCTCCCCAGGCTCTGAGTGCACGTGACTAATAAACAGCTGTCAATCTCATCTGTCTAGTGTCAGGTGTCACGTGTTTGGCCATCCCTGTAACCTAGGGCACCGTGAATAGAAGGCGATTAAAACAGTACCTGACAGAGGACTGGTGTCAAGAACATGGAAAGAATGTTCAAATCATAACAAGAAAACACCCAGACAATCCAGTAGGAAAATGGCAAAATACTTGAACACAAAAGAGGCAATCCAGATGGTTAACAAACATGTGCAAAGACACCTAATCTCATTAGTGACGGAAAAAAAAGCAAATGAAACCTTCAGGAGACACCTTCGCACATTAGACTGACAGAAACTAGGATGTCTGACAATAGCAAGCTCTGCTGATGTGGCGGAGGGTAAACTGGTGCAAGCTCTATGGAGACAATCTGGAGTTATCTGGTAAGGGTGAAGGCGTCCATACCCTACAGTCCAGCAGCTCTGCATACAATCAGTTCTCCAAGGGAGGCTTGCAGACGTTCCTTAGGAAACATCGACTGTTCCTAGGAGCACTTTCTCCAAGTGCCAAACTGAAATGCATGCAGAATTGCATATGTTCCTATGATGGAATATGATGCAACAAACCTCCAAAGGAGCACCCCATCTTCTCTTCTTCCTCAGCCACCCTCAGCTCAGCCCAAGGAAGCCATCTGATTCAATGGGGTCACTTCTGTATTCCTCACATGGGCCCCATTACTACTCTCCTAGCCTTAGACTAGAATCAACACAAAACCACACTCTTGACAACTTAGGGCAATGTGAGAACCAGCCTTCCTGACAGCTATTGAGAGGAGAGAACCCTCACATCCCCCAGCCTAATGCACCCCGGAAATGGTACAGGAAATGGGCTGAAACACAAAGGTTAGACAGATTATGGCGTGATGAAAAAGCATCTGCCTAGCAGAGTAAAAACTGCTTTTCTGGGCTACAACACACAGGGACTGGCAAAGGAAAAATGTGGATGGAGGCTTTGAGCTCTACCCCTATCATCTGAAGAAATGATGGGGTGAGGGGCGGGACCTCTGAGGAAAAGTATGACTCAGGGCGTTGTGGAATCTGGGCCATGGCAAACGGCGGTCATGACCCCACGGAGGCAAAGCTGCCTACAGAGTAAGGCCCTGCTGCTCCACTCCCCGGCAGGTGTTGCTAAGGAGAGGCAACCACAGTCCTTCAGCGCCTCCCTGGCCCAGGATTCCTGAGGTACAGAAACCCAGGGCTCGTTATTACCCTCCTCATCATAAACACTGGTCGCCCATTGGCCAATGTGCTGGTGGTGGGGAATGGTGGGGGGAAGGGGTTTGATGGGGCTTGTTGAAAGGAGTGAGAAGAGAAGACATTTTATCTCAGTCAGTTCCAGAGGATGCTCCTGGTAAAGCTGTCATTCAAGGTCAGGCTCTGTAGGAATAAATAATGTGGCAGGAAATGGAAGGCTGGCCCAGTGCCTACGAGGGACCCTCAGAGGTGGACCCTCCACCAGCCAGGTGCTTATCCTGATGGGGGTTGGGGGATGGGTTACCAGAAAGCCAGCAAAGCTCCTCCAAAGAGGAGGAAGTATTAGGGAGGGAGGGACATCTTTGAGGGCCTTTGAACATGCCGCACCCACGGGCCTCCACCTGGCTCCCTTGGGGCAGCGGATCCTTGGCTCTCAGCTGACCAAACCCTCCCCATTCCCCAAGGCCTTCTTGGGCCAACAGTGTCTTTCCTGAGTATTATAATCCCCTCAGGGGGATCAGACCTGTCGCTGAACCTTTACCACCAGTAAGTGTCACAACTTACTTGCAATCTCAGTCATGTCCCTAGTGATCCCCAAACCACACCCCATCTGCAGCCATCTGGTGCATATTCCCTGACCCAGGTGTCCCTTTGCAGGAAGACATCTGTCAGCCTCTGCAGAGGCTCTGAGCTCTGCTAACTGTCCAGCGACTCAGATAGGTCCATGGTTTCTGGGGCACAGAGGGTAAGGACCTGCACACACATTCCGCACTCCAGGTCTGGCCTTGCTGACATCATGGCACCTTGCTTATTCCAGGACGACACATGCCTGCACCTGCCTTTCCTCTGGCAGGCCTCTAAAGACCTTGACCTGGGCTTGGTCGAGGACACTCCTGAACCCTCCTCACACACAGACCACCCTGATTGAAGTTCTGGATGGTTCTCAAGGGAAGTTAAGATGTTGTATAGGCAAAGACTACTGGAGGAACAGAAACTCACCGGTAAGTGCCCAAGGAGAGGTGTGATGCTGTCAGAAACATAGAGGATGCTGCCATCCGTCGTCACAGCAATGATGAAGCCATCTAATGCCTGCGGAAAACCCAACAGTGAAGGCCCCTTAGTCATGCTTTTATGGGGGAGGGTGTCATTAAAGCAAAGGACCCCACATTATGACACTGACTTTGTTTTGTGAGCCTTAGGCTATTTCCATGAATAACCTCACAGCACTTTTCTGCCTGGCACACCGGATGAGTTCTTACCCAGAATTGGTCTAACCCAGGCAAAGTGCTTGCAAAAGCACTAAAAGGCTCAGTGAAAGATCTGACCTACTGGTATCATGAACCAAAACTTAGGCATGGAAATTACCTAAGGAGTTTCAATGATAAACACACTATTGAGCTGAGTCAGAAACATTACAATTACATTAAAAGATATCAGTGATATTTTATGCCCCTCCCCCCATATCACTTTGAGTTCTGCAGTAAACATTCACTGAAGGATATCAGACCTAATAGATGCATTAAAACCAGAAAGTTAGCCTGCTGGTCAGGAGAGACCTGTGCTTAATTCACTGCCATAGGAGAAACACCTCCAAAGGAACCATTTGCAAAGAACGTTCCACATGATTCCACAGAAGTAAAAAGTAAGGGCTGAGGGGGACGCACTGTATAACTCAATTAGATCCAGAAATATTTCAGAATGTCCAAAAATGCATTCATTCCTTTAAAAGTTTTTCCTGAGCGCCTACTATATGCCAGGCACACTGCTCTAGGACTTTGTGATGGAAAAGATTTAGGCAGCAGTGTTTTCTCACAGACACTGTTGCTGTTTTGCTTTTAGGTTTCTTAGTGGATGCTCATGAGGCTTTCATAAGACACATATGAGAGTTGATTTCTAAAATTTGGACCATGCAATTCAGGAGCGATGGGAGAGAGGGAAAAACCAAGCCCCACTTCCCAGGAAACAAATCTTCGAGGGAGTAATGTGCTCAGATGAACTGTCACTGTAAGCTTATCATGGTTGCTTTATTGACTACTACATCTTTGAAATATCATCTTCCCCAAATATGGGAACTGTTGCACTTTGTGGGGGAAAAAATGAATTGAAATATGTGTTTAGAAAGTTCTGGAAACATTTTATATGTGCTCAACTAGATCCTTCCAGGATATCATGGAGGATCTGCACAGCCAAAAGGGCACTAATTCTTTCAAATTAGGAGGGTGTGGCTGAGTGTGCTGCAGGAGGAACGGGAAATGGTCTGCTAACTGTGTATGAAAGGCATAGTTATAATTAGCCAAATCGGAGAGGATTCCTTTCATCAGGAAAATTAACACTGGGGTCATTTATTATTTTTACACTTATGTATTGCAGGATTTAAGATTGAAAAATATATCAAAGCACATTTCTTAAGTAGGCCTCATCCTTTTGTGTTACATCAGTGGTTTTCAACTGAGGGCAATTTTGCCTCCCTGGAGACATTTGGCAATGTCTGGAGATATTTCTGGTTGTTACTATTGGGGTGGGTGCTGCTGGCATCTAGTGAGTAGGGGCCAAGGATGCTTTGAAATGTCCTATAATGCACAGGACGTCCCACAACAAAGAATTATCAGGTCCAAATGTCAAGGTTGAGAAATCCTGGATTAGATTTATGGGTCACAGTGAACACAAAAGTACATCCTCATAAATTTTATTTCTTTTTCCCTCAAGTATTTGTCTAAATGGTTTTTAAAGTCATATTTGCAGTATGAGTGGAGGTGAATTTTGTTCAAGAGGTGGGTACACTGCTGATGCTACCAACTGGACCTTTTTATAAAAAGCAGATCAGAATACTGGAAAAAGTGGGAGCAATGAATACAAATTTTCTTCCTGAACAGGGAGCCCATGCCCCTCTTGAATTGGTAAAGTGAGTGGGTGTGAAAAAGCAGAAGGTATTTATAGATGGAAGATAACTTTCATCAGCTCATTGGCATTTTGCATCAAAGGCACTGAATCACTGCTTGAAGGCGGCTTGCTTTGGTCTTAGAAGCCACATTTGAGAGTGACTCAATAGAATGTGATTGCAAAGTGACATGCCCCTCTCAATGTAAAGGTGATTCTAGCAGGAGATTCAAGAATGCCAAAGACACCATAATGGCCCAAATTTTATACCCGTCCCACACCAGCAGGAAATGAAACCACCCCTTCCTGCCCATTCCTGATTCTGATGGAATGCTTCTTATGTTCTCCGGGACAGCCTCTGGGCTAAGAGGGAAGATCGCTGTAGCTTTTCTCACAAACTCCCTAACTGCTGGTCACCAAGCGCTTTCCCTGCCTCTTGTCCACATGCTTGCAGCCACTCTTCGCAGGCTTCCACCTGACTAGCTTGGCTGGTCTGCAATCAAGGCATTTTTGTTCTTTCAAACCCCACAACTGTATTAGTCCCCCCGGAGTCAGCTTTGGGGCCTTTTGGAGAGAAGAGGGAAGGAGGGATTGCCACTGAGGGCATCGGCAGCTGAGTTCCCTGGGGCCTGATGGGTTCTGTCCTCATTTAAAAAGGGAACCTCCTGGTGACCAAGACATGGCATCTTGATTCCACATGTTTCCTGAAATAGTTCTGAATAAAAGCAGAGGGAGGTGCAGGTAGAATGGAACACACATTATTAGGAAGCTGAATAGTGGGGGTGATGACATCATCCCGGGGGTGGGGGCACTGCTGGGGCTCCGACCACCAGGGAGGCTCCAGGTACTCATCATGGGGTATCTACTGAGGAGCAACAGGTTGGAAAAGAAGCCTAAAAAGATCCGAGGTAAATCAAAAGGACTAGCTGGTGGGTTTCCCACATCCCTCAAAGCTGCAATTCACTCAGAAGCCTTGCGTGTTGTACAGGCTTAATTTCAGGTCCAATTTGCTCATCAGGCATGATTTTCTTTAGATTTGCTTCTAGGAGTTTATACTGGGAGTGGGAGAAAGTACATAAAGAATATCCATACAGATCTAAAACCTTCTTTTTCTAGAAATGTCAGTCTCCTGAATCTCAGTCCTGCCTTTTAGCCCAAATATTTATCCATTCTTAACTTTATAAAAGTCTTGTTTCCTCAAACACTTGAAACTGGGAAGAAAAAAAAAGTGTGCTACAGGCTCTTAAAAAGAGGCGGGTACTTTAGGTTTATGCATTTTAACTACTTTTCCCTAAGAATTAAAAGATAAAATGATTTCTGTAAAGTAGCATAATGATAGGTTAATTTAACACTATATTTCACAACTGCTCTAAATTTAACATACTTAAAATGCATTGCTTCTGGGAAACGTTCTGTATTTTCTTTAAATGTAGTTTATATGTAGACTTAAGTATCTTTCATTTTTATGCAAATGTTTATTAATCTGTTTGAATTTCATAATATTTGGACAGCTTCATGCTGGCATTTTCTTACTTCAGTACTTTAGGTTTTCTGCATAATTCATCTACGGAAATGAAAGTTTACATCAGTCTTAGATAGGCACATGAAATGAGATATAGGAAGATTAATCTCAAGAAGCCACTCTCCAAAAACCCTGCCAAGAACCACTGACACACAGCCAGCGTCTTACTTCCTTTTGCTGAACTCATCGGTCCCGGTTCTCCTCTTCTCACTTAAGGGCCCAGACATGTCACGTCTGGGGCTTTCTATCCCTCCACTGTCATGTCCATACACTCTCAGACTTATCCCCAGTTTAGATGTCAGAGCACCCAGCCAGATGTTTTTGTGGAGACTTATTGTCATCTGTACGGAGGGATTTCACCCACATATAAACATATGACATCGAGGAAGGCCATTTGCTCAGATCAGCCAGATTTCCACCACACAGCCCTGCAGATGGGCGTGGGCACCTCTTTTTCTAGAAGAAGAAACATGAGCATTGTTCTTGGCACAGAAAGGGTGTGTGCTGGGTGGGAAGGCACGGGGTCACTGATGGTTGACACCCACACGTCATGTTGATGTACTAGGAACTCAAGTTAAAAGTATAACTTTAAAAGAAGACATTTGTTTTCAAAATGTGCTCTACTGAGGGAAAAAAATATAATCATTGCATTCTAAAGAGGAGACTCTCAAAGCTGAAAGATGGTGCAGAGATGCAATCTTTCCTCCCTTCTTCCACTCCCTCTGCCTGCCTCCAGCTCCAGTCCCCTTCTGGCCCCCACAATAGGTATCCTCCAGTTGGGAGCTGTAAGTGGGGTCCACCCTACAGTCACTATGGTGACAGTACACACTCACATTCAGATGGGGGTGGGGGCGGGATTCTTCCTTACAGCATGCAACTCAGTAGCCAAAACATAAGCAGTAGGCCTGGGAACTTCACGAGGGTATCTGTTTCAAGACCTCTTTCCAGGGTCAAAAACAGTTGTTTACTTGGGCACAGGGTCTTATCTGGTACAAGCAGCTACATTTCAATTTGCAACCCATTAAGCTAATTTGAAAGTGCATTTCACCTCCAACATCAGCTGTGTGAATTCTTCATTACTGAGGAAGGAAGGCTTCCAGTCCTGCTGAATATCGCAGATTTCCGTTTGTGCTGAGACTTCTGAAAGAAAGAACAAACACACACACACACACACACACAAACTTTTATATTCAAAGGCACCTGTTCACTGGAATTAACAAATAAAGCACACATTATTTCTATGCAATTCTATGTAAACCTCTGTGTAGTTTAATTAAAGAAGCCAACTTAAGGAAATATGTAACTCTGATTTCCAAGGACTGGGAACTTTGGATGTCATGGGCTTAAAAACATCTCTTGATGTTTTCACACCCCTTTAATGAGGCTTTGGGGAGGAGAGTACCCTACCCTCTGCATGGGTGTAGTGCCTGCTGCTAGCAGGTGGCACAGCGCCGTTGAATGTCTACATGACAAAGCCCATCATCAGTGGTTGGAGTTAGGCAGTTGCTGGGATGATGGGACATTCTTATGTTGCTTTTTCATGGTTAAGGCAAAGCAAAGCACCTTTGACATCTGGGATTTTCAAAATTCCAGAAACACTGTAGGCTTGTGGTATATAACCTACTGTGTCTTTGCAGAATGTAAATTTTTTTTTTTTTTTAGCATTTCCAGGTACGGAAGTATAAGTGCTATACAAATACATGGCTTTTAGAGCCAGGATTTACTCTTCTCAAAACTTTTCTGGGGTAACCTATAGTTTGCTTGTTTCTGTAACTATCTTTTACTAATGATGCTATTCATGTTTGTAAATTCAATGGTGATTGGACTCCTTAAATACTCTAGTTCTTTTGCAGTTATGAAAGTGTTTTGTTTTATTACTAAAATATCACTTATAACAGATAGCTCAAACACTCTATCGGATATACTTGTTTTTCCTTCCGTTTATCCTCCATCTTTAACCAACGTTCTGCTCCACTTTGTGTAGTAGAGGTTTCCTTAGAGAATATTTTTTGGTGCTCAGAAAAACCAAAGTACATCAGATGTACCTCCTACCTCTGAGAAAAAAACTAACTGGTTCAACAACTGCCTGGAAAATGCAAATTGTTCAGGTAGGTTACCTATAAACTTTAAATTGGAAGAGACATTAAAAGGCTTTCTCCTTTGACCCTGTGTTGTTGGTGGTCTCACTTACATGGAGCATGGAGAGTGCATGCCATGTGAGTGAATGAATTCGAATGAATTCAATGGTTGCTTGTGAATGAAGATGATGTGAAGGGCTCAGTTACATACGTGACTCTGTAAACATTCCCATGTTCAATCATCCAGCATTCCCCGCAATGTTTGGCTCTACTCGGATGGTTTCTTCCTTTGAGATTTCAGATGAAACAGGCTGCTGCAGCCACTATGGCCAGAGGCCTCGAAATGTGAAATGCATACTGGGAAGCAGGGGCAGGGCCAGCGTTCATTCCCAGCCCAGGCAGGGAAGAGAGAGTGAAACTCCCAGTTTCGCAAATGGATGCCACCATTGGACCACTTAGACAACAGATATGGACTGAGGATACGCTAATAAATTAACCCCATAAATGTCCTCTCCTTTTTTCCAACACATCAACTCATCTATAAAGTTCTTTTGACCATTAGGATGAAACTGTAGATTAATTGTCCAAAGAAGAGTCTTTTTGGCAGTCCAAATTTGGTTTAGGTGGAGGTCCATTCAACTTATGGTACAGGAACATGAAAGACCCATTTCTTTTACATAAGTAACTTATAGATCACTCAGTATGACTGGGTACTTTCACAACAACAGCAGAATAATACTGAAAGGAGCCATTTCATTCACTCTGTATTTCAACAATTCAATTATAATCCTTGGAAGTTAAGACTCAATGCATAGCATATTAAAAAATGTAAGTTAGATAAAATGTCTCATAGCAAGTAAAAAAAATGTTAAACTGGGAAATAAAATTGAGTGTTCCAATCATGTCTCCACTGGCATTTGATGTGACTAATATAAGCTATAGAGGACAGGCAGGGTTAGTGAAGAGGCGTGGTCACAGTGGGTTGTTAAAATAGCAAGGAAAGCAAAGCAACCTGGGAGCAACTTTTGAAGGAAAATATGCAATTAACAGCCGGATCCCTAAATTGTACCGTAGCATAAGCTTTAGTTGTGTCCTAGGGGACTCACCTTCTGACTACCCCTGGTATGCGTGAACAAGTAGCAGAATGTCTTTGGATTGTATATGGTCAAAGAAAAGTCTGAAGAAAGGGGCAGAAACTCTCTGCTGAGCTGGGTGAACATTACTCTGCCCCAAAGGGACATTTCTTCTTATTCTGCTGCCTTCTCCACACCCTCACCCCCCGCCTCCATCCACTAAGGCTAACATATTGAAGGGGTCCGAATGAGGAGCGGGACTTGATGTTGGGGGAAAATGACATTAAATCAACTTGAGACTTGCACAGAAAGAGGAAAACATGTAGGTCAGCCTAGCCCTGTAGAAGTCACATTTAGATGGATGTGGATAAGACTGTCCAATAACCTTGCTATTTATATAATTTAGGGGCTTCCCTCTTATAGTAGATACTAATGACACACAATTTCTCTACAAAGAAACATGGTCAGATTCTCATCTTGACTTGGATTACTTCACAGAAAATAAGCATACATTCTAGGATCAAGATTTACCTCTCAAGCTGAGAGAAAAGGGGTGCTTGAAAGATTGTTGAGGCAATAATTATAATAACTACCGGGACCTAATTATCTTTCCTTACTTATCATGTGGTGTCCCTTTAGCACGAAGGCAAAATATGTCTAAATCCACAGTTCATAACCCTGAGTGCACACTGGAGTCACCTGGGGAGCTTTAAAAATACGAATGCTCGGGCCTTACCCAGTGGTGTGCTGCTAAAGGGCTCTCCATGCCTACAACAGAAAGCCTTGATTTGTAGCATTTGCCCATTTCTGTGGGGTAAATACTTCCACGGTGGTTGACTTCAAACTGTCAACTTGATGTCAACCAACTTGCAAAACTCCTGGAAACTTAATAGTCATCTTTTGCAAATGGTATGAGCTGGCTCCAGCCTACCACTGGGGTTCTGCCCCTAGAAATTCTGATGTATCAGTCTGTGAGGTGTGATCCAGTTATACATAGTTTATACATAGTTATACATAGTTTTAAAAACTCCTCAGGTGATTCTACTGGGCAACAAGGTTGAGAACCAGTTGTCTAAATGGCCACACTAATGAACAGCTATGGTATAGCTATGATACGAATATCTGTAAGAGCCCCATAAATCGCCGTCACCTCTTGTGGAGAAGCAGCATGATGTTTGTTGTGTTAAAAACGTGGGCTCTGGACACAGACTGCCTGGTGGAGATTCTGCACCTTCTGACTTGGGTGAGAGGCTTAACGTCTCGGTGCCTTGGTTGTCCCATCTGTGAAACGGCATGAATTCAAGGAATGCATGAAGCTCAGATGTGTTACTATATAGGGGGCCCTTAGAATGATGTCTGCCTGGCTCGTGGGGAGCCCTGAAACAATGCTGACCATGTGATTCTCGGTCTCATTGCAGATGCCTGTGGAGTTCACGTCCATTTGCATTACAGGTAAAGTTATTGTTTGTTTTGGGGGTTTTGCTTTAATCCAGAATTTGGTCCAACCACCATAATTCTCCATATACTCTGAATTTTCTGCTTCCTTTTGCATGTGGAATCACGGAGGATGAGTCAGATCCTGCAATGATCCTGGATGCATTTCGGTGGGCTATGCGGAGTAGGCCTTCATCTTGTGAAAAAGGCGAGACAGATACAGGCGCTCCTGGGGTTAAGGAGGCTGCATTTCTGCTGACTGATCCTTTCCAGGTCCCAGGTTTGAGAAATTCTGTAATTCCACAGCAGATAGAGGCCAGCATAAATGTTACACTGATGAACTTGATCCCAGCTGTCCTATTTCACAGCTGTCCTGCTTCTCGGTGGCACTGACCTAGTTTGAGTAATTTGCACAAAATATCTTGGTAATCAAACCAACCTGCTATTTTCACTTGGCTAAATCATTACTTAGGAAATATAACCATTCTGATTAAATTATTGCGGCCATCAAATACTGCTGCAACACTATATTCCAGTCCTGCTTGATTGTTCTTGCCTGACTTTTAACAAAAGCAATGAACATATTCTTTACTCTCCCCTGGACAGCTTTGGGAAAAAAATGAGGGTATATCATTGCTGTCATATTTTTACTAGGTATATACAATTTAAAAAAAACTATTGGGGAATCGGGAAAGGGGAACAGACAAATTGCTGTCCGTTTGTTCTTCAGTCTAGTTGTGGAGGATGTTGCTTCACTGGCCCATGTTGGTATTATCATTATGCTCTTCCCGGGTGAGGCAGTCGCTCGCCGGCCATTGGACGGCCACTCATGGCGGCTCAGAGAGGCTCATGCCGGCTGCCGGCCGCTCACACTGGCTGCCAGCCACTCATGGTAGCTTATGGCAGCCCACTGTAGCCCCACTGCAGCCCACGTTGTTGTCAGCAACTCACGGCAGCCCAGTTCCAGGTCGAGCTGTTGTTCACCATCTTAGCTGTAGAGGGCAGTGTCACTGGCCCATGTGGGATCTGAACTGGGGCCCTGCTGCTCAGAGCAGGCGTCCCAAGCCAACTCCTAACCAACACGCCACTCAGCTGGCCCTATACAATTGTTAAAGAATTAATAAAAGAATAACAAGTATAAGGAAACTTTCATGCCCTCTTCCATGAAATCATCTTGGCTAGGGAAATGTTCACTGAAAAAGAGGCATCACCATAAGCACAGAAGAACTGTAATTATCACCTCAATAATCTGACATTTCTGACTATATTATGTTTGGTGTCATGGTTAAGGAAAAAAGTCTGCTCTTCTCACTTGTTAGTATCTACTGAAACCTCTTAACTATTCTCCAATTTTTTGTACTATCCATAGGTGAGTGGTAGGGCAGGGTGGTCAGTGATCACAGGGAAAAGGGTTTAAAGGAGAGAGGATGATTTGAGAAAGACGCAAATTCAAGGGTGAATTCAAGTGGTAAATTCATACAACGGAATACTATATACCGATGAAAATGAACTAGCCACGGTGCTGGAAGAACACAGATCAATCTTACAAATATCAAGTTCATAGTGTACGATTCCATCTGAATAAGGTCCCAACAGGAAAAACCAATATATTTGGAATTAGAAGTCAGAATAGAGATGATCTTTGAGAAAAACAAAGGTAGGTAAGAAGGAAGGGGCATCTATAGGAGAAGCTTCTGACCTGGTTGTTGTCTTCCCTTTGTGATAACTAATTCAGCTGTATAGTTATGTTTTATGTGTTCTCTGTTATGTGTGTTATACTGTTATAAAGTGCTTAAAAGTTTTTAAAAAAGAATAGAGTTCTGGAATAACTGGGTATCTATGTGCAAAAGGATGAATTTCGACTCCCTACCTCACTCCATATATAAAAATTGAAATGGATCAAATATCTAAATGCTCAACTTATAGCTTATCAAAATGCTTAATCTATAGCTTAAAACTATAAAGCTCTTAGAAGAAAACATAGATGTAAATCTTGATGACCTTAGATTAGAAAATGGTTTCTTAGATAAGGCACAAGCAACAAATAACAACAAAAAAGATAAATTGGACTTCATCAAACTTAAAAACATTTGTGTGTCAAAATGCATCAGCAAGAAAGTAAAAAAAGACAACCCATAGAATGGGGGAAAATATTTGTAAATCATATATCTGATAAGAATCTAGTATTCAGAATATATGAAGAACTCTTACAACTCAACAACAAAAACATAAATAATCCAGTTAAATTGGGCAAAGGATTTGAATAGATGTTTCTTAAAATAAGGTATATAAATGGCCAATAAGCATGTGAAAAAATCAGGAAACGGTCAACATCATTAATCATTAGGGAAATCAAAACCACAATGAAATATCACTTCATACCCATTAGGAAGATATAATAAACACACACACACACACACACACACACATACACACACACACACTCTAACAAGTGTTTGTGAGGGCGTGGAAAAATTGGAACCCTCATACATTACTGTTGGGAATATACAATTGGGCAGCCATTTTTAAAAACAGTTAGTTCCTCGAAAAGTTAAACATTGAGTTCCCATTTGATCTCACAATTCAACTCCTAGGTATATATCCAAGAGAACTGAAAACATATATCCAAATAAAAACTTGTACGTGAATGTTCATAGCAGCGTTATTCATAACAGCTAAAATGTAGAAACAACTCAAATATCCATCAACTGATAGATAAACGAAATGTGGTATAGGCATACAATAGTATTATTTGGCCACGAAATGGATTGAAATGCAAATACTTACTAAAATACGGATATTATATGAAAGAAGCCAGGAACAAAAGACCACATGCTGTATGCTTCCATGTGTATAAAATGCTCAGATTAGGCAGTTCTATAGATGGAAAAGTAGCTTGTCAGGATTTGGAGGGAGAGGAAATGGGAAGTGACCGCCAGTGGGTACGGGGTTTTAATTTGAGGGGATGACAAAATTAGATAATGTCGATGGTTGCACAACCTTGTGCATGTACTGAAAACCACTGATTATAAACTTCAAAATGGTGAATTTTATGATACTTGCATTCTATCTCAATAAAAATGAATTTGATATGTGAACTAATGACTTTCAATTTATTTTTTTTCATGGTGGAGCTTGGGAGGCCAAATGGTTTAGGGGCAGTGACAGAGGTGGTTGGAGGAGCCGGGACAGTCTGATGCAGTGGACGATGAATATTTGGGAATTGCATCTCTGTAGGGCTGGATGAGAAACGCTTGCTCCAGACATTTTAAATTAAGATTCTCCTACTGTTAACACCACTTCAGTGGGTTGGGTGCCACCTGTGAGGTTGTTCTGGATTTTTTATCTAATCAAGCAATTGGGGAGGTGAGCGTCCTCTCCCAAATCCGCCAGAGATGGGCTCTTACAGAGGGAGCTTATGATGGATGGGATGGGGCTTTGCTGGGAGAGAGAACCCAGCAGGAAGCCTGCCGCGATGAAGTCATTGGCAATGAAAGGGCAGGAACGCGATGAAAATGGAGAGTGGCATGACCTTTACCGTTGTGTTTCTGCAAAAATCCAATAACCTTTTCCAGCACGGTGGTTTTGTCCATTTTCCGCGTGTTGCCAGGGAGCATGGAGCTAAGTTCTTTGATGAGAACATTGAATTGGTCCCGACGTTTCTTCTCAGACTTGTTTCGAGATGCTCTGGAAACACAAAATGCACAGGTTACTGGAACATTCGGCATCATCAAGGCTTTAGTAGGAAAGGGAGGTACTTTCTATCAGCATATGATTCTGCTGTGATTATCCTATGAAAACTCTTTCAGGGAAAGTAACATTTGCCACAGTTCAGAACTGAATAATGGGGACAGAAAAATGTTTTGCTAGACTCTTGGCCACAAAGAGAGACAGCATTAATAAGTAAGTTCTGACTCAGATGCAAAAATCTTACACAGATTAGCTCTGTCGCCAGATGCTGCTTACCCTGACTCCCCAGGGCTTCAACCTTCAGAGAGCAAGCGACATACTGTTCAGATGCTGCAGCCCCGAGGGGTTTGCTCTGACAGCCCTTCCTTAGCCTCAAATGGTGTCCTCTCAACTCAGAGCACCCAGCTCTGGTGTCAAGTCATGAAGGGTAGCCAGGTATCCTGAGTGGCCAGCAGAGAGTCAGTGCCACTCAGGGCATATGTCCTGCTCCCTGCCCCAGAGCGCATCATCCTGTCAGGGACACAAGGCATACCCCACATAAAACCTGCAAGTCATGCCCAGCCCAGGGCCAACATATGAGAGGGGCTGCTTGTGGCTGGCACACTGCGAAGAGCAGCTGAATCCTTTTAAAGATGACATGGAGGAACCTTAAATGCATGTTACAAAGTGGAAGAAGCCAATCTAAAAAGGCTTCATACTGTGTGATTCTAACTATATGGCATCCTGCAAAAGACAGAACTATGGAGACAGTAAAAAGATCAGTGGCTGCCAGGGGCTGAGGTGGTGAGGGATGAATCAGTGAAACATAGAGGATATTTAGGGCAGTGAAAATACTCTGTATGAGACTATAATGGTGGATACATGCCATTATATAATACATTTGTCCAAACCCACAGGATGTACAACACCAAGAGTGGACTCTAATGTAAACGATGGATTTTCGGTGACGATGAGTCACTGTGGGTTCATCAATTGTAACAAACATACCACTCTGGTGTGTGTGGGGTGTTGATAATGGGGGAGGCTGCGCATGTGTGAGGACAGGGGGTTTATGGGAAATCTCTGTACCTTCTGCTGTTTTTCTGTGAACCTACAATTGCTTTAAAAAAATAAAGTCTATTAAAAAAATGACATGTGACACTGCACAGCTATAAAGAGATCCAAGTGGAGCTGCTCAGTCTGAGGGGAAGGAATCTCTCCAGAGCCATGGAGGCCCCTGTGAGGGGCCCGAGGATCCCTGGGAACTTGAATAGGAAACCATAGCTAAAGAGGCCACTCTACAAGACAACCAAACAAGAACCAGGTCCATCGAACATCTCCTCCTGATGAAATTCTGTCTTCCTCTTTGGACCTGTTTAGCTGAGATATCATTTGAGAAAGCGCCTTTCAAGGCCACCATGTGCCAATCTTACAGAATGCAGGAAGCCCACCCTCACCTGAGGAAGTCTGGGGAGCAGGGCCACTCTAAAGGCCTCAATCCTTAATGACACACGACAGGCCCAGGGGCTGGCTCTCAGCGCCACAGGACAAGTCCTTCATCAAGATTCAGCTTATTCAAAGGTGATCCAGGGCTGGGAAAGCTGACCCACTGCTTCCAAATTCACCCAGGATGGAATGTTCCAGAAAGAGTTCACTGAGAGAGCAGGGGCCACAGTCACAAGGCCTATCGTATGTGGTTTACCTGCTGCTCTATGTACCCTGGGGGCTGGGATCAAGGTGCCTGGGGAAGCTGATCGCTTATGAGGAGGTCACTGTCCAATGCGCAGTCAGGGCAGGGTTCTGGTGGCTGTGACAACTCAGCGAGTTCCTTGGGGTACGTGTCAATGTCTATAGGTGTCAGGATCAATGAAGATTCTGCTTCCCCAAGCAGATCTTGGAAACACAGGGACACATCCCAAATACCCTTTCCTACATGGCATAGTGGCCATAACCATGCCATTTGCCTCTGCCTAATAACACGCAACCTGACATTATGTCAACACACCCATTTACAAGCCATCTTTTGCTGATTCTAGCTCAGTTTGGGCTGTTTTCTGATAGCATCTAAGGCGATTCTTCAAAACTCACCTGAAGTGAGTGCTGCCATCCATACGTAAGGGTTTCTTCTTTTTCCTAGCTTGTCCCTCATTCCTATCCTTGGAATTTGGGGATGACCTGCAATCCCTTAGGTAGTTTCTACAAAGGCCTGTTGCTAGCCGGGGGACTGTTCCTCTTCCAGTCCCACTGACCGGAGGTGCAGCAGGAAGTTTCTGAGTGCCCTTTTGCTGCTCCACGGTAAAAAGCATAGTGCTCAAACACATGCGAGAAAAAAAAGGAACCTTTCAATGTTCTGAGTGGCTGTCTATGCATTATAAATAATTTTTTTTGGCCTAGATTTTAAACAGTGACATGCAACCTCCTTAGCCAAAAAAAGCACTATTCCTGTCCTAGTTTGCCCATTATAAATGATTTGTGAGCCCATAACACCCAGCTCATTAGTACTCTATTCTTTTTCAATGGGTGTAATGACAACAAACAGGGGCTGGCGGACGACACAACGAAAGCTCATGTCATAACGACAGAAACACAAGCTTGTTTCCAGCAGCCTCTGTCTGGGACACATGATGGTGCCCACCGGACATCAGTCAATGTCAGCTGGCTCCTCAGCTCAGAGACAAGAGAAAGAAAATGAACTCTGAAGGACTTTATTTCCAATAAGGAGGTGCTGGCCAGTCCCCGAGACCACCACAACTAAGGCGCTGGGACAAGTTCAAAGACACTTAAACAGTCAGCCCTTCGGTTTGTTTTTTCCTTTAAGGCATTATTTACATTAAATAAAATTCATTCATTTTAAGTGTATAGTTTGATGAATTTCTCATAAGTGTGTAACCACCACTGAAACCCACAGAGAAAGCAGTTCCCTCATCCTGAAAGGTTTTCTCCTGCATCTCTGTGGTTGATCCCTCCTCCATAACAGCCACAGAAAACCACTGATCCGTTGTCACTTTAGTTTTGCCAGTTTTGGTATTTCATATAAATGGAATCAGGGCGCACAGAGTCCTTGATTTTCACTTAGCATAAAGTTGTTGAGATTCATCCATGTTGTTGCCTGTATTAATACTTCATTCCTTCTGACTGTCTCTAGGTTGTTTCCAGTTTGGGGCACGAAGAATAAAGCTGTTTTGAACAATCACCATCTGTGTGTTTGTGCAGACATAGACATTCATTTCTCTTAGGTAAAGACATAGGTGTGAAATTGCCGAGTCACAGGACACATGTATGTTTCAGACATTGTTATCCTGTTATACAAAGTGGCTGGACTGTTTTTTGCATTTAAACCAGCAAAGCATGAGCGTTTCAGTTGCTCCACATCCTTGCCAACACTTGGTATTATCAGCCTTTTTTTCTCATTGTGGTTTTAATTTGCACTTTTCTGAGGACTAGTGATGTCATTGAAGATATTTTCACATGCTTAATGCTCTCTCACACATCTTCTTTTGTGATGTGTCTGTTCAAATCTTCTGCCCATTTTTCAATCATGTTGTTTCCCCTTGTTACTGAGTTTAAGAGACAGAGAGCACGGGGGAGAAGAGAGCTGGGAGACAGGGAAGGTGTGTGTGCGTGCGTTTTAAATGTACATTGATACAAGCCTGAGCCTTTGATTTTGAAACTGGGGTTCAAAGAGCCCCATGTTATCTTTCCTGGTATCTCTCAAGGGACACTGGTTACACAGACAACATTTGCAGGGCACTTACTACGTAATAGGCATGATTTTAAGTGCTTTACATCTATTAATTCCTTTATTCCTTGCCATGGCCCTTTAAGGCAGGTAACTGTTATCATTTCCATTTTATAGGTGAAGAAGCTGAGGCCCTGAGAGGTTGTGTAACTTGCTGACATCACACCACTAGGAAGTGGGGGAGCATGCTTGTCCGGGTGCCCATGCTGTGATCACTGCCTTCTCTTTCTTCCTACAGCTCCCTCCAAAGCCATTGTGAAGGTGTCTGTTATGGGCCATGTACCAGTGTTCCGGGAGTGCGGAACTGAGAGTGACAAATTCTGGCTGCTTGAGTTTACAGCACAGACACTTAATACACTCTGCAGAAAAATGGCACTGCATGCTAATAGGACAACAATGTTTGTGCACAGCGAAGAATATTGCAAAAAATCAACTGAAAACACCCAAATGAAAGCAGCTTAGAGTCTCGAGGAAGAGATGGAATTCACACTACAGAGCTATTACACAACTTGCAATGTGATTCGGGGCTAGGCCAGAAATTTAAACCAACTGCTGAGGGAGTTTACAAAGGAAGGAGATCAGCCCCACAAAGTGGTCAGGGAAGCCCGCAGTGGGGGGCTGCTTTGGAAGTGGCCTGGGGGGGGTGCATTGGCGGGTGGCGGGGAGGACAGCCCAAGGAAGAGCTGAGTGGTCGAGTTTGACAGGAGAGCGGGGGACACGTGGGAATGTAAAGTGAAAGGGAGAGGAGCGTGGACAGGAAGCGTGGGGCCAACCACAGACTTAAATGCCAGCAATCTGGTCTCAGCTTTTGGATGAGTCTGGGACAGGGTGTTGATGGAATCTGTGGGAGGAAACTGGTTAGGACATCAGGAGAAGGGGAAGTGGGATCCAACTTAGGGGGAAGTGAGCACAGACAGGAAGGAGAGGCAAGGATGGTTGGTGACAGTACCACGGTGCCCTGAACTGTAGGGGCTCTGCTCCTCAGGTCAGCACTAACCAAACCTGCAGTGGGGGGTTGCAGGGGAGCTGGTGAGGTCAGAGGCAAAGGAGTCCTGCCTAATTCCATTCGTCTACCAAAAGTAATGCTGATGATCTATACCTTTAACATTTTTTACTCGACATTTACAGTAAACTTGATTTATTTCTTTTGGGCACAGTTCTATAAATTTTAGCACATGTATAAATTCATGGAACCATCATCACAATCCAGAGACAGAACAGTTCCCCCAGAATTCCTTCACTCTCTCCACACCTGCTCGGCTCTCCATCACTATGCTCTCTTGTTGAGAATGTTAGATAAATCTACTCCTACAGCACATACCCTTTGAGCCTGGATTCTTCTACCCGGCAGAATGCCTTTGAGGTTCATCCAAGTCACCATGCCTCTCAATACCTTGCCCCGTCTTATTGCTGAGTAGTTTTTCCATGATATGGTTGGATCACAGCTGGTTTATCCATTCACCCGTGGGAGGAAATTCAGATTGTTTCCTGTTTAGGGCGATTATGAATACAGCTGTTGTAAACATTTGTGTACAGGTTTTTGTGTGAACGTAAGTTTTTAGTTCTCTGAGTTAGTAACCTGGGAGAAGGGTGGGTGAGTCATATGGGAAGTGTACCATTTAACTTCATGAGAAACTGACGAAGTGTTTTCCAGCATGGCGTTCCACTTACCTTCGCCAGCAATGTATGAGTGATGCGCAGCTGTTCTGCACCCTCAAGGGGAGTTAGTATTGTCAATGCTTTTTATTTTAAGACACATGGTGTTATCTCACCAGGGCTTTAATTTGCATTTCTCTAATGGCTAACAATGTTGAACATCTTTTTATGTACTTTTTTGCCATCTGTGTATTCTCTTCAGTGAAGCACCCATTCGTGTCTTTTGCCCATTTTTAAACTGGGTTTTTTGTTTTCTTACTGTTGAGTTTTGAGAGTTTTCTTTTTAAAGATTTTTATTGGGGAATTGGGGGAGGGGAACAGTGTTGGGGAATTGGGGAAGGGGAACAGACAAGTTGCTGTCCTTTTTGTTCTTCAGTCTAGTTGTGGAGGACGTCGCTTCACTGGCCCATGTTGGTATTATCATTGTGCTCTTCCCAGGTGAGGCAGATCGGTCGACAGCCTCTGGATGGCTGCTCACAGCGGCTCACGGCAGCTCACACCGGCTGCCGGCCGCTCATGCTGGCTGCTGGCCAGTCACGGTAGCTTATGGCAGCCCACTGCAGCCCCACTGCAGCCCACGCCATCGCCAGCAACTCACAGCAGCCCAGCTCCAGGTCGAGCTGTTGTTCACCATCTTAGCTGTAGAGGGCAGTGTCACTGGCCCATGTAGGATCTGAACTGGGGCCCTGCTGCTCAGAGCTGGCGTCCCAAGCCAGCTCTTAACCAACGCGCCACTTGGCTGGCCCCGAGTTTTTTATTAAATATATTCTGATACACGTCAGATATGTAATTTTCAGAGATGCAATTTATCAATATTTTCTCCCAGCTTGCCTTTTCATCCTCTTAATAGTATCTTTCACAGAGTAAAAGGTTTTCATTTTGAGGAAGTCCAAGTTAATTTTTTTTCTTACAAATTGTGTTTTTGGTGTCAGGCCTGGGAACCCTTTGCCTAACCACAGGCCACAAAGATTTTGTCCTGTGTTTTCTCCTAATGGTTTTATATATTTTATATTTAGATTTACAATCCATTTTGTGTTAGTTATTTTTATAATATGTAAGGTTTAGGATGACGTTTATTTGTTTGCATATAGTTGTCTAATGTTTTAACTCCTTTTTTCAAAAAAGACATTTCTACATTAAACTGTCTTTGCACTTTTGTGAAAAAATCAGTTGATCATATTTATGTGGGTTGATTTCTGGGTTCCGTATTCTCTGTTCTGTTCCATTAATTCCTCCAACTTTATTCTTCTTTTTCAAAATTATTTTGGCTATTCTAGTTTCTCTGCCTTTCCATTACATTTACAATCAATTTTTATATGTACAAAGACTTCTGCATGGATTTTGAATGCAACTGCTTTAAATCTATGGCCCAATTTGGAGAAAATCAGTATCTTTACCTGTTGAGCCTTCCAACCATAAACATAATATACTCTCTATTTATTTAGGTCTTCCTTGATTTCTATGATGAGCATTTTGCAGTTTTCACATATGTATCCCACATTTGTTTTATTAAACTTATACCTAAGTATTTCATTCTTTTAGATTAACTATAAAAGGTATTGTGTTGTGTTTTGGTTTTTTTTAAGATTTTATTGGGGAATTAAGGAAGGGGAACAGGGTTGGGGAATCGGGGAAGGGAAACAGACAAGTTGCTGTCCTTCTGTTCTTCAGTCTAGTTGTGGAGGATGTTGCTTCACTGGCCCATGTTGGTATTGTGATCACTGCGCTCTTCCTGGCTGTGGCAGATCAGTCGCTGGCCATTGGACAGCTGCTCACAGCGGCTCACGGCAGCTCACAGCAGCTCAAGCTGGCTGCCAACCACTCACAGTAGCTTACGGCAGCCCACTGCAGCCTACGCCGTCGCTGGCGACTAATGGCAGTCCAACTCCAGGCCAAGCTGTTGTTCACCATCTTAGCTGTAGAAGGCAGTGTCACTAGCTCATGCAGGATCCGAACTGGTGGCCCAGATGCTCAGAGCTCGTGCTCCCAAGCCAACTCTTAACCAATGAGCCACTCAGCTGGCCCACAAAAGTACTGTGTTTTTAATACCAGTTTCTAATAGTTCATTGATGGACTACAGAAAGATGATTGACTTGTGTATGTTCACCTTGTATCCTGTGACCTTCTAAATTCATTTATTAGTGATAATAGATTTAATAAATTTAAATCACCTTTTTTTCATTGATTTTTCTCTTTTCTGTTTTCAGTCTTATTGATTTCTGCTCTCGTATTTATAATTTTCATTGTTCTTGCTTTGAGTTTATTTTTGTCTTGTTTGTAGTTTCTTAAGGTGGAAGCTTAGTTGTTCCTTTTCTACTATGAGCACTGATTTCTCTCTAAACACTGTGTTAGCTGATACTCACAAATTTTGATATGTTGTATTTTTATTTTTTAGTTCAAAATATTTTCTGTTGGGTTGTTGGAAAAGTCGTGATGTATTTTTTCTGTTTTTTGTTGCAAAAATGTGTCATGACTTTTTCGACAACCCAATAATATTTCCTGGAACTCCCTCTAGGACCCTTGGATTACTCAGAAATGTATTATTTAATTTCCAAGTTTTGGAAATATTTTTCCTGCTATCCTTCTGGTTCTAATTAAATTGCAGTTTATTTAGACTTCTTTATATTTATTTTAGGAAGCAGGATTTGGTCAATTTTAGTGAATTTTCAATGGTCAGCGGGTACTTCAATGTGTATTCTTCTATTGTTGTGTGGAGTGTTCTATTGGGTCGTCGGAAAAGTCATGACGTATTTTTCTATGTTTTTCAATGCATGACTTTCCCAAAGGCCCAATATAAACGTCAACCAGGTCTTGTTGGTGGATGGTGTTTTTCAGTTCTTCTATATCCTTGCTGAATTTCTATCCATTAGTTCTGCTACTGAGACAGGCATACTAAAGACTCCTCTCAGTTCTTTAGGTTGTGCTTCATGTATTTTGAAGCTCTGCTGTTAGGTGTATACACATTTAGAATTGTTTTGTGTTCTTGGTAAATTGATCCTTTATCATTACGTAATGGCACTCTTTATTCTTGGTAATTCTCTTTGCTCTGAAGTCTATTTTGTTAATATTATCATTCTGGCTTTCTTTTAATTAGTGTTTGTGTGGTATATTGTTTCCCATAGTTTTACTTTTCACTTACCTATATCTGAAGTGAATGCCTTGTGAACAGCATGTAGTTAGGTAATTAAAAAAATAAAAAACAACCATTCAGACATTCTCTTTTATTTGGCATGTTTAGACCATTTATATTTAATGTAATTAATTATATATTTAGATTTAGGTATATTATTCTACCATCTGTTTTCTGTTTTTTATTCATTGTTTTTTTGTTGTTCCTATTTCTCCTTTCCTGCATTCTTTTGGGTTAAGCATTTTTTTAGTATTCCATTTTAATTCATCTATTGTGTTATTATTTACTATATTTTTTGTATAGTTCTTAGTAATTATTCTAGGGATTGTAATATACAAAAACTCATCTTTTCAGATACTTAGATTATTTTGCCATTTCAAGTGGAATATAGAAACTTTATTCCATATCCTCCCTCTCTTTATGTTGTAATTATCTTATGTACTATTGGGTCATTGGAAAAGTCATGACGTATTTTCTCTATGTTTTTCAAAGGTCATTTATTTATATAAAGTACAAAGATCAATCAATGATCTATTGCCCGTTTTGTTCGATAACCTTTTGCCATCTTTCAGTGAGCTTCATAATTCCTCGTTCATAGAAGGCCCTGTCTTTATTTGCAAAAAACTGAACAAGGTACTGATTTACAGTCTCATCTGAATTGAATATTATACCATGCAAGGAATTTTGAAGAGAGCAAAACAAGTGGAAGTCTGAGGGCACAAGGTCAGGTGAGTATGGTGGGTGTGGCAACACACCCATCCAAGCTCCAATAATTTTTGATGGGTGATCAAACTTGTGTGTGGTCTCACATTGTCACAATGGAACACAACTTCTTAACAATTAACAAGCTCTGGACATTTCTGGATGATGGATTCATTCAAACTGTCCAACTGCCGACAGTACACATTTGAATTGATTGTTTGGTTCCTTGGTAGGAGCTCGAAAAACAAGACATCTTTAAAATCCCACCACACTGAGAGCATAACTTTCCTCTGATGAATGTCTGCTTTCGCTGTTGTTTGAGGTGAATCATCACGTCGGGACCAAGACCGTTTGTGCACCACATTGTTGTAAACAATACACTTCTCATCACCAGTTATCAGTTGTTTCAAAAAAAGGATCATTTTCCTCACGTTTAATGAGCATATTGCAGATGTTTAAACGCGCCATCAAATGAACTTCTTTGAGTTCATGCGGAACCCAAATATCGAGCTTGCTTACGTATCCTAGCTTCTTCAGGTGGTTGTGAATGCTTGAATGATGGACGTTCAATGTTTCTGCAATGTCTCGTGTCAGGTAACATGGGTTTGACTCGATCAATGCCTTTATTTTGTTGTCATCAACCTCGGTGGGTCTACCTGACCAAGGAGCGTCGTTGAGATCAAAATCACCAGCACGGAATTTCATGAACCATTGTTGACACTGACGTTCTTATAGAACATTGTATCCATAAACTTTATGCAACTTTTCACAAGCTTGACGTGCGTTCTCCCCTTTATGGAAGTAAAAGAGTAAAATATGGCAAAAATGCACAGTTTGGTCTTCAATCTTCAAGTTGTTGTAAAATCTCCAACACTCAACCAAATCGCTCAATTTTTTTTTAGAATGAAGCTAGAACTGTCATCTGTCAAATGACATAGAAAAACATAGATGCGGATGACTCTAGTACTTCCAAAAATGAACTAGTGCCATTTGTTGCAAACATGCATCATGACTTTTCCAACAAACCAATACATCTACATACAATGAATCAGATCAGATTAGGTTATGTTTTTTCAAATGTCAGAATATTATATTTAGCCAGATATATACCATTTCTGTTACTCTTCCTTTGTATCTCATACCTCAAGTTCCTATCTGGTATCATTTCCTTTCTGTTGGAAAAGCTTCCTTTTGCAATTGTTTCAGAGCAGGTCTTCTTAATTAAAAAGCTTTCTGAATTTTTTCTTTTGAGAATATCTTCATTTACTTTCATTTCTGAAGGATATTTTTCACTGGATATAGTGATCTGGCCTAACAGTTCTTTTCTTTTGTCATTTAAACAATATTGTGCCACTACCAGATGCTTCCATGGTTTCTGAGGAGAAATTCATGGTGCTATTTATATTTGTCCCATGTGGCCAGCCTTGGACCTTGGGTGGTGGTCTATCCTGCAGTTCATATCTGAAGACCTGTGGTCCACTGTTTAAGGTCAGATCCGTGCATAGTCAGCTTAGTGGTGAGCTCAGGAACTCACTATCTTCTTTATAGGGTCACTTTCCTGAGCTCTGCCCTCTCTGAGATCTCTGCCCAGTGCTTCCTGGTTCTCAAGGCTCCCTTTGTATTCTTCTGGCCAGAAAGGTGGTTCTTTATTTATTCTGCTTTGCCTCATACTTCCTATACCTGCACCTTCATCGGGCCATGCAGCAGGGAGACAGAGAGAGAGAGAGCGGGGAAAAAAATAATGGGGGTTTCATTTCAACCTCTTAGAACTACAGCTCCTCTGCTCAGAGAGATAAGTTCCCCTCCCTCAACATTTTAGTTTCCTACAGGTTCCTGTTGCTGCTGTGTTGCTACTGCGGCTACCACTCTCAGAGGATTGCTTACAGGGTGCAAAGAAATAAAGAAAGAACAAGGAAGTGCAGATTTCCCCTCACTCAGTATGAGCATTAAAGACCCTATTCCTGCTCCTCACACAGTATTAGAAGGCTTTTCCTAGTCCTCTGTTAGCACAGATGCCTGCTTCTGGGTTGGAGCTGCGTTTACTTAAGGTTAGGAATACTGAAAGGGAAGAACATGGTGAGCTCATGGCCAGTGCAGCAGTGCTTACAACTCCTATCCTTCCCCAATCTGTCCTCTAATATTGACTTTGCGGGGTTCTCAAATAGCTGTTCCATGCATTTTCCCCAGGTTTTATAACTGTACCCAGTGTGACAGACAAGGTGGCTGGCTCCATCTTACCCAGGTCCAGGTCCTCAATTTATCTTTTCATACCTTTCTTAGTGAGTATGTCAAAGACCTACAGAAATCAACAGGTAGGAACACAGGTTCTGATGGCTGGAGGGCAGGGTCTGTAAATAGGTCCTTTTGCAGAAAACACAGAGATGAGCTGGACAAGTTATAATAGACTCCTGAGGAAACATCTTTCTGTGTGGCTCTTGGAGAACAAGATGAAGTGGGCAGGGCCTCCTTCCCTTGAATTGAGTGTATCACTCTGGTATGATCTAACATTAAAAATGTATCAAAAGGAACTACCACTGCACATCAACATGAAATTCTAGTACACCAATACAACCACTTTCCCAAGCTTCCCTATGCGCTGAAGGTAGGTTTGGGCACTCATGCTGGCCTTAGTTTCCTCTTATAAAATAGTGACGACATTGATATGGTGATTATAAACCAGAGCACTGAAAATTCTCTGAAATACCTGCCCCTTCCCTCTCCCCCCACAATCCCCACCCCATGGGAAGATGAGTGCTAATTCCCCTCCCTGAGACTAGGGGCTGGTCAGCCTCAGTGACTTGCTTCTAGTGAACAGAATGCAGCAGAAGTAACACTGCTCGACTTCCAAGGTCAGGTAGTAAGAGGACATGCAGCTCCCCACTGGCTCTCTCGCCTATGATGCTTGCCCTTGAACCCAGTCACACGTTGTGAGAAAGACACAGCTCCGTGTGGAGAGCAACAGTCCCAGCTGACAGCCAACATGAACCACTAACCATAAGTGTGAGAAAGTCTTCACATGGTTTCAGCCCACCATCTTTCAGCCCTTCTAGCTGAGACCACATGGACAAGCATTCTGTGCAGAGCCTTACCCAAGCTGAGGACCCATGAGCATAATAAATGCCTTTGTGTTGATGCTGTAAATTTGGAGTGGTTTGTTATAGATCAGTAGATAGCCGGGATTGTTAATGCTGAAAAGAGACTCTGATGTCCAAGGTTCCTTCCAGATCAGGCATATTTCAACTGGGCTGACAAGTTCCACATTACACATGAGACAGACACTGGGAAGGGTGCAGCTAGGCCTCCCAAATGTGAGTATTATAAACCGAGCAAAAGGAGCCTGTGAGAAGGCTTATAAACATTAGGTCTTATGCTCCTTTTATAGTCTCCACTAAAGTCTTTTGGAGTACATGAAACAGAGTGGGTGGTTGCAGAAGGAGCTCACAATTTTGCGTAGGATTGAAATATACCAAGTACGTGCTCTACTGTCAGTGTCCAGAGAGGCAACTGTGATAATGCAATGCTCAAAGGTATGCCATACATTTTAAGTATCCTCCACATTAGGACAGTCTGGGCCATGAAAATGAACTTTCAGGGAAGATGAATTAGAGTCTGATCAGTCACATTAACAAAGGGCTCATAAGAGTATACCTGTTAAAATTTGATGGAAATATAAAAAAATGTGATGGGAAACAGGTCAAAATCTTAACACTGTCTTCTTTTAGGTGGTATGATTGTAAATGATCTTTTTTTTTCTTTAAACATTTCAGTATTTTTCAAATTTTTTTTGCATTTTTTTATCTATAAGAAAATGTACAAGAATTATGGGGGGAAAGTTGAGATACCTATTGCATGAGGCAGTACTGGGCAAATGGTCTTCCATGATGGTTTTCATGAAGGATTATTTGGAGAAATGGGAAGGACCACAGCCAGAGACGGTTATTTTGTTGTTATTATTTTTTTATACATATTTTTAAGTGCATGGTGCCACAAAATGGAACAGATTTTTGTTTATTTGCTAATCCCAGTCTTAGCACCTTTAATGTACTGAGGAACCCTGAGACTCTCCAAAGGGAGAAACAGTAAAAGCACAACCCCAACTTGTTTCAGGGGGCATTTCCTGGCAGAAGTGTTGCTCAGAATACATTTTGGGAAATTCTGCTGTAAAGCAAGGTTTTAAGGTCAGTGCAGTCCACTCCATACCCAAGCTTGGGTCCTTGGGACAGGTACACACCTCATTTCCTTGTACACCAAGGCAGTGAGGTTCGGGGACACCACTGAGCTCCGGAGCCATCAGCAGCTCAGTTCAAGAAGAGAACGTCATCTGGATGTGTGGGAAGAAAAGTCACGCACGGGTCAGGCTGGTGCCATCCTCATCTCCTAGAGAACTCCGGAAGCTCAGGACCTTTTTTTACTGCAGAGACTTGGTGAAATGTGTGGGAATGGCTGAGCTCAGCTGAGGTGGTTCTTTTCTCCAGAGATGTAACAGGGACATCTTTCCTCTTAACCAGAGTTATCAGAAAGCGTCGGGGCCCAGATGAGAAGCTGGCCTAATTTCCTAGCGATTGTTACTTAACAGTTACACAATGAGAATTTCACTGGAGCACAATCCTTAGGAACTTGTCGCTGAAATTCTAAAAGGAATGTTCAGCCTTTTCTCAAGAAAGGCAGCATTTTCAAGATAGTGGACTTCCGATCATCCTTCTTCAATTTAAATTTTATTGAAATTATTGAGAGGGGTTTTAATAAATTGTCCATTGCCTCAGACGCTCCCTGAGAGCTTCTGGGTGTCCCTGAGCTAAGACAATCCCAAATTGCTAGGCCTGCCAGGAACACATTTCTCCTTCTGACAATTCTTTGTAGCCAACCAAAGGATGCCACCAGGGTAATAGCCAAAAGCCCCTAGTAGAGACAGGCCCCTTTCTCTTCTGCTGTTTACTGGGCCACAGTCAGAATTAGCATGCTGCCTGCAAGGGCAGCTCTACTTTTCTCTTTGTTTTGAATGCAGAATCACTCATCTGGAAATTGCAGGGTAATATGTATAAATGAATTATGTGCCCTGATACCTTCCTGGTCTCAAAATGCCTGCTGCCACCTTAATCATGAAATAAAACGAACTGCAAGGAAGCCTCAAAATTTGTTTACTGCCATTTCCCCCCCCCCCCCCCTGTGTTGGGGCTTAGATGATATCCGTAACACCCAGGCAAGGCCTATGAAAGAAAAGTCACAGCAAAATAGCACGATAGGCTCTGGCTGGGAACATGAATGTACACCACACGGGGCTAGGCTTTTCCATTCTACATGGAGTCTGCACACAGGGGTGTCAGCAAGTGTGCACGAGTCAGCTACAACCTCCATGGACCGGAACAGTGTTTCCTTTCAGACCTATAGAATTTACATCTAGAGAAATGAAACAGTGAAACGAGCTCAGACTCTCCTCTTAACCACATTACTCTCCACGAGAGAGCACCGAGAAAGCATAGCTTACCAATCTGATCACCATCCTGGCTTTGCTCAACACAGACCCCACAGGATCTGTTCTTTCTCCTCTACACTTGTTTTTGAGAATGCCTCTGTAGCTTGCCTAAAAGATCTCAGAGGGCAGGGCAGTGCTGTGGACCTCTTCTTTATCTCCCACTTGCTCACATTACTTAGTTAACAAATCCTTCCAGGACAGTGATGGGATTGTCTCAGTCATTGGTCCACATCAACAAACTCCCCCTGGGGGAACCTGAAGAAATAGCCAGTCTCCAATGGCTGAAGCTTTATTTTCCTTCGGTAACACCTCCCTCTGCAAAAGTATATGTATAGGCTTCATGTTTACTGTGTTGTAACTCCTCCCTCTTCCCTGAACCATTTTATCGGCGTTGGGACTAAAGACTAGGGTCAAAGAATAATAAAATCAGTTCCCTTGTGTTTGAGAACCAGCATTCACTCCCTCGAGAACCTCCCCCGCTTCCCAATCAGCTACTCTTGATTCCTATTAACAAAAGGGAGCACAGCTCTAAACTCTCCACCAGCCTTCCCTCCACAGGGTTGTGGAAACAGAACTCCCAGCTCATTGGGGAATAATGCAGTTTTCGTTAGTGCTAATGAACTACTCATTTAATATCGGATTAAAGGAAGAGGCTCACTCACATGAAACAGTCTCCTCTTAGTGCTCAGTTCTATCAAAAAAATGGAGCAAGCTGTAGTTTACAATACTGCAAAGTTAGAGAACTGTGCTTTGGGAAGCAAGGATTCCCATTGGCACTTTCTGTCCATGCCCTTTGGGCAAGTGGTAAATCTAAAGGAGCAGCTTCTGGGACTGTCATGAGAAGCTGTTAGGGACCCAGACCCCAGTAAATGCTGCCTGAATTTGAACCCCTGCCTGTCACTGATTGGCTACGTGATCGCTAAGCCTCAGCTTTCTCAACTGTAAAGTGGGGCTCATGAGAACCTATGTCAAGGGGATGTGGTGAGGGTTGTAAAGGATCTTTGTTTTCGTCTATAAACATTTCAATATTTTTATTCTATTTTATTTTATTTTTTGAATTTTTTATCTATAAGAAAATGTACAAGAATTATGGGGGGAAAGTTGAGACACCTATTGTATAAGACAGTATCGGGCAAATGGTCTTCCATGGAAAATCATGAAGAATTATTTGGAGAAATGGGAAGGATCACAGCCAGAGACGGTTGCTTTGTTGTTACTTTTTTTTTCCAGATAATTTTTTAAGTGCATGGTGCCACAAAATGGAACAGATTTTTGTTTATTTGCTAATCCCTTAGCACCTTTAATGTGCTGAGGAACCCTGAGACTCTCCAAAAGGGAGAAACAGTAAAAGCATGGCCCCGGCTTGTTTTAGGGAACACGTTTAGAGTTAATGCCTGTACTGCCAGCACATAGGGAGTGCTCCCTAAGTTTTAGCTTTTCTCATTAGCACTGTGCTAAGGGCTGACACATGGCTGCATTTCGTTCCTGCAGTGACCCTAGGAAGAAGCTGCAACGATTACCACCCCCATTCTACAGAGAAAGAAACTGAAGCTAAGAGAGGTTTAGTGACTCATCCAAGGGCAGAAAGTAAAAGTGGCAAGAATCAAAGCCAGGCTTGTCTGAATGTAAGCTATGTACTTCCTGCCGTACCACACCACTTCCTGGATGACCACGTACACACACACGCACACACACACACACACACACACACACACACACACACACAGAACTATGTTACATCAGGATTAGAAAGACATGCCTTGACTGGAGCACAAACTGGTAAACTGTGAACCTCATTATCTCCATCAAGCAGTTTCCTTTTTGAGTGCTAGGACCATGGTTTTGCATCTTCCCTAAAGAAAACAGCACATCATTCTAACACACAACAGACGCTCAATTAATACTCACTGGATTTACATGGAAATTCACAGAAGAAAGTGCAACCATGTCCTGGTTCAGAAAACTTGATCAAAACTCTGTATAAACCATGAATTCCCTAAAGCTTTGAAAACCTTGACTAACACAGTGCATGTCTTCTCGAGACAATGAGCGTTTTGATCTGAAGCTAAAAATTTCCAATCTCATCAAAAATACCCAAAGAGTGAAAACAATTCCAATCAGGCCTCCAGGTGGAATTAGGAGAAGCATCATCCCTCCCCCACCCCCCATGTTGCTTCTACAAAAACCTGTAAAACTAGAGGCTTTGAAACTGAAAGTCTTAGGATTGTGTTTGTTTTGTCCTGGGTTTCCTTAGGGTATAGTGCTGCTATTCTGCGGGGGAGATTTGGGTATTACCAAACATTCTGAATTCCTGTCCCCATCTGAAGACGAGATGGGAAATGGGGACCAGCAGCCTCAGCACCCCAGCATCTGTGCAGGGATGATTCCGAATTGGGGGTGTGGGTGCCCCCAGCTCAAAGCAAATAGGCATGGGAAAGGAACTGCATATAGTCTGATTAATTTCTAAGAACTTTCAGCCAAGATTTGATTGGAATGTCTCTATTTGGTGATCCCTGAGTATGATGAAGCCAAAACTTGCATTTCCTCTCTTCTTAATTTCAAGGTAAGCAGTGCAGTAGAGAGGCAGGGTTGAAGTTGCAGGGCTGGGGGTGACATTAAAGATGATGATGGCAAAAGCAAAACGCCTGTGAACTCTGAAGTCCCATCAGGATACCACTCTCAGTCTGGGCATGCCAGAGAGACTGAATTAGTTCTGATATGAAGGGATTCACTTGTGGTCTGGGGAAGAACAGAGTCTAAGATTTAGGAAGCTTGTATTTAACTTCTACCTCTTAGAGTTTGAGGATGTTTGATGAGTTACTCAACCTTGTTGAGGCTTAGTTTCCTCATTTGTAAAATGGGAATGGCAATAGTACACACCTCAAAGGAATGTCGAAATGATATGAGATAATGCTTAGAAAAGTACTTAGCCCAGTATGTCTGCCCCAAAGGATTAGGTACACAGAAAGCACTCGGTGAACGCAGGCCACCACCATTGACCTTTTCATTACTGCTAATGAGAAAACCTTGTAAATGTGTTCATATAAAGTGCCCTGCATTTTCACACACATGCAGCAATTAATACACTTCAAAAAGAGCATCTTGGTATATTTTGCGGCTGATTTCAAAATAATCCAACAAGAGATCAGGACAGAAACGATTACTCTGGTGTTGCAGGTCAGAAAATGGAGGCTTAGAGAGGGGAAAGGGTTTGCTGGAATTCATCACCTAGGACACTGCTGGCCAGGAGTGCAGTGCAGGTCTCTGCCTCCAGCACTCTGTCCACAGCTACCTGGGAGGGAACCAAGGGGCAAAGCATCCCAGAGCACAGAACTGGAAGCTGCCTGCAAGTGAGAGAGGGCAAGAGGTTCTATTCTGGTCTGGACTGGTCTAATCTGATCATTTGCACGCTGCCTGAGACCACGTGGAGTTTGCAACACTCGTAGGTCGTGGCCTAAGGTCTGAAAGTGCCGTGCAGGGAACCATGCTTCCCAATGCCAAGGGGAGGGCTTGTCACTTTAGAACAAGCTGAGGAGTTATTTGTATTGTCATTTGTTTAAACTTTTATTACAGAAAAATTTCAAACATATGGAAAAGGAGAGGTAAGATTATGATGAACCCCCAGGGCAGGTCTCCCAGCTTCGACAAACCTCCCTCTGGCCGTCTGCCCTCTCAATTTTCTTCTTTCTTTCTTTTTTTTTTAAAGAAAATACTTGGGAAATTCATACCCAATACAGACTCTCTCTGTGCCCTGCAGACTCAGGTCTAGCAGGTCTGGGGTGGCTGGAGTGTGTTGTTCTCAGCCCCACCCCCAATCCCAGGTGATGTGGAAGGACAGACACCCCTGGAGTCACCGAACTGGGTGACCTCCAAGGGTCCCACTATTTGCAAGTGCAGGATTCTGTAAGTGACAACCAGACAGTGGGTTTTGTGAAGGGAACTGGGCAAACCCTTCAGCTATGCAGGCACAGGAGGGGCTGTCGAGGGGACCTGCCATGTACTCACAGCGGCAGGAGCAGAAAGAAATGGTATTGGAGGAAGCAGGCTAGCCCTGTGGGTTGAGAAAGGACATCCCATGTTGCCATGGCACTGTGTGCTGGGCCTGTCACCCTGTGATGTCTGTGTTACCTACCAACTGCCCTCCTGTGCCCTCCTCGTGGGCAGAAGGCCTCTTATGCATCTTTATTCCCCAGCACCTAGCACAGTAACTGCCAACTCAAGCTAATTGTATGAAATTGATAACATCCGACTGGGTGTTACCTGGAATCTTTACCTTCAAATTATCAACTTTATGACTCCACTTCATATACAGTAAGTATTCAATAAATGTCCCAGTGAAGGATTAGGCACAGACAAGGTTACAAGAGCTCTGACATGCAAGCTCCCAAGCTAGTGACTCTGATCAACCCAACAACTGTGCAAGGTCACTATGACATCTCCATTTACAGGTGAGGAAACTGACAATGCATCTGGAAATGCTGAATACAGTGCGGGCGATGACTGCATGATCAATGTGTGGGAATGATTATTACTATTATTGTCCAAAGCTAGACAGCTCCCCAACATCAGAGCCAGGATTTGAACCCAGGCCTGTCTGGCTCTGATCAGATTGCCTTGCAAGGCAGTGTCTATCCTGGAAAAGCAGTAACCAGGAGACCCGAGTCAACACAGTTAATGCATGAAACGTTAAAAATATAAACCACTCGGCAAGTCCCAGACAATGAGTAATTTCAGGGTAAGGAACAAAACTGAAGGAGCTGGTCTAATTTTTCTAACAGAGCATGACCATATTTCAAAGAGAGTGGGTACCAAGGGCATGTCCCCACTGCCTGTCTTGCCTGGGCTTTCATTCTAGACCGAGCGAGGACAAGCCGGGTTCACACTGGCTGACCACACAACACTGCAGAGGCAGGAAGGCGTTTCTCTTACCTCTTTGCCCTGTCTTTCTCATCTTCATCCATTAGATTTTCTATGCAGTTTTCCTGCAAAAAAAAAAAACCCCAAACAAATTATTACCATCTGCTTCTAACCCTTTCTCACAGGTTTTTTTGGTTGTCCTCATTTTGGTCTTATCTAACCCACATGCCTTAGCCAAAAAGTTCTCAAACTTTTTGGTCCCAGCAACCCTTTATACATTTAAAAATTACTGAGGACTTCAAAGAGCTCTAGTGTATGTGGGTTAACACTGAGACAGCTTAAGTAGATAGTAGTCATTCCATTAGGCATCAGAGCGATGAAATTGTCAGGTATCAAGGCGCATCTGGGAAAGTTCACTGTATACTCATGAGAATTATAAAAAAAGCAGATAAGGGAGAACTGATTCTGGGTGGTGAGCACACAATGTGATATATAGATGATGTATTATAGAATGGTACACTTGAAAACTATGTAATTTTACTAACCATTGTCAGCCCAATAAATTTAATTTAAAAAGAAAGACAGATATTGTGTTACTATTAAGAAAACTACTTTGATGTTGCAGACTCCCCAAGGGTCCCCCGATCACACTTTGAGAACTGCTGTCTAGAGCCAGCTGAATGAGGCATCTGTGTATCTCAGCCTTCCACATGCAGATTGCCCATGACATCCTCCAGGAGAGCACTGACTTGTTTATCTGTTCATTACACAGACTCCTCTTACAAGGCAGCCTGGCGAAATGGGGGCCCCAAAGGAGCATAACCCACAGTCCTTCCTTTCAGGCACGTACACTTCCCTAGACAGTCAAAGCACACAGATGTGAAAATTAAGTAACAATCCAAGAATGTTCTTGGAGCCCAAGGTCATCAGAGGCTGCCTTGCTGCCTGGAACTTTACTCTCTCAGGCTGCTGGTGGGATGCCTGTCAGACCCACTGGTCTGGTTCCCTCTTCTGTCACACACTGGCCTGTGACCCTTCCATCCTCAGAGCCACATCCCTGAGTCCTTCCTCACTCACACATGTTCAGAGCCCTGCATGTCTGCGTGCTCCCTCTCCAGCTGGCACTCCACGCAGAAACACTGTCAGGGTGGCCACGAGGCCAGAGTTTGTGGGGGAAACTGAGAGGGCAGTGTGACTGAGATAAGGGTGGGGACCGTGGAGGAGCTGAATCACTGCCCACATGCTTCTGCTCTGAAATCAGAGGGTCTGAAGTCAGATCTCCAAATCTAACCCTTCGCCAATGCTCTAATGCTTTCTCTCCAAATTTAGTTTCATATGAAAAATTTCTAAGGGGCAAATGAATCTTTGCCTGCCATAATTTAGTTTTGTGATCGCAGTCTGCTGTGTGCACAGGCATGGGTCTGAGCTGGAAGAGGAAGAGAAATTCTGCAGCCATGGACCCCACTTATATCCATGCCCCAGTCAGCAAAGGGAGGCACATTTAGTGATAAATTTTGAAGCAATGCCGTTTAGCAGTTGAGGCTTGTCTCATAATTAAAATGGGGTTAACACATTTGCAAATAGGCATGTGCGTAATGTTCTCCAGATGGAATGTGTTCAAAAGCTTTAAGATGAAAAATGCGGTGTCAAATCATTCAATGACGCACTACCCCAGGTCTGCACTCCAAGGAAACTGGTGGCTGCCCACATGCCCAGGGCCCGAGTGAGGACCCCCCAAGCTATACCCTTCACTAGGTGCCCTGAACAGAGCACCTGGAAGGAATGTGGGCTCCAGTCCATTTTCCTGAGGTTCTGGAATCCTATTTGGAGGCCTGGGGTTGCTTTGTCATAAATGAAACATCTACAAGTGACTAATAGTGATTCTTTATCAACCACATCTTCTCTGATTTGTCTGTTTATCCTCAACATTTTCTGAATCTGTGAACCTTGATGGTTTACACCTACTTCCTTTTCTTCCACACCCTTCCCATCTCCTTGCCTGATTCCTGTCACTTGGCCCCTGTCTAAGCCACTCTGTTTAACTGACCTATGTGGAGAGAAGACGACTAAGCCAAGTTCTCTTGGGTAGCACCTGCCACAGAAGCTCCGTGTCCTTACTATTGTGTCACACCTGTGGTAGCCCATGCCTTCCCATGTGCTTTTGTTTATTTTTGCTTTCTACTTTAAAAACTGTGGTGAAGTACACATAACAAAATTTACCATTTTAAATCTATAGTCCTATGGCATTAAATACGTTCACATTGTTGTACAACCATCACCCCCATCCATCCCCAGAGCTCTCCATCTTGCAAAGCTGAAACTGTCCCCATTAAACAAAAGCTCCCCGTTTCCCCTCCCCCAGCCCCTGGCACCCACTGTTCCATTTCCTGTCTATGAATTTGACTACACTGGGTTCCTCATATAAGTGGAATCACACAGTATTTTGTCCTTTTGTGACTGGCTTATTTCACTCAGCATAATGTCCTCAAGCCTCATCATGTCATAGCATGTGTCAGCATTTCCCTCTTTTTTAAGGCTGAATAATATCCCACTGTGTGCATACACCATCTTTTGTTTATCCATTTGCCATCAATGGACACTGGGCCGCTTCCACCATTGGACGACTGTGAGTAGTGCTGCTATGAACATGGGGGTACCTCCTGCCTAGTAGTTTTGGTTACTCTTTTACTTAATAATATGGAGGAGCTGGAGGGGCCCAAAGGCAAGCAGGAAGCCAGTCAAGGGGAAGAAAGTCAGTCCTATGAGGCCAGGTGAAAGGAACCATAGAGAAGTTTAAGGGCTGACAACCGCTCTTCTCAATTATATCAAGAGTTTCTGATGAGGATTTTGAGCAGCCATTTTTTATGACCACAGAGTGCCAGGGAAGAGGAAACGAACTTAAACGAAGGCAGAGGAGACTCTGTCTGGAGCTGAGGAGATGACCATTGATGCTATTAACCCCCAGAGTGACAGTGGAGGGAAGTTGTAGAGTCTTGACGCTGGAAAGCTATATATTCTAGATGGGTTTGACATTCACAAGGTTTATTAGCCAGGGTCCCACCAAGAACAGATGGGATGGTTAGGATACTTCAAGAAGAACTTATTTACAAAGGGGCTGCTTGTCGAGGTTCAGGTGGGCAGCAGGGGGATGGTGTAGTTACCTGAAAAGGCAGTGGTGGCCTGGTGTCAGCTGACACCAGTGGAAAGCCTGGCTCTGCCCTTCAGTAGCTCTGTGTCACTTTGGGCAAGTCCCCGGACTCCCAGCCCTTGTGCCCATCTACGAGTGGAGGTAACATCAGGGTCTCTTTCATTGTGTGGTTATAAGAAGAAAATGAGAAAATCAATGAAAAACTCCTAGCACAGTCCCTGGCACAAATAAGTCATTGAAAACCTTAGCTGCTATTAATCACAATTTCAGTAATGACAATGAGTTAAACAGCCATCAGTAGAGACTGGTACTTAAGCCTATAAAATGTCTTTGGGCAGAATGCAAGCACTAGTCAGCAGGGTGTATGTGTGTGTGAGAGAGAGAGAGTGTGTGAGTGTGTGAGTGTGTGTGTGTGTGTGTGTGTGTGTGTGTGTGTGTGTGTGTGTTGGAAAGAGAGACAGACACATACACACAGTGGAGCTGCCTGGGGTGGAGACCTGCTCCCAGTGTCTAGTGAAAACTCAACAGAAACTGAGGTCTTTGTGATGTTGGAGGGAGAGATAGAAGGGAATGGAATAAACCTAGACAGGAATGACTGAGGATGTCCTCAATAAATATCTACTGACTTTAATTGAAGAGAAGAACAAAAGTGAGGTCTGCAAGTGACATTTTCACTACCTAGGTGAATTTTTGCCCTAAGGACTCTAGAATATTCTTTCTCACATCCATGCCAGGCACAACTGATTGGAACTCTGGCCCTTGGTGAACACAAACCAGCAAATGGTAGAGTGACTATCTACTCATGCCTCATCTGCCCTGGGTCCCACTGTGTGTCAGCAGTGAGGTGGGGGAGTAATAAATCATACAGGGGACAGGGACTCCCCTGGGGATTGGTAGCTTACTCCTGGGTCTCCATAGAAGGCCAAATGCACATGGAAAGGTATGTTATTCTACAAAAGCAGGGGTTGGTGATGTGTTTTTGTTAAGGGCTCCTAGTATTTCAGATGCAGGCCAATATGGTCTCTGCTGCAACCACTCAGCTCTCACATTGCATTGAAAAGCAGTCATAGACAATAACTAAGGAATGCATGTGGCTGTGCTCCAATAAAACTTTATTTACAAAAACAGGCTATGGGCCAGATGGAACCACTTGAATCACAACTTAGCCTTCTTCTTCAGTATCTTTTCATTTTGCACTTTTTGTACAAGCCTTTATAAGCCCAGTGGGTCACTCATTTTCCCCGAAATGACTACCATAAGCCTGGTCTGTTGCAAGGCCAATGTTTGTACAAAATGAAATCAGGACATTTTCAAATTGAATGGGAAATGGTTTGAATTACAGGTCCCAACTTAGCTGGAAATTCAAATATTCCTCTCCACCATACCAACCAAATTTGGTGAATTTCATTCATTAAAAAGAAAAAAATATTGAAAACAAGAACAAGTTGAAATCAAATGAGGCAATACCAAGCACACATAGCTCCCCAGTCGACTGGGGTTTATTTATCATCAAAAGCGAGTATGCCTTCTGTCCTCCCAGTCAGTCCGTGGTGAGGGGACCTCACATTGTTTGGATTAACGTCTTATCTCACATGTGGGAGCTTGATAATGATTTTTCCTCATTATATTAAGAAATAAAGAGGCTTTGAAAAATAGCTGTTGAACTATGATGCTTATTGTCTCCCTTTGTCCTTTAGGAGAGGCTAGGAAATAACTTCCATATTTTAATTCTTCCTCTCCAGGGAATGTCATTTTGGTTGCAATGATTCATTTGCTGGAGGAAAAAAAATAGTTTTTCTAAAGGAAATGGACAGTGAAAAGCTGAGTGATGCCCGTTCCTGCAATCTTGATTGCCCTCCAGCTGAGAAATTCTCATCACACTCTAGCACGTTCGCTGACTTGGGGAGGGCAGGGTGGACAGGTCGAATCTTAACCCTAGCCACTTCCACACTTGTCCCAAATAGCGTGCCTCCTGAGACTTGCTGGGGGTCTTGCTGAAGCTGGATTCTCAGAAGAAACCAAGATGAGACCCGACCTCAGTGAGCTTCTGAGATCCTATGAAAATTATACCACAAGCTTGTCCAAGGTCAACCACAAGACTTCATCTCCCTGTTACAATCATGGTTCCCTCTTCTAAGGGTCTGATGATTCATCATTCAGGGAAACGGTGACATAGCAATGAAGGAATGGATGGAGAAAGTTAGGAGATTTATTATTAAGTAAATTTACAATGACATCATTTGGTCAGCAAAGGAGTTCCAAAATAAAATCATCGCGATAGTTGGGTGGAAGGGTCATCCGGACATATTCGTCTTGTAACCTTTGAAACTTATGTTCCAATTACTTAAAATTCCTTTCAGGGGGCCACTTCATAAAGCATTTAGACTGCACGGTATAAACCTGAGTAACTAGAGAATCTGATGGGTGACAGTGTGTGGTCAGGGTGTGGACAATAGAGGCCTATGAAAATCAGCAAGAGGGAGAAAAGGAGATTTATGAGTCATTCTTAGAGCTGAGTCAGTGAAAGCCTTTGTTGGGAACTGCTGTCCAGCTGCCACAGACAAACTGAAACAAATCCATAAAACGCTGCCCCAGCCCAGCATGGCCCCTCCCCACAATGGTTCATCCCAGCGCTCCTTTAGGCCCCTGGGATGCTGTTCCTCATTGTGCTGAAGTTTGCAATGAGAGCAAAAGAAAAAGAAGCTATCTTTGAAACAAGAAGTCAAACTAGTTTTGGCTGTGGAGCTTTGGGTCGAATATCAGAGTAATTAAACATCAAATAACTTTTAATAAAAATGTGGGATGGTTCCTGCGAATTGCTGACTGTGGGAGGTGGCAAAATTGACTTGGGAGCGAACAGGATCTAGGTTTGGAGGTCCTCCATGCTCCTTCCTTCAGGTAGTGCGATGGCCTAGGCAGAGCCTGGGGAATGGCTGCCTCACCTGAAATGTGGGCTGGGACCCACTGTCCACTGTCCATAGGAGAACCCATCAGGACAACTCACCTATACAAAGCACTAAGAGAGGACAGGCTGGGCAAGAAAGGTGAAACACCTCCTTTTCCACAGTACAGTGATGAGAAGCCATGACTTTGAAAGTGAGAGTGGTCAGGACCTTCAGAGCCGAACGCCACCTCATTGGTACAAAGCAGCTTCCTTTTCACATTGTCTTCCCACTTCTCCTTGGCAATCAAGACTTGACTTTACAGTTTAAATAGAGGATGCAGTCTGCTTTCCCTGAAGAGCCGGGCAGCTCCTGACTATCACCTGTGCTGAGACAGGCTGGCGGCCGAGCTCACATCTGCAGGAAGGCCCAGAGGAGGGCGCTTCCTCCAGCTGTAGGACTCCATCATGACTTTATTGAAGTGAATGTGTTCCCTTCTCAAAGGTATCCATGAAATCATATCCACTTGTGTCCCCTCTGTTTGGTCTCTAATGATATAATTCACAGAGAAGGATTGCCCTCGAGGAGATGGGTGCTACCCTGGGGGGCTCCCTCTGGGGTGGGGGGATGAAAGCTCCATCCAAGCCACCTGGACAGCCTCCCCTACCTGACACAGGAGTTTGATCCGTGTGGATGCCTGGGAAGCCGGCCTTGGTGACTGGTGCCTAGATCTGTCTATGCAGCCTTGTGTCTGGGGCACAGCTCTCGGTGCCGGCTTGAGGTCACCTCTCTGTTGGTGGCACATGCTGTGTGCACCTCTGTGGGCAGTGCATGGACTCTGAGCCATAGTCACTGATGCCACAGGAGGCCTGCATGGGGACACCCCGAGAGAGAACCGACCTACTCAACAAAAAGCAGCCCTAATAAGGAAGGGCAGAGGGAAAGGCGACACCCTCTGTGCATGGGCCAAGTTCATGAAGACGGACTCAGTAAGGCAGCCACCACAGGGAGGTCCTGTGGAAACGATCACATTTCTGGATGCCCCATCTGCATTGTTTAGAAGACAATTTCCAAAACAGAATAACATCCTTCCCTCTCTTACTCCACACTGGCCCTTCAAGCATTTGTTCCCATAACAAGGACAACAATGATTTGCATTTCCCAAGAGCTTCCCAGCTTCCCGGGAGCAGGTTAATCCCATCATCACTACCACATGACATGTACCCTGAGGTCTGTGCAAACTGGGGATCCCGGAAGCTGATGTTTCACCCTCATTGCCTCCTGAAGAAATACTCGCAGCCCCTTCAACAGACAGTCTGAAGAAAGACCTGCCCTATGGACACGACAACACAAATGGGAAGATGGGACACAGGAACAGCACTGGGGCACTTGAGCTCCCAGCCCACCCGAGAGAAGGGACTTGAAGTCCTTCCTCCAGGAAGACCCTGGCTGAGGATGAAAAAGCACTGGTTATGACACAGGCTTGTTTGCCAAGCAAACATAGTGTCGGCAGGTCCAGAAATGTCTGATTTTTACACCATGTAGAGGCCAGTTGGGTTTTGCCCTGGAAAATCGCCAGGACTGGAAGGTTTTGCAGGACTGGAAATCTCCAATTTCCCCATTGTGCTCATTCAGATATTCATGTCGTAAATAAAAGATAGCTTAGAGGATCTCTGTCCTCACTCACATCCGCCTCTGGGCAACACAGAAGAAACTACAAGAACAATGAAAACTATATTTTTTCTTTCTTAAAACAGAGACTGAAATCTTTCCACTGACAAATGTCTAATGAAGCCACCCCAGTAAACGCACAATTTGCCCATCAGCCCGACTCCCGTCTGCCCCCAGCTCCCCAGCTCTAGGTGGTAGCTTCAGGGTGTCAAGGAGAGTTCAAGATGCAACCCTCTGGATCAGGTCAGGACAGTTCAGGCTGGGCTTTGGAATTAGAAAGGCCAGCCCAGGCCACCTTCCGGAAGGTATTTCGCTATGCACAAAACATATGAGTTTGTGAAATAAGCTACAGATAAAGCTCTAGCTTCTGGTTTTCTCATATGTCAGCTCATTTAGACATGACTGTCTGATCCTATGGTATTTTTCCCCTGAACAACTCTAACAGACACTAGCCTACGTCCACAAGCAGCAACATGGCAGTAATTCAGCAAGGAATAAAAGCAGAGGTAGAGAGAGAGGGAGAGAGAGAATTTGTGGGGGGAGTATGTACACCTGGTAGTGCACACTTCCCTTGGCTCAGAGGATGCACTCTGATTTCCTAACCATGGCATTCACAGCCCTAGGTGATGAGATGCTATTTTGTGACTTCAACCCCACCTCCTGTCACTTGTCATTTATCCCCCCAACCTCTGTCCCTGACATCTACACTGCCAGGATGTCCTCCTCTGTCTCCAACGCCATCACCTGTCTTCTTCATCCCTCCAGCCGTTCCTACCCCATCCGAGGACAGGGGAGCACTCATTACCCACCCCCCTGACCATCCTCACCTCATTATAACATCGATTTATTTCTGCTGTGGTGAGGTCACAACCCTCCCCCACCCCTCCCATTAGATGGTAACTCCCTGGAGGGAAGGCAAGCATAGTTCCCATCCTCTGTGCCTCTCAGCACTCAGCAGATGTCCCAGGGCTCAGTACAGGCTCCCAGGACAGGAGCTATACAGAAGGAGGGCTTCCATGTAGGAATCTATTTCTAAAGTTTGGAGAGAAGCTGGGCCTTCTGTTCCCAGCCATAATTCCCCATAACACAAGACAGCCAGGGGAGAGGCTGAATGGGAATGCAGGAGGCCTGATGCATGGAGCCTGTCCCCGCGTCACCTCGGGTGCTGGGCCCTAACCCTTTTTAGACTAATGGAAAACAGGGCAAAGAGATTAACCCATGTTCACTCAGAAGACTGCCATCTGCACAACTCGGAAAGCTCCTTGCTCTGCCCAGCCCCTCTGGACAATGCTAAACAGGCTTAGCCTGCTGCGGGCAAACAGGAAAAGTAGGTCAGCTCCGAGCATAGTTCTTCCACCATGATGAACTAATGATGGGGACGAGGGGAGGGGCAGTCCATGGACAGAGGGTGGGACCAGCTCATGGCCCAGCCTGGGGGGTGCAGGCCAGACTCCAAGGGGCAAACAGGGGAGCCAGGTGAGGAGGAAAATGCAAAGAGATGGTTCTTAAAAAAACAACAAAAAACTGCAGAAAAAGAACAGCGTGATTGGCACCCACTGCCATTTCCCTGCCTTCAAAGGCAAATTGATCCCTGTCTTCATGGTGGTGAAGCAGCCCCTTCACCTGCACATGTGCACCACCCTGATAATCTGCAGCAACGCTGCTGGCAAACCGGGGTGCTGTCCCCAGCTGGCTACCGTCCTCCACCTGCTCCTGATGCCACTCCCGTCAACTCCCCCACAGCTACTAGTGATAACTGGATGCTTGCGGGGGGCAGGGATGGACTCGAGTCAGTGGTGCCAGGACCTGCAGGCACATGGCCCTGTCTGGAGGGGAAGGCACTGCACAGTTCCTGTTTCCTGTGTTTGGTCCGGGCTACAGCTGTCCAGGCAGAAAAGCCACCCCTTTAGGCCTCTTGGGCTCAAAGTTAGACAAAGCACCGGCCATGCTGAGGGAAATTCCCCCGAGGCCCAGGGGATCTAACCTACTTCCAGGAGCTGGTGTCTTACATCAGGTCATCTGGGGAGGGCTCAGTACAAACCTGAAGACTGATGCTGGGATTCCCAGGGGACCAGGCCTGCTCCCCAGGGCTTCATGGATGGACAGGACCCCTAGCTCAATCCCTCAAATAGCTCACCCCTGCGCCTGGAGCAGGAGCAGGAGAAAGTTGGTCTAGGGAGTCGCAGAGAAGTTTCTCAGCAAAATAGTGGCCTTGCCACCCAGGCCAGGCCCCAGTGCCAGAATCTGCAAATGCAGATATGCGCAATTTTTAGAAGGCTTTCTTCTAAAATGCTGGACAATTGTTTCCTCTTTATTTCATTTCTGTAACAAAGGTATTAGATGGTTTTGTCAATAAACCCTTAGAAATGTTCAGATTTAAAAACCCAGGGCTTTGAAAAGGTTCCCCTAATCTTTCTCAGAAATGAGCTTATTTGAAAAGTTTTCTCTTTGGCATTTTCAAGAACAAAAAGGCAGAGGCTAGAGGGTCCCTCAGTCTCTACAACAGTCAGACCATCAAACCTTCCTCCTCTTGGCCCTGGGGCTTAGTTCATATATTTAGCATATTATGTTGTGCTCTGGGATCTTCACCACTGACCAGAGAGATGAGGATCCACTGTCTAAGAGGCAACCGTTCAGAAAGATTGTTTGTTAAAAAATGTGACTGTAATGAACACCGGGGCACATATATCTTTATGGATAAATGTTTTCAGATTTTTTGGGTAGATATGCATGAGAGGGATTGCTGGGTCATATGGTAATTCCATTCTTTATTTTATGAGGAACCTCCACACTGCCTTCCATAGCGGCTGCACCAATCTGCATTCCTACCAACAGTGTATGAGGGTTCCTTTTTCTCCACAGCCTCTCCAACACTTGTTATTATTTGTCTTGTTGATGATAGCCATTCTAACTGATGTGAGGTGATATCTCATTGTGGTTTTTATTTGCATTTCTCTGATGATTGGTGATGTTGAGCATTTTTTCATGTCTATTGGCCATTTGTATGTCCTCTTTGGAGAAATGTCTGTTCATGACCACTGCCCATTTTTTAATTGGATTGTTTGTTTTTTTGTTGTTGAGTTGTATGAACTCCTTATATATTTTGGATATTAGCCCCTTATCAGAGGCGTTGTTTGCAAAAATCTTCTCCCATTCAGTTTATCCATAAAGATATATGTGCTCCGATGTTCATTGCAGCTTTATTTACAGTGGCCAAGACATGGAAACAACCAAAGTGTCCTTTTATAGATGATTACATAAAGAAGTTGTGGTATATATACGCAATGGAATACTATTCTACCATAAGAAAAGATGAAATCGTGCCATTTGTGACAACATGGATGGATCTTAAGATTATTATGCTAAGCGAAATAAGTCAGACAGAAAAAGTCAAGAATCATATGAGTTCATTGATATGTGGGATATAAAACTGAAAACAACAAAGGAACAAGACAAATAAATGAAGAAACAAAAACTCATAAACACAAACAATAGTTTAGTGGTTACCAGAGGGTAAGGGGGAAGGAGGGTGGCAGATGAGGGTAAAGGGGGTCAAATATATGGTGATGGAAGGAGAACTGACTCTGAGTGGTGAACACACAATGTGATATATGGATGATGTATTACAGAACTGTACACTTGAAACCTATGTAACTTTACTAACAATTGTCACCCCAATAAACTTTAATTAAAAGAAAAACAGAGAGAAATGTAAAACGTTACAGCTTAAAAACAATGTGACTGTAGTTTAACTAGCTGAGTGACTTCAGGCCAGGTACTAAACCCCTCTGTGCCTCAGTTTCTCATCTTCACAGGGCAGCTGACATTTAAGGACACAATCCCTGTAAAGCACCTAGAATGTGAGCCACAGGATAAAAGCTCAATGAATGTTAGCTCAGATGGCTTTTCTTATTATAGCAATCCAGGAACCATTCAAAAGATAGTGTTCCACATTCGAATAACAGATCCTAACCACAGACATCAAGTAGCTTTATTTTTAAATTCCAAAGGTATTCACAGCTACCAGGGAACCTGCACAGCAAGCCCTTTTAAATGTCTCTTGCAATCCAAAAGGTTCCTAGACAAGGGGACTTACATAACAGTATTTTCCTGAAGAGCTGGCCATAAACATTTCTGTGAACTGAATCACACTTTCAATGTGTGAGCAGCTCAGGGCCCGCTCATTGGAAGGGTGCAGAATCCCCCCCTCACTAATGATCCTTCTGCCCTGCAAAGCTGGTCACCACCACTAAGTCTACTTAACGAAGAGTCATACATCTGCTTTCCAGGAGGCCACAGCTAACTACCATTTTTTTTTTAAACTTTGAAATTCTAGGTAAAATGGGGGAACGTTTGGATTTTTTTTATTTTAAATAATTAGTTTTATATTTTTAGCCAAATTTAACAAAGTTGAAAGTGAAATGCTATTAAAATCAATTGATTATACATTAGTCAAATCTACTCTTCAAAGCATGTATTAATGCAGCAGCATTAACTCAATGCACATTCCATTATCTTGATTACTTTAACTACAAGTTGGTGTATTTCATGGTATGATAGTCTTATCTTTACTGCAATAAAGTCATGCAGTTTTCAATCCCCAGAGGATGCTAAATCCTGAACTCTATGAAAAAAAATGCCAGATTCTTTAGAACAGAACTAATCATTCCAAGGACACACTCACATTTCTGGATGTTATAAATGTAAACAGAAATAAATTTCATTTTTGCAAACTTGTTTGAAAGAAAACCAACAAACTAATAAATAAAAAAGGAGATGTCTGGTTTAAATGAAGAGATAACATTAAAATTTTTTTCTCATTGTTTTCTGAGGAAGAAGCAATACATATTTATTGCAATTCAGTCCTTCTTTGATTAAGAATAAAAAGGCAAATGATGTTAGTCCATTTTTCATTAGTCAATGTCAAGTTCTCTATTATACATACATGTGGACTATATACAGAGGGTGCCAAAAAAATGTATACACGCTTTAAGAAAGGAAAACTGTATTAAAATTGTATTACTCAATATATACTGATAACAAAAGATGAATACAAGTCACGTTTGGCTTCTGTAATTACAAGAGGTGCTCAAAGTGGTTACCATCAGCGTCCAGACACTTCTGATTATGGTGAACTACTGCTTCAGCAACGCTGACCAAAGTGTCCACTTGTACACATATTTTGGCACTCCCGCTATACATAATTTAAAAATATATAATTAAAAAATAAAATGGCACTAAGAAGTACTAAGTCCTTTCTAACTCTTCTACAAATATTTTCTCTTTTTTACTTATATGCTCATTTGAAACTCTTTGCTCCTTCACAGAGTTTTTTAAACAGTTCATTCTGCCTTTGCTTCACAGTAGAACCAGTTCGTGCCTACGTAAGAATGACACCAGGCCAGGGCCGGCTGAGTGGCTCAGTTGGTTAAGAGCTCGCTCAAGAGTTTGAGCTCTGAGCAACAGTGGTTCAAGTCCCGGCCCGAGCTGAGCTGCCAACAGGTGGCAGGATGGCTCAGCTAAAAAAAAAAAAAAAGAATGACACCAGGCCAGTTCCCTCTCCAGAGAGGTCTGTCTCTGGCCCTGTGCTTGCAAACATGCTGAGGCCATGAAAAATTACTCTAACAAGAACGACAACAGAGCCTTTCTTAGCCATGATCACAAGTGAGGTTTTCACAATGTATGGTTGTGCACATATGTGTGCGTGTATGTGTGCAAACAATCATACACGTTGCATGGCAACACGGTAAGATGGGGACACAGTAATATTTATACCACCATGAGACCAAACATCCCAAGGGCAAGAAGAAAGCATCTGCATCTGAGATGGGATCATGGTGAGTGCTGCAATGCATGTGCCTTCCTCTTTCCGTCATCTCTTATCTTGGTTGCAGGAAAACAAACACAATAAATTTTCTATCTTCCTAAGGTACAGTTTGTCTTCTAATAAGTTCCTAAGTGTTCTTGTGTGGCCACAGGAAGCAGATGAGAGGAAGGAACTGAATTCAGAAAGAACACCCTCACCAAAGCTTAAAAATACTGAAAATTATGTGGTTTTACACAAAAGCAAGTAGCTGGAAAAGTGCCTCATGGAGCTGTGGCCATAGAATTGGGTTTGGAAACCAGAATCCAGACCAGGGTCACATTCCTCAAGTACCTGCCATGGCCCTGGGGGACTTTCACAGGGCAGGACGAGGAGAGGGGAGTCCAGTACTGGCCCCCCAATAGAAGCAGAGCCCTTCTCTCTGTCCCCAAATTCACAAAATGCTTTGGGGCCACACCAGGGGTGAAGTAGGAAGACTGCTGAGTGTGTGACAGGGCTTAAAGCAGTGGGAAGTTATGGACTATGGTGTCAGCTCCATCACTGACCAGCTGGGTGACCTCGGGGAATCATCTTCTGTTTTTGGACTGGGGGTTCTTCCTTGGGTGGAATAAGGAATAATTTTGTAAACTATGAAATGTCACATAAAAGTGAGGTCTTATAACTATTTGAAGATGGTCATTTAGTCCATATACAATCTCGTGTAAGAAGTACCTACATAGGTATCCATACAGGTGACAGGAGTCAAGATGAGGAAGGATGATAAGTACCAACGGGAGCAGAAACCCTGGTTACAATAGAGCATTTTTCCACCCATGACTGTGCCATGGTGACAAATCTGGGTCATCCATGCTAGTTTGTTCTCTTCCTAATAGTGTGTACGTAAGTCCTTCATATCCTGGAGCACGTGGCTACCTGAAATTCAGGTTTAAGCTGGTACCATGTGTGGCTCTGATGTGCCTTCTGCAAATGAGTCAGATGGAGGTCAAGGACCTGACTTCCAGTCTCCTGCCAGGTGCTGATGTTAGTTGGGAATGACTAGGCCATGAACCCATCCTGACCCCTGACCTTGCTTGCACCACCTCTGACCGTATTTGCAATGGCTTGGCATACACCCAGTCACTGATAACAACATCTGGCACCGTGGATCCCAGCAAGGGCTTTAGCTTTTGGACTGAGGTCAGTTAAAAGAAAATTAACCTTTCTATCTGAAATTTAATATTAAAGAGGTAAAATGGCAATACTTATGGGTTATCTGTGCTGTGGTATCTGGATGCAAATTCTCCCTCTAGTTGTTTCAATTCCAACTGACTGTGGACTCTGACGCCCTTTGGGGTGCATATATCTATGTTTGTAAGTGTAGGACATGTATAATTGTAAGTAATTTCCTATTCTTACAGATGAAAGCAAGTTCTAGTCCCAAGGCCATCTGACTCCATGACAATTTCTCTAAAAAGGAAGACAGGTAAGAAGCAGTCTCCTCCCCTTTCCCAGCCAAGGAGAGAACAGGCCTTGGGAACAGTCTGCCAACTTCCAAGTCTTCCATAGAGAAAGTACACACTTGTGTGTGTATAGTGTGTGTGTGTGTGTGTGTGTGTCCATAGAGAAAGTACACACTTGTGTGTGTACAGTGTATGTGTGTATGTGTATGTGTGTGTGTGTGCATGTGTGTGTGTGTGTGTGTGTGTGTGTGAGACTTTATATAGGCAAGGTCTCTGTTACACAATCCAAAATACAATGTGAGCTGTGTCCACTCCACTGGAGATGCACAATGGCTTCTAGGAATGCACCAAAAAATCGGTCTTTATGGAATCTGTGAGGATCCCACAGTCATTTTATAAAATATCAAGGGAACAGCTGGTGGGGTCACACAAAGCTACACACATGGTAGAATGATGGAACTACACACGCACTTTGTACCAAACCAGGATATTAGTACTTGGCAGGGGGCCTGTTGGACCGGCCCCTTTGCACCCCACTCCAGCACAACAGAAGCAGCGAGCCCTCCAGCCCAGGCTCAAGACTCCTTTCCGGGGGCACCCCTGAGTGGCCTCCGCCCTTCCCCACCTCTGGGGAGCCACTGTGTGTGTGTCCACTGCCATTCTCAACTTTACCAGTACCCTCAGCTCGGCCCCCACATCACAACCCACTATGTCAAGCGAAGTCATGAACTGAGATCAGGAGACAGGAAGCTGAGCTCTGGGTCAGCTCAGGTGCGTTTGGCACCTGAGGGTTTGATCCAGCAGAAGGAGCCCATGCCTTTCCTCCATGCTTTGTCCACCTTTTCCATCTCAGCACATCAAATATTTACTCAGCCTGGGCTAGCAGAGCTTCGTGGTCAGCGTGAGGGAGGTGGGTTGGAAATCGGAGATGAGGGATACAGGCTCTCAGGAGACATGGGACTGGCACTGCCATCAGCATCGAGGGGAGCCCTCTGGGCCTCAACTTCTTCATCTGGCAAACAGTGACAGTTTGTCACCTGCCCTTGCGGCTACTCATATTGTTCAGATAAAACGAGGAAAAGCTTTTCAAAATGTTTTTCAATAAAGGTCTACAGCAACACTTCTCAAACTCAAATGTACACACGAATTGCCTTGTGATCTTGTTGAACTGCGGGTTCTGATCCGGTGGGTCTGAGGAGGAGCTGGGACTCTGCATTGCTAACCTGCGCTCAGGTGACGCTGAGGCCGCAGGTGCCCTGGCCACACTGTGAGCACTGAGGATCACTAGGCAAGCAAGGCACACTGTCATGAACACAAAGTACCTGTTGGGGTGGAGGAAAGGTTGCCTGCTTCCACCTAAAGCAGATGGACACCCAGTGGGGAGGCTTTGTCCTGATGCCCAGGCTGCACCTTAGACCAATGGCATTAGCACCTCTGATCGTGGGGCTCAAGTGTTATTTTTTATGCCCCCCTCCCCTCCCCCAGTGATTCCCATGTGCACCCAGGGTGGAGAACCACTGCTCTAGAACTTGAACACTATCTACTGCATCCCAGCAAGAGCAGGGTTAAGTCTCTTTCACAGAATTGGTATGTGCTGCTCTTCCCAGCAGCCTCTCCTACTTCTGGTTCCTTGAACTTATTAGAAAATTCTTCTTATTGAGCTAAAGTACCACTGACCACACCTCCCCCAAGGGCTTCTACTGATTTCTTCTCACTATGTGCCATGGGCGATACAGAATGACAGCCCTCAGATTAGATTATTATTATTTTTTAATGGGGGTGAAATTCAGTCAACAGGTAATTAATCATTTTACAGTGTACAATTCACTGGCATTTACTGCTTTCACAGTGTTGTGCAATCAGTATCTCTCTCTAGTTTCAAAACGTTTTCATCACCCAGAGAAACACCCTGTACCCATGAAGTAATTGCTCCCATTCCCACCTCTTCCACCCCCCTTTCAGACATCACTAGGGATCTGCCTATTTGGGATAGATCAGATAAAAGGAGTCAGACAGTATGTGTTACCTTTTGTCAAGGGCGTTTCTCACAAATGAAATGTTTTCCAAGTTCATTCAGGTTGGCACAGATTTCAGAAGTTCCTCCCTTTTTAAGGCCTAATAGTATTCCATTATATGTTTATACCACACTTTGGTTTATCCATTCATCCACTGACGGACACTTGGGCTGCTTCCACCTTTTGGCTGTCATGAATAATGCTGCTGTGAGCACTGTGTGTAAGTTTCTGTGTGGACATATGTCTTCATTTCTCCTGGGCATATAACTCAGAGTGGAACTGCTAGGTCATGTGGTAACTCCGTGTCTACCTGAGGAACCGACATACTATGTCCATGGCGCTTATACCAGCTTACCACCAACAGTATATGAGGGTTCTAATTTCTCCATAGCCTCACCAACATAAGCTGGCTTTCCATTAAAATTTTTTTTGTTTTATTAAAGCTATCCTAGGGATGACATCAGCTCTCAAATAGCAGAGAAGAATGACCCTGTTCCCCCCTTGCCCCAAAACTTCTCTTTTTTAGGCCAAATATCCTGTTTTCCCCTCCTCTTGACTGTCAAGGCCTCTCCTGAAATGTTCTCTTTGGAGGTGAGTACCCTGTGCCTGCTGTGGTCACATGAGTTTAATTTATAAATTAGGCACAGGAAGAGATGAACAATAACTAATAATAGGACAATTATAATATACTGCAATAAAAGTTATGTGAATGATATTGGGCCCATTATTAAGTAAAATAAGGGTGACATGGACACAAGCACTGTGACACCATGACAGTTGATCTGATAACTGAGATGGCTACAAAGTGACTAATGGGCGGGGAGTGTCTACAGCGTGGAGATGCTGGACAAAGGGATGATTCACATCCTGGGCAGGACAGAGCAGGAAGGCTCAAGATTCCATCATGCTACTCAGAACGGCTTACAGTTTGAAACTTATGAATTGTTTATTTCTGGAATTTTCCATTTAATATTTTCAGACCACTGTTGACCACGGGTAACGAAAACCGTGGAAGGTGAAACCGTGGATAAGGGGGACTACTGTTGTTGTTTTCTCTAGTGTGTCACTCCACAGTGGGTCTGCCTCATGTTTCTGCCCAGTGCTGGAAAGGTGAACTGCTGGTTTTCCAGTTCTCAGCTGTTTCCAAAACATGCCCACTTTCACTGCTGACCCTGTTTCCTCCTGGCAAGTAGAACCCTTGATTAGATGTCAATACCAGAGAATACTGCCTCACTTGCTCCTGTCTCCTTCCTGAGCTCCTGGGACCCTCCCCTAGATTCTTCTTCCTCCTGACCCACCTTCCCTAGCATCTGGAGCCAGGTGGCCACTGATCCTTGCATGGCCACATGCACTGATCGACTCCTGCCATGGCCGGCCCGTCTCAGTTGCTGCCAAAGAACCTTCCAGGGACATTGGGTAACTCCAAGTCGTCACCACTTTTTGTAATCAATGTAGGACTCCAGAGGGCCTACAAGCACACGGCCTCCTGGGCTTGGCCACACTACGAGCAATTTATAAATTCTGAAGTCCCCAGTCTGTAAGAGTTTTTAACGCATTCCACTTAGTGTTTCAGCCATGTTTGATTATTTCATTTTCCTAGGTCCCTGGTATTGTATGAATCTTACAAGATGCTTCTTGATATAAAATCAAAAGGGCTCATCAATTGAAGATAAAGCTGAACTGTAGCAAAATGATGGGGCTCCCTAAGAGAACATGTCAGGAGGAGCTGCTTGAACCAAGCTTCATGTCATATTTGACTTACCACGGAAGGTTGAGATGATAACCACAGAGTGCAAAAGTATCAGAAAATGTGTGTAAAATAGGTGTGAAAATTCCCACAGATAGTCTCACATGAGAGAGTCCCCATAAAAGCCTGGGGGGTTGCAGAGGGAGGGGAGGCTGATAAACATCAAATATGTTGTTGGGCCCATCCTTGCGTGGCTCAGCTGTATAGGAAAGCGAGTTCTTCTCAGAAAAAAACCATTCCAGAAAGCTTCCTTATTTTATCCATTTTGTAGGAGCAATTCCCATCCAGATGTCATACCTCCCTGTCTGCCTCAGCAGAGGAAAGTGAACATAGCTGTCACCTCTTCCTGATGGCTCAGGGTCATCACAAAGAATGTGATCAGGAGGCTCCTGATGCATGAACTATGTACAAAGTCAAGTGCCCCTAGAACACCAAAGCGCATTCGCTCTTCTAGCAGCTTCCTGTCACTTTTCCTGGGCTTTTCAGGGATTCTGGCCCATATCCTCATCAGGAAGAAAGAGGCTGATACCTGATTTTATGTCCTCCTGAGGGCCGGGCCAAAGTAAGGGCAGCAATGAACAGGTCTTGAGAGAGGTGGAAGGCGCCCTGTCTAGCAAGCTCGGGGATGATCCCTTTCTTTGTGCATCACATCCTGCTCCCACAAAATGGGCCCAGCCACGTACTTCGGTTCAAAATTTTCAGTTGTGTTGTCTACCCTAGAGAAATGCTGAGAAGTGAATATGCCACTCCAATGTCACTAGAAGCACGAGATACACAGAAGATATCAACAGAACCAGTGAGGCCCAGTTCACCCCTCAGTGGGTCTCTCCACTGATGTCAGTTGCCTCTCAGGCCGGCCTGCTCCAATTTAACCCAACACAATAATTAGTAGTGGTCAGCGTAGAGAGACGCAAATAATTTGATTCACTGGGGTGTAATGGAATAACAGGATTTATAGCATTTTTGATCCTAAAAATAGCCTCACTTCAGAACTCGCTGTACTTCACACAGTTTTAACCTATCTCCATTTCCCTTCTGTGCTAAATCATGTGGTTTGAAATTTGCTCTCTGTGGTATTTGATTCCATGTGGGTGTTTTTTTCCTCATCCAGCTTCCTTTTGGTTACTTCAAGGGAAAAATAACCCTGGGAAAGCTTTTGTGCCGACTGCTATTGTTCTGCGTTTAAGTAAAAAGTACATGCTGCTTCGTTTGGGCCTTAAGACCAGGCTGACTGGCAAATTCCATAAGCTCTCAACCTTTGTGAAAAATGCCAAAGTAAATGACCTCCGGTCTATGAAACCAACAGCACAAACCCTGCCCACTCCTTCAAGTCGAGGCAAGTTATACCCTTCCAGGATCCTCAGTCTGAGCCTATTAAACCCTAGGAAAGGAGCTGTCATACACATACCATAAAGTTTGGTATGTCATACACATACCATCTTAACGATTTTTAAGTGTATAACTCAGTGGCATTCAGCACACTCACATTTTGTGCAACCATCACCACCATCCATCTCCAGACCTTTTTCATCTCCCCAAACTGAAACTCTGTGCCCAATAGACAATATTTCCTCCCCCAGCCCCTGGCACCCACCCTTCTACTTTCTGTCTCTATGAACTTGACTACTCTAGGGACCTCATATAAATGGAACCACACAGTATTTGTCCTTTTGTGTTTGGCTCCTTTCATATAGCATCATGTCATCATGGTTCATCCATGTTGCAGCACATGTCAGAATTTCCTTCCTTTTTGTGGCTGAATAATATTCTTTGTGTGTGTGTGTGTGTGTGTGTGTGTGTGTGTGTGTGTGTGTGTGTACCACATGTGCTTAAGCTTCTGATTCTAAAAATGATGAAAATAATTCTCATCAACCTGCCAGCATATCCTGGATTCCACACTAATTTTCAATAAATACAAATTTGATAAACAAATTATCCAGTGGGAGATCCACCACATGGTCACAAGGGCCCATCCTCCCTTTTCGGGATGTTCCCCACCCGAGCCACCTTGCAGGGCTATGAGAAAGCCTGCAGAAAACCCATGTCTTGCTTTATTTTAATTGTGTAAAATTTTAATTGTTCCATAAAAATTCACAGTTTCTCTGTTGAAGCAGAGACCACACTTCTGGCCTGTGTAAGGCAATGTGGGGTGCTCAGTACACAGCAAATTTGGGTGTAATTCATCTTTGTTACACTCTACTGTGTAGGTCTTACTCCACTACTCTTCTCTACTTGCTCAACAATCAAGAGTTGATTATATATACATATATAACAGCCCTCTGAACAAAAGCCTCCAGAAAACCCTCCCATTTTTCAGGTTCACTGAAATGTGAAGCCATTTTCTGTCCTCAAGCACTCTGTAAGCCCTGCAATGCTCTAGACAGTTCCAACGAGGAGTAACAAAGCAGGTACAACACTGATATATGGGACGGTAGGTGGGATTTCTGAGTTTACACCATTCACTGCTAGGTCCAACAGCTCTGCTACTTGTGTAAACCAAACCTGATCCTCAAACGAATTCCCACTGAAACATTAAAAAGAACTAAACATTTTATAAGATCATAATTCTGAAATATTTTTAGAGATGGCACAAAAAAAGTGAAATGGTGTTTAAACAAAATATTAAAAGTAGGAGAAAACACAGAGGTTTGGGGAACAATATATCTGAGTTGATATATATTATGGGTGTTCTTTTGGGTGCATATTTCCATTAACTCTGCAATTTGAAGACAGGTAGTAAAAAGGGGTATATTAATGCAGTACTCCTATGGGATTTAATAGTGTATTGAGACAATGAACCATACCACAAAATTCTTAAGATAGGTATGTTCACTGTGTATTCTCAAAGAGATGTTCACGGGAATCTGTTTCTTCGTTAATTTTTGTGTGTACTGAACCAGTAGGTCTTCGGTACCTATTGGAATATAGTCTCCCAGTCACAACAGATATGCAGATGAATCACTCCATCCCTGTATCAGCAGATAAAGTCATCAAACAATGCCACAGTAGCACCAAGGTGGTGGGAGTTAGAGGTCAGAAATAACTTCCTGGAAGTGGTGGCTGAGTATTAGGTAAGTAGAGTTGCAAGACCAGAGAATACTAATAAATCTCTCTGGGCTTCTCACCCAGTGTTTAGCAATAGCATGAGCCAAAAGCAGTCAATGAAGGCCCACCAGGATAGAGTTCCAGATGTTTCTAGAAATCATTTCTTTAAAAAAAAGGAATTTATAGCTAGCCTCATCAGGGGAGACAGGTATGAAAAATGGCACCTACCCACCACGTGCTTGGCTCCTACAGTGTGCCCTTGTTCGGTGCTTTAAGACCATCATGGCTACTCCTCAAACAAAATAAATGTTTGTTATTGTTATTTCCACTGAGGAAACACAAGATCAGGAAGACTCAATAACTTACGATGATAATGGCTAACATGTGAAGGCTTCCTAGGTGCCAGGCACTGTTCTACGTACTTTAAAATATTTTTATCTTATTTCATCATGTTTCCTAGGAACCCTATGGCCCCTTTGTCCAGATAAGGAAACCAAGGCACAGATAGACTAAGTGACTTGACCGTGATCACCAGTTAGTTAGTAGCGGAGTGGGGATTCCCAGATAAGCAGTCGGCTCCCCAGTCCGTGTTCCCGACCACGAGGCTGTCAACAGCCCATGGTGCTTCAGGTACTCTTATAGAAAGCTATGATGAGCCTCTTCTACAAAGCAGACACACTTGTTGGGGATTGTTTTCAGTGCAAATTAATTCTTCATTCTCCAAGATACTACTTTAAAAGGAGAACTCTTCTGGTGCCATTATTTAACTTTACTAAAATATTGGTTTTTTGTTAAACCCATTTGCTGTTTAATATCCAAGATTATGTCTACTGCCTACAGTGTGTCTTTGCAGTGAATGGGTAAATGGATGGAGGCACGATAGCTGCATTCCCCCTCAACAAGGTCTGGAATTGAACACATACCCCAGGGTGCTGAAAGTTTCCTGATGGAGCAGGAAGACTGTAAATGTCTAACTAAATGAAGTTAGGGTTTCGCAGGACAAATTAATAATTGTCTTTTAATATGCAGAGATGATTCTAGTGTCTCAAAGGACAAATCCTGACCAGGCTGAGGACAGGCAGGAGCTGTCAGTAGAACAAGGCTGGAGCTGGTGAGGTGAGGAGTGGGTGATAACAAGGGGACACCTGAATACAGGATGCTCTAGGGAACAGCTGAAGGAGAGGTGAGCAGCCTAGCACTGGGCTTCAGAGCAGGGCCAGCAAACTCTTTCTGTAAAGGTACAGACAGCAAATATTTTCAGTTTTGTGAGTTATGGTAGGGTGAAAACAACCAGAGACATATGAACGGGGATGGCTGTGTCCTAATAAAACTTTATTTACAAAGCAGGCTATGGGAGAAATGCAGCCTGCAGATCATGGCTTGTCAACCCCTACCTTAGACCATGGGGTTGAAAGAAAGTAACAGGATGCCTGGGACAGTGTGGCAGGACACCCAGGCCCACCTGGAAGAAGGCTGTCAGAACAGCAGTAACAAAGAAGCCAGGAGTCATTGATCTCAGGCCTGAATGATAGAGGACCTGACTCTTCTAAAGTCCAAAGTGCCACTGAAGGCCACACAGCTCCATTCAGGGGCACAAAGGGGCAGGGCCCACTCCTCCCAGGAATCGTCACATGGAGGGGTCTGAGGCATCAGCATTTGTCACAGCCACATCTGTTGGTAACCCTATAGCCCCTCACATGATAGTGCAGACTGGCTGTGTGTATTGAACTACAAAGGACATGGAAAAAGGTGGGGCCCATCCATGCCATCCCTGGGTTGAGGAACTGAACAGAGAGAAGTTGGTATTTGCTAAAGACCAGATGGGGCTCCTTGATCTTCACAACACAGAATATTCATTAGCTGCATGTGGTTCTACTTCCAGGTACCTTGGACAAACTCTGGCTAAGTCAACTACAAATGAAGGATAAAAGAACAGAAAACGTCTGAATCACGGCTGCGCTGATAAGAAGATAAGGTCTGTACAGGGCAAATACAGAGTATAAGTTGGGGTCCTGGGACTAAACAGGCTGAAGGTAGGTTCTCCAAGAGGGTGAGCCCTGGTAACCTTAAGCTTTGATACGATGCTGTGTGGGATGAGGCAAAGGAAAGAGGTAAACACTGCCCATGGCAGGGAGTCCAATAGAAGACCTTTGCATAAAGCTTGGATCTCAAAGGAGAGTTATGCCCAGTATAAATGGGAATGGGAAGTAAGGCTTCCAGTATAGAAGGCACAGGAAGAAACTTGCTTTTTTAAAAAATTTAACTCCAAAGAAAAAATAATCTCCCCCAAATAGTCATGATCAGAAAATGGTATTCACACAGGTTTTTGGGCCCAAATTCCACCTGCGTGGTTTGAAAATCCATAAGGGGGAATTTAAAGTACTTTCAGGTTGACACTGCTCAGGTCCATAGCAGAACAAACACAAATCCTCTTTAGAGGAAAATAACTTCAACCCAGGCTTCGAAAAATTTCACAGTTCTAGTTCCAAGGAATAAGAGCCCAGTCAAAATTCATAAAATGTGCAAGGGAAAAAGATGCTATGGACAAGACTCTGCAGAAACAACAGAGGGCAAACTCAGATTCACAATGACTTTAGATAGTTGAAGGATTGTTTATAAACTATAAAATAAGTATGCTTAATATGTTTAAAGATATAGACATGGGGCTTGAACATAAAAGCAGGGAACAAGGAATTAATTTTTTTTTTAAAGACCAAATAATTTTGAAAAATTGACAGAGAAAACAAAAGAATAAAATAATTTAAATTAAAAAACTCAGTAGACTTGTTAAAATAAGTTGAGACACAGGCGGAGCAAGAATCAATAATGTTTAAGACAGATCTGAAGAAATTACCCAAATTGCAGAACACAGAGACAAAAAAAGGAAAATATAAAAGGGAGTTTAAGAGCCACAGAAGAGAGAGTGAGGTCTAACAGACAGAGACCTAATACATGTCACACTGGAGTTCTAGTAAGAGACATTGGAGCGAATGGGGAACAGGAAATATTCAAAAGACAAACATCCAAAATTTATGAAAAACAGGAATCCTTAGATACAGGAAGCCCAATCATCCCAAGTGAAGAAATAAAAATGTATCTACTCTGAGGGACAATCACCATGAAATTGCAGACGACCAAAGATCTTAAATGCAGCCAGAGTAAACATTGATCACTTAAAAAGGAACAGCAAATGGACTGGTGCCAGACTTTGCAAGCACAACAGTGGAAGAAACCAGGTGATAGGAAGATAATACCTTCAGTGGGCTGATGGAACATAACCATCATCATAGAACTGTACACTGCACAAAAATATTTTTCAAGAATTAAGATAAGATACAGATATTTCAGATGAAGGGGGAAAACGCATTTCCTCTAATAAACTCTCACTAAACTCTAAGTAATATCCTTCAGACAAAGGGACGTTTACCCAGAGTTCTGAGAGGCAAGAAGAAATGGTGGAAAAATATATTGTACTTTACAAAACATAATAATGATGACTAATTTAGGGTACAAAAAAAGATAGACTAGAATGCTAGAGTGTGGATACAATGGCATGTAATAATAAATCATTCTAAGGTCCTTGTGTTTTGGGGGAAGAAGCGAAATATTAATATAAAAATCTTAAGTATGTATGTTAAAATACTAGGGTAATCATTAAAATAAGAGACATAGAGATTGTAAATTCAAATTAAAGGAGAAAATCTAATAAAGAAAACAAGAAAAATCTAAAAGAAAGCAAAAAAGCAAAAAAGGAAGTGAAAAAAGTGAGAGACATACCAAATATAATAGAAAATGGTTAAAAATAAATTAAAATATGTCAGAAATCATAATTAATGTATGAACTAACCTCTCTATGGACTAATCTCTAGTGATTATCAGACATGATTTTAAAAAAAATCTAATAAATATTGTTTATAAGAAACATATCTGAAATGTAAGGACAGAAAACTTAAGAGTAAAATGAGGAAAAACAAATAAAAGGTAAATACTAACAAAAAAACCCTGCTGTATCTCTATTAATATCAGACAGATAGACTTGAAGGCAATAAGCATAGCTGGAGATAAGAGAGGGTCACAAAATACTGATAAAAGTATCAATTCACCTGGAAAAGAAAATAATCATAAACTTTAATGCACCTAACAATACACCCTCAAAATATATAAAACAAAAATATATTGAACAAGGAGAAACTGACAACTCTTAGATTACAGTCAGGAATTTCTGACATATCTCTTTGCATAAATGATATATCAGGCAACACAACAATTAAAATATATAAAATTGAACAGCACAAATCTAATGGACTTAATATAGAATACTGCACCAAATAATGGGAGAATAAACATTCTTTTCAAGCTCACACACAGCAAACTAATAATGATCACCTAGGAAGTTACTTTTCTAGGTCAGAGTACACTACTTTTCAGGACTCCTAACAGATTTGGAGCAACCATTTCAAATTCAACAAGTTGTTGGGTGACCAAATATTACACTGGTTACAAAACAAATTAATTAATCTGTACACTCTTGCCTTTAGAATGGTGTGTCTCACCAAAGAGAACAAGCACTGTTTTCCTCACTCACACTCAGCTCTCTAGACATCTCCTCCAAACAAACAAGAAACAGAATAGAAGGTACAACAACCAAAATGACCACTGGGAACCTACAGAAAAAAATTCATTTCATCCAAAATTTTGGGTGGATGACTTGTTACTGGTCAGAATGTAAGTATGAAAGCAAGAATCTCTGTTTTGTTTACAGACATATCAATGTCTGAAACATAAGAGCACCCAATAAATATTTTTGAATGATTGGATGCATAAATGAACAAAGATGATACGCTACTGCTAGATATTCTCTTGCTTTTCCCATGGCATTGTAATAATTCTGCATATTTTGAGGCATATATTCTATTTGGCAAGTGAGTAACCTAAACATCTTGCATTCAGGTTCAGACATGACAGTTCAGAAGGAAAACACATAGCATTTGTGTGAACCTTGACACTCCAGGTTAACTCTGAGACTGCTGGACAAAGAGATGCCTTGATAGAAATATTGGGTTGTCAGAAAAGTCATGACATATTTTTCCTGGTTTTTGTTGCAAAAATGCATCATGACTTTTCCTATAACCCAATATCTGGGTCTGCTAATAGAGGTAAAGTCTGCTGGATAAAGCAGAAGGGGGCTAGATAAAAGGACAATGAACTCAGCTCCACTCCCCTAGACTTTTTCATACAGGGAGGGGGATGAAATCACACAGTAAACAACAGACTCATGAATGGCCTGCTCTTGATAAACAGTGTCAGGAGAGCCCAAGGAAAAAAAAGCAGAAGATAGTCAGGCATACTTTGCACTAATCAATTGTTCTCTTTTCCCCTCTCTGGCCTCAACTCCTCTGTCACACTGCTCACCCTAGTTCCGATCTTTCAGCCCTAACTGATGGAACAGCTAGATTCCAGTGGAGTATGTGGTTAGATGGCAGGGATCAACACCAGGCAGGGAGGAAGGAAACGATCCATTCATTCAAGGGGAAGAGCTGAGTTTGAACACCCAGGAGGGGTGGAGGGTCACACTGGGGCATTAGGCTGAGGGTTGGGTCATAGGTTGGAGTCAGTCAGTGAAGAGGCAGGAAGGAGCAGTTATCAGGGCCAGAGTCTAGGCAAGCACTTAGAGGACGTTCACGATTTTAGTTGGAGGCAGCTCAAGGCCTCTCTCTGTAGCCCTGCTCCAGGTCTGACCTTCTAGAACTTACATAGTCTTGGTCCAAATAGAAGTTTCCTTGTTCCCAAAGTCAGCGGTTGCCCTTTCTGGACAAGAGTGCCTTCAGTTTCAAAGCCAAGGAGAAACATAACCTCTTGCATGTGGGTTGAAGATTTAGTCAATGACACCAACTACCTGGAACTGCCCCTTTTCTAAAATCTTCTCTGAGACAGGGTCAAAGTGTTGGGTTTTTGACTTGGGGTCTGTCAAGAGCTCACCTTCTTCTTTAATTAGTGTCATGGTGGTGACTGATGTGTTACCTGAGTTGAGCCAAGGTATCATACAAAGTAGAATGTGTCAGAATTGCTGGTCAGGGAACCAGGTGAGTCATGTGAGCTGCCCTAAGCACAGCAATAGGAAGAAAGTCTAGTTGAAGAACATACCAGGTAAGTAGAGCTGAAGCAGCTAGGAGGCCAGGCTGTGTCCCCAACACAGAGGGAAGACTGAAAGTCTATCCAAAGGATCATTCCAGCTTGGACAGGAACAGCACACTCCCTCACCAGGGACTGCCAACATCTTGGCATGAAGAACAGATATTTAGTTGGGTTTAGGGGTCTTATGTCCAAGAATATCCTTGTTCAACTAATTACTCCATATCAGCGGTTCTCAAAGCATGGCCCAGTGACCTCAGGGGTGCTCATGACCTTGAAGGGGGTCCAGAGAGTCAGAAGTATTTTCATAATAAAACGAAAAGTAATTGTCTTTTTCAATCTCATTTTCTCAAGAGTGTACAGTAGAGTTTCCCAGAGGAGGCGAATGTGTGATATCTGCCTTCTATTAAGCCAGACATCAAAGAGATTGGCAAAAGTTCAAACAATGCCACTCTTCTCACTAAATTATATCGTTTTGGGAAATATAGTTATTGTTTTTATGTTAGAATGCAATGCATATATTATTGTTGTTTTAAAATGAATAATAATTATTTAAAATTTTTCTCAGTTTTAATTTCTAAGATGGTAAATATCCATAGACACAAGCCACATAAACAAAAATTCTGGGATTCTCAATAGTTTTTAAGAATGTAAAGGAGCCCTGAGCATCAAGTGTGAGAACTGCTGCTCTATATTTTCACCATAAATCCTTGGTTGCAAGCTCTGACCACTGCCTAAAACCCTAGGTAGTCACGTTAAAGAATAAGGAAGTGCTATACTACATCTTTCGGCTACTCAGGTGTATGAACAACATAAAGAACTTGGCAACCACTTTCCAGTGTCATTTTCCTTATGCCTCAGAAACGGCTCCATAATCGTAAAGCCAGACACTTCACACATGTGTTGTAAAGCAGGGTTCTTATGGAATTCTTTATCTCAGGAGGTGTTGGCTGACCAAATGGGAATTTACCTCTCAACTCATCATCATTATATGCCATAGAGGCTTTATTTATACCTACTTAGGAAGCACAGAATCTTATTATATCACAATATTTTAGAAAATATGAAAGAAATGTATGAGCAATTTAGGTATATTCCTAATATTCTATGTCCATGGACTACCAGGTCCAGGATTTCAGATAACTTGATAATTACGAAAACAATAACCACAAAATGCCAAGCTGACATTCAGATGAGCCCCCTTTCTTCTTTCTGTATTATTATTATTAAGCACAATAACTCTACACAAATCAACAAGCCAGGAAAGATAAAAGGCATCCCATAATTGCTCTGAATTATTTATAACTTCCAAAGAAATATGTTACTAAATCATAATACTCTAAGTCAATCCAATTCCCACTAAGCATCTAGCTTCTGCTATTTCCAGTGCAATACACATCCCATCTCGACAACATCTCAGCACAGCATTTGCACACCGAGACCAGTCTTGGTGTAGTAGACATGTTTTCATTCATTTCAGGCAGTTCCTCAGTGCTGAGTTATGTTTGGCTCAGATCAGGCAGTGTGACAAATTAAGATGTACTTTAGGTCCAAAGCTTGCCTTCAGGGAGGGTATAGTATGAGAAAGACATACAGCAATCATACTACAAAGTGGGATGGAGGGAGTCCTATATGAATTACATACATAATAGGCACTATTAGCACTCACAGAGGGAAAAGACTAAAATAAGAATGGTGGAAATGGCAAAGATATAAAATATTTGCATAAAAGACATTTCTTCACCCTTGTGTGAAAATGGTCCAGCTGTATTTAAACAAGCAACTCTTTATTGTCCACAATTTCCCATTCCTGTGTTTAGACCAGTAGGAGAAAAGACAGGAAAGAGATTTGAAGTCCTTCACATGCCATTGGATAGAGTTCCCCCATCAAAAGCTAGTGATGGGTTTTTCATTCCCTGAGGACATTGAAAGAAGCAAACACCTGAGACAGCCCACTGAACACAGGGTACAGACGTCTGGGCCCACGGGCAGCATAGCATTAATGACCTTCTTTCTACCTGCTAGAGTCTCTTCCTCTGAGATACCATCAATAACCCAGGAAGGGGCTGGTGGATAACCACATGGAGCTTTCATCAAACCAACCAACCATCCATCCAACCATCCATCCATCCAACCACCCATCCATCCAAGTGTGGAACAGTGAGCAGTGTCTGGCAGCTGTGGTCCCTCCCGTTTGAATACAACTAGTGTGACTGACTGGCAAAGTCACATTACCTGTGTGTGCTGCTCAAACATTCAAGATAAGGGTTCGTTGTGGTGAGTCTCCACCAGCTGCAAACTAGTCCTTCCTGCTCTCTCTTGTTTTGGGGAGAGCTGTTTCAAAATGCATTTTCAGAGGCATTGAAATAACCAGCCAGAGCGGTGGTTGCTATCATTACACCACTCCATATGCACTGTGGTCTCTGAGAGTGAAGAAGTGACCACACATGCTTCCTCATTGGAGAGGATGCCAGACCATCACAAGGCTGGGCTTACTGCTTCCTGACTCAACACACCATTTCACTAACAAGTCTACAACCCGCTGTTACTAATGCCACTAAAAGGCAGTCGCATGGGTCCCAGAGAGCTGCCATTTCTAATATGGTGAGGACTCAAAATGGGATCTGTACACCAGTGATCCCAATAAGAGTAACCTCTCCTGTAGACCTTCCAGCTAAACTCTATACGTGGAAACCAGACCCTACACATTCAGGAGCTGTGAAACAGGCAAGGAGAGTGATGACTTGCTGAAAACAATATGCCTATGGGTAAAAATTCTGAGCAAAAGGAGACGTGGAAACTCCTTTGCTAGTCTACCAAGGATTCAAGAACGTTATGACAAGGGAAGCGTTGGGACAGTAATTGTTGGCTGTATGCTACATCACCAGGACCCCACCAGCACCATGTGTCCACATGGCATGGCTTCCTGCTGACAGCACCACCCTGGCATGGTACTGGCTTTCCACCTGGCCTCCCACTTAGCCAGTCTACAGTTAATGCCAGTCCTTAATTTAAAATAAAAATTAAACTAAGCAGCATTGAAAGCTCCCAATGTAGCTTTCAGACAAAAGCAAAAGTTAAAAGCAGCCCCATGAACATCAGTAAAACCAGCTGTTTCTGATTGAGAGGCAAAAATAACTCAGTAAACATTAGCAAAAATGCCAAAACAAACAACATTCATATCTACTGAAATGACTGAATGCAATGTATGAAAGCCAGAGCCCTTTTGGATGGTCTCTCTGAGGAGCAGGTCTTGGGTGGCAAAACCACTGCATGTGAACTGTGCATCTACTCAGCAGCCGTCTGACCCTGGCCTTCCATGGCTGGTATGTGTTCTTCTTCTAATCTTTTCCCTCCCCCCACCTGATGCCATAATTAGTTTCCTTATCATAGATTCTTTATCTACATTTTGTTTTCAATAACCCCTTGTCAACCTTAATTTTGAGATAACAAACTTTTTGACAGAAAACTAAACATATACATATATATGCATGTGTACACACACACATATTCTTTTTTTTCCCTAACACATGCATAATTCAGTACAGACCCCTTCACACACAAAAAGTAACAATTACTGCTGATGTCTTCCCTGGTCTTGGGGTTGGGGAGTGATGGTGTTGTACAGAGAGGAAATCTGTTTGCACTCCCCCCTCTCAATGAATGGACCAAAAACCAGTTCAGAAAATGAGTCCTGGGGCTTTGAAATATGTTGTGAAGACACCAAGTGCTTGCCAAGAGTTGCAAAAAGAGAACAAGGCAGAATGCAAGTTTCAAGGACCAGCTCTCCTAGCCAGCAAGGCCTGACTCAAACTTATAGCCGAGGCCTCCAATGTATAATCGAGCCCACAATTCTCAGATGTGCTGCTCCAGCCCAGGCCTCTCTTTTGAATTCCAGACTCCTGTGTCCACCTGTATCCCCAACCCCCTCAACCTCGCTGCTTGGGTGACAGAGCTTTCGTTTTTCAAGGGCACAAATTGGAACTCCCTTCTCCTTATCTTTCTTAGTTCAGGAAAGGACACTTCCATTCTCCCCGTCAATCGCCCTCCACATCCCACCCATCACAACTCTGACAGTTCTAGCTTCAAAATGTACCTTAAACCCATCCCCATTTTCATTTGCACTGTCACCGTCTAGCCTAAGCCAGCAGACTGAGCTAAGCCAAGAGTTCTCCCGGATTCTGCTCTTGCTTCTCCCTTCAATGAACCCCTCAGGGGCAGCTGCAGTAATATCTTTAAAATGTCAGTCAGATTGGGCCACTCTCCAGGGAGTAGAGAAAGAATTGGATGAGCCTGGAACATTCTATCGAGTCAGAACATAAGATGTACTCCAAGAATTATGGGGGCATGTCACAAACCAGCTCAAAGTCACTCTCATTGCCCAAATGTGGGACAATCTGAGCATCAAAATTGTAATTATCGGGCCGGCCAAGTGGCTCAATTGGTTAAGAGCACAAGCTCTGAGCAACAGGGTCACCGGTTCGATTCCCATATGGGCCAGTGAGCTGAGCTGCCACTGAGCTGCCAACAGGTTGCAGGATGGCTCAGCTGGTGAGAGCACGTGCTCCTAACAACAAAGTTGCTGGTTGGATTCCAACATAGGATGGTGGGCTACGCCTACCCACTACTAAGATTGAACATGGCACCTTGAGTTGAGTGGCCACGAGCTGCCATTGGGTGGCCAATGGCGACTGGACTCGGAGCTGAGCTAGCTGCGCCCTCCACAACTAATATTGAAGGACAACAACTTGGTTGTTCCCCTTCCCCAATTTCCCAAAAAAATCTTTTAAAAAATGTAATTATAACCCACAGAATAAAACAGGCATCCATGATCCCACACTGATACAAGGAATGCATGAATCAATGAATGATGGATGAATGAATGATGAATCAATGAACAGGAGAGAAGGAAAGCTCCTCCTTCAAGCAGATTGCCAACAAACACATGTAGAAGGGATGAAGGAACTCGGAATTTACTATTTGGCAACCACCAGAGTAATGACTGTTTCAAGCAGGAAGCATGAATGTCTACAAAAACCAGTGGGTGAATACTTGATGAGAAGCTGTTTACTCATAGAGACTCAACATAGCTTTTAATGCATATTAATTAAAAGGAAAAAAATGGTTCAGTGGAGAAACCTGGCAACGCTACCTTCATGGAGTGATCAAAGCCAACATTACCAGTAATGGGACCAATCAACAGCATGGTCTTTTTTTTTTTTTTTAAAGATTTTTTTATTGGTGAATTGGGGGGATGGGAACAGTGCTGGGGAATTGGGGGAATTGGGACAGACAAGTTGCTGTCATTTTGTTCTTCAATCTAGTTGTGGAGGACGTTGCTTCACTGGCCCAAGTTGGCACCATCATTGCGCTCTTCCCGGGTGAGGCAGATCAGTCGCCGGCTTCTGGACGGCCGCTCACTGCGGCTGCTGGCCGCTCACGCTGGCTGCTGGCTACACACGGTAGCCCATGGCAACCCACTGCCACAGGGACTGCAGCCCACGCCGACGCCGGCAACTCACAGCAGCCCAGCTCCAGGTTGAGCTGTTGTTCACCATCTTAGCTGTAGAGGGCAGTGTCACTGGCCCTCATATGTGGGATCCGAACCAGGGCCCTCTGGCTTCCCAAGCGAGTTCTTAACCATCGCACCACTCGGCCGGCCCAACAGCATGGTCTTTTGATATGTGGCATCACTCTGTGATATTCCTGCCCAAAATACATAATCTGAATGTAATCGTTAGGCCATATCAGACAAATTCAAACTGAGGGCTATTCTATAATGTAAATGACCTGTGATCTTCCTAATGTCTAGGTCATGAAAAACAAGTGAAGACTTTGTAACTGTCCCAGATGGACAAGACAAGGTGAACTGGATTCTAGGCCCATCTGGGACATGAGTCAGACAATCTGCAAAATTTCCAAGGGGCCGAAGGATTAGAAGGAAATAGTGCATCAATGGTAAGTGCCTTATTTTGATGACTGTACTACAGATATATAGGAAAGTGTTCTTCAGTGTCATATCAGCAACTTACCTTCAAATAAATGGTTTAGTAAACAACAGAAGAACTATGTATATAAATAGAGAGTATGATAAGGCACGTGTGGTAAAATGTTAACAGGAATTCTTCGCGAAGGGTGTAAGGAAGCTAGTTGTATTCTTTTCTTGCAACTTTTCTCTAAGGTTGGAATTAGTCAAAATAAAAAGTTTAACAAACAAATCTTCATTGTTTTCCCCTTACACTTAGAACGAAATGCTAAAAAAGCAACATCAGGCCCTTGGTAATCGGGTCCCACCATAACTCTAACCACCCCTTAAGTTTCTTAGTTTCCCTGCCTCAAGACCTTTACATATGCTGTTCCCTCTGCATGAAAACGCCCCCTCTTTTCGTCACTGGCCCCATTCAGGTCTCAGTTTAAATGTCACTTCCCCAGAAAGGCCATCCCTGTCCCTCAGACTGGACCAAATTCCTTGTCATAATGTGATATTCTACATTGATTTTGGTGATCGTCCATTTAATGCTAACCTCCCCCACTTCTCCGTTAAGCTCTGTGTTCTGTGGTTTTCCTCACCGTCAGTTCCCAGGGCCATAGCATAGTTTCTGGAAAAAACGGAGCCACTCAATAACAAACGGATGGATTTTTATTATTTTACACCTTAGTTTCTTGAGACCTTGACCTTGGCAACCTCACTTAGTTTTACCAAACATGTTCCCATGCAGGAAAAATAGCCCCTGGAGATGAAGGGACGCCTCCATTTAAATCCAAATAAACAAAGAATGAGGACACTGATGTAAAATGATGACCCTAATGACTTAAGATAACTGATGTTGGTAATTAAGACTATTTTCATAGTACCAAGAAGGTGATTAAAAAAAGTTAAGTAAGAACTAATTAATTTTACTTAATAGTCACACTGGGACCTACTGTGAGGTTTGATGTTAATGATGTATTTTTCTCTAATTAATTTTTATGAGCAGTCCTGGGAGTCCCTGGCACCTTCTCCTGAATTGTTCCTTGATCAGCACACCGAACTCTTCCAGCCCCACCTACATCAGTCAGGCCAGCCTTCCCGTAAAGAAAAGGAAAACAGCGGAAAACAGCGAGAACTGGGAACAGATCATGTAAAACTAGGTTGACCATGCTTTCTTTGCTCAGCAAGGAAATTGATTACTATAAGCAAGAGTGGATTTGGGAAGTAGTATGTTTTTCTTGCAATTTCTAAAAGTATAAAGCAGAGGACGAAAGGAGGAAAAACAGTATTCAATAAAGACAAGGGCAAGAGATCCCACCTCAAGTCTAACCACTGCTACCACCTAGTAGCCCCACAAATCACGTTCTTTCCAGGTCTGGATCTCACTTTCTCTGGGTCACGTTTTTTAAACGTGGACAGCACCCTGGACTCTGGAAGGCAGAGGCCGAGTCAGATGACCTGTGGCTTTTGTGGTGAGAAATATTATACCATCGGTTATAGCAAAAGCCTTGATAGGGAGCAAAAGAGAACAAGCAAGTCGCCTTTTCCTGTGACTTAACCCCTGCCTCTCTGTCTAGGCCCATCAAGCAAACATATCGGTGAACACTGAACAAATCATGTGTTCTTACAAACTGCATCATCTCCGCCTCTGGAGTACCAACTTTTTCTTTCAGATTCCTAAGTAAAGGGCATTTCAGAACCAGCTTTCCAACTCATCTGTAACAGACAATGGCTAGTGTACTATGTTGGGACAACATGATTGTTCTTTGATTGAGGGAGGGAGGAAGCTTGAATTCTCAAAAAAAGATGTAAGGGAGGCCACATATTAAAGATAAAATATGCCTGAGTGGTTGTGTGACTGGGACAAAGCAGAGTCCCCTGACGGAATGCCAAACTGCAGAGTGAAGCGTGGCCTGCCTGTAGAAGACACTGGGTGCACAGGACCATCACGTGGCCTCAAACCAAGGTGTGCAAGAGCACGTGCTCACACCCACTTGGCCAGCTCCCACCCTTGGAGGCAGTGACCTGTCAATATTAGAACCCTCTCTGAAACTAAAGCCTGGTGACACCCGCCTGCAGTTTACCAAGTCACCACAACGGTCCACTTTGGGCTGTCCCACCTGGATGAGCACAGACCCAGGAAGCCCAGTGGCTACATCTGAGGGCAGCTGTCACACTGAGTGACAGTCCACTGGCTGCCCTTCCCATTAGCCAGTTCCTTGAGAAGAGGGACTGAGCTTTTTATTTCTATGTCTCTGCCACATGCAGAGCTTAGCAAATGTTTGCAGCAAATGGGAGCACAGAGGAATCACAGGGAATGACAGTACCTTGAGCTCGTGCTTGGACGTCCTGTCCTTTGTCATGCCATCCTAATTCCAGGAACAGTGTACCCACCACTCTCCACCAACCGTTCTGCCTACTCACCCAGCCATCTTCTTACTAACCACTGTGAAATTTTTTTAATGACTCATAACTAAACCGAAAAGGGGAGGGCTTAACAGTCGAACTGCCGAACGGAATGGACACATCTCCCTCTCCTTACGGCTTGGTCCTCCCCTTACCACACGGAGGCTCTCTTTCCATTCACATACATTATGATTCTGAACACCTCTCCCCACACATATTACCTGTTCTTTCCAACTTGCTTCTGATTTTCTAGTCGTTAAGCAGATGTAACATACTGAGTTGCACTCAGAGCATGCTAAGTGCTTTTAATTCTGCTGATTATTTTCAATTTTTTTCTTTACAGACATCAAATTTTAAAAAGTCAATTTCAGATTGTCTTGAAGGGGAAGAAAGGGGAAAATGTGTCCTTTTTTCCTTTTTCTTTCTTTCTTTTTTACTGCACTCAGTCTTCACTATTTTGGTTCCATAAAGGTCTCAATGCGGATAAATTTAAATGCTCATCAAGGAACAATCCTTCCATGTTCCACCAGCTGGTAAAATGGGTGTCCTCTAACTGAGTCCTCTAACAGGGGCTCGCAAGAAAGAAGCTAAGAGCAGACGGCATTGGGTACCTCCGTCCAGGAAAGTGGACAATTGCTTAATGTATCAGGTCTCATTACCCAACCAAATGTTCTATGTGTTTAATTCAGAAGAAAGATGAGTAATTAGCAAGCAAAATAAGTAGTGATACCTAAAAGAAATCCTAATTTACAGTCTTGCCTAATTTTTACCGGGTCCTTACATGTTACAGAGAGAAGTACTTGAAAGCTACCGCCTATCCTATAGAAAACGTTCCTAAGAATTCTGCCAGAACTGCATCCATTTTTTTTTGGTTCTGTTTTGTTTTGGAATATGTTTTTCTCAATATGTCAATTTCAGGAAAAGCTCCTTCATTTTGCTTGGTTAAGTAGGGATCTTAGCACTAATCCATCTAATCAAAATGTGTTACTACTGGAGAACATAAGTAAAACATGTTTGGAGAGAGGAGGGTGTTTTAGAACAGGGGTTTTCAGAGGAGTCCTTTAGGACGAGATAGCATGGACCCCTGCCCCTATCCTCAGCTTCCTCATTCAAGCTGAGCTATTCTGAGAACCTCTCACTGGGCATTATGCTTTTACTGCAAGAGTTTTGGGGGAAATTGGTTTACAGCCACTGATCCAACAGATGTGAAGGAAAGTAGAGGCTGGTGCTCCAGTCTGCCAGATCCACAAGTCCGGGGAATGGCCTGGTTGGCTCACTACTGAATTCTCAGCCCCCAGCCCAGTACCTGGCACATACCTGTGGTGGTATGCACTTGTTGAATGAAGGGCTGGGTGGATGGAAGGATGGAGGGAGGCAAGAGTGAGATGTACAAGTGGCCGATAGCCCCCACTTTGATAAAACTCTCAAACACTTCTCACATCTGGAAGGCAGACTAAATGCGTGATGAGTCAACAAAGGAGGATAAAAAAACAAGCCGTGAGAGCTCACACAAAGCCACTCGGGGTGCTAGTGCTTTTCATGGAGACATGCGAACCTTCACTGACGGGATCCAAGAATGAGATTCTATACTTAAGTTGCGACATCTGTCACTCTTGTCCCCTGAACCTGATGTGGTTCCAGCTTCACCTGCAATCTGGGCTTTAGTGAGACAGATTAAATAATTTAGCAGACTTTTGTCCAGGAATCATGAAAGGCAAAGAATGACTTATTCCCTAACCCCTCAGACATCCAAACAGGGAGCATGCATTGACGTTTCAAAAGATAAATTCAAGGAAAATGAAAGTACATAACCCAGTGGGTAGGAAAGTTGAGGATGAATGTGTATTTTGCTACATAAATACCCTCAAGATAAAAATCTGAACATAGTCTAGAACAGTGCTGTCAAGAGAAATATAATGTGATCTGCATATGTAATTTAAAATGTCTAGTAGCTGCATTTGAAAAAGTTAAGTGGTTGAGGTAATTTTGATAACATATTTTGTTTACCCAACATACTTATATACAAAACCTTATCATGTTGATGAAGAGTAAATTTTTACAAATTATTTGTAGGAATAGTTTGCATTTTTTTTCCTACTAAATCTTTGAAATCCAGTATGGATTTCACACTTACAGCACATCTCAGTTTGGACTCGTCACATTTCACGTGCTCAGTAGCTACATGTGGCCAGTGGCCACACACTGTCAGCACAGGTCTAGAAAGATAGATGAAGGACATATCTATAGTGAGCATCATCAAAGGAAGCAACAGGTCTGCAGTGCATCTCTTGGTGGGTTTTCATTTATTCTGGCCTGCTCTTATTTCCTTTGGGTTCCTGTCACTCATAGTACCTATCACCTGACTCCTAGGGTGAACACATGACCCTGGCCTGCCAATCATAATTACGCAGTGCAGCAGTCCAAGAGGAGGGCATGTGACCAAGCAAGGCCAATCAGAGTCCTTCCCTAGGACTGGTATATAGAAACCCTAGGAAAATGTGCTCTTTTCCTGGGGTTGCTAGGGTGTGATTTGGGGGCTCTCCCCACCGCAGGGAGCGCCTACGTAAGGATGCAGTCATAAAGAGGCAAAGGAAAACCCTAGTTCCAAACCCGAAGACTCTGGTTTGGGTCTCTCTTCTGTGGATCCTCCCAGCACTTACACTCATTTGCTTAGGCTAATTTGAGTTGGGTTTCAGCCACTCTCATTAGATAGAGTCACGATTCAAGCTAAGCCACAACCCGGCCTATTGTCACATTCTCCCATTGCATGCCTAGGTGCCTGTCTCCGACATAGCATACGGGGGTACAGAAGGCCCACTGGCCAGACACAAAAGGCAGGACCTCCATCTTTCAAGTTTCATCAATGCTTTGCAGCTCTTAGTCCCTCCCTAAGTCACCACTTGGTTTTCAGATCTTTGCCCTCACGCCTCCATCCAGTGGCCAAAACAGTGAGCTGCTTCACCTTGCGGCTGCAGCCTGAGGCTCCCCTTTGTTCTCCTCCACGTGTCTAATTTTATTTCCCCTCCATGCATCCTGCCTTGGGAGGCAGAATGGGAGCATGCGTTTGCCTTTCCACTACAGGATCTCACTGGCCTCCTTGTGAACCACATGAAAGGCCTATTCTGAAGCGCTGACCTTTTTAGAATCAACGGAGCACAAAAGGAGACTGTTCCAGGACCGAGGTTATAAACACAAAAATGACAATCACGTCCTCTGCATATGCATGAGATTTGCACAGTTGTTCCCAGCATGACAGCAAATATGTCCACTCAAGAAGTAGGCACTTAGGGCATGGGGAGCAACCCTATTGGGGGGCTGTGGAAATCAAGCCCAACTCTGACCTTGACCCCATCATAGAGGGTGATTTACTGAGAGAGTTCTAATAAATGTCAATTTAGATAGTACGCTATTTTTTTCAGGAAAGAAATTGAAGGTTTATCAATAAGCTAAGTACTTATCAACTTTCCCTCCACTTTAGGTCTTGTTCGGACAGCCTCTGAGACCATCCCCAGGGGCCTGGTCAATATGTTCCCATGGCAATAATTTGCGCAGGGCAGTCATTCGCTGCATAGTCACACAAAATCTGAATGAGCCCCCTGGAAAGTCCATGGGGAATCAGGGAGGGCCTCTTTCCTCTACCTCGCACGATAGAAGGAGTTTACAAGACCAGTAATTAAAATTCACAGCAAAAATTGTTCTTGCTCCTGTCAGGAAGTGTAGCATGCTAATTAATGCTTCAGTATGCTTAATGTTTTAAGCGGTATGGAAAAATAATGAGTGAAATTCATATTGAGCCCCTAGTGGCTTTTCTCACCAATAAACTCTCTTGCCGGAGCTAGTGCTAATCCGCTTGGTCTGAGGCTTCTCCAGAAAGTTCCCTCAGTGTTCTCCTTCAGATGCCGAAAGTGGGGAGCACATAGGCAGAGGGTGGCCTTCCCAGCTCTCCACAGCAACTCCAGTTTGGGGACATAAGTGCCCTCCTCCCACTGTCCCATCACAGTCTCTCTTCTTCCCTCCTTCAGCGAGAGAGAGCACAGGTTTGTGGGCCTGAATGGGTCACCCTGTGCTATCCTGAGATTGAAGACTCCAACATCTGTCAAGTTAGCTTTTGTTCTTACACATTGGGTAGAGTTCCCTGGGGAAAATGTGTGCCCCAATATGGCCAGGGTACCCATTCCCAGGGAGTCCAAAAACTCTGACTTGCTGAGGAATCCAAGGCAAGTTATGTATCTGGCATGAGCCTCGCTTTCTCATCTTCAAAATGGGCACACAGCCACACCTGCCTGGTTCAGCAGCCATAAGTCACATGAGGTCACATGAGATGCCCTGAACCTTCTCCTCCATGGTAGCCCACTGACAGGAGGTCATCACTTTTTTTTCTTTTCCTTCACTGAAGATCACTTTTGAGAGTATTCCAAGTCCCCCCATCCACCCCAGCACCCCACCACATAAATAAGAATACTCATTCATTGAAAACCTGAGGTCCCAGAAAATTAAAAAAATAAATGTTTAAACTCTTCCATGGACTCATGACCCACGACAACCACTATTAACATTTCACGTTTCCTTTCCTAAGCATGGGGGCATTTTAAATAGTTGACATTGTGCTGGAGATGGATCTCTGTATAATTCTCTTTTCATGTAACACATATGCATTTTCCCATGTTACTCTGTAATCCTCAGGAATAATTCTTTCAATAGCTGCACATTATTCTATTCAATGGTTACTCAGTGTTTATTTAACCACACCAAGCTTTTCAGACATCTCGGTTTCCAACATTTTGCTAACACAAATGGCACTGCGATTAGTTAGCATGACCTGTTCTTCACTTGGGCTTATCCCCTTAGGACTTATCCCCTTAGGAGAGGTCCCAGGAGAATTATGGTGCTTAGGGTATGAAGATGTTAAGGACTCATGACACCTATGGCAGACAGCTCTCCTGATATACACCACCATAAGCGATTCCATTGAGAGCCCTTTTCATATCCCTAGGAGTTGGCTTTTAGTATTTTTTGGATAACTTGATTGATGAAAACTGATCTTATTATTTTTACTTATACTTCCGTGACTTCGCAAGAGATCAACCACTTTCCTGTTATCCACATGTCATTCCCCTTTTGTGCCCTCACATGAATGAATGCCCTCAGCCAGAGCAGGGCCATGGGTCCCAGCCTTCAGTGTGGGGAGACTTGGTGAAAGAGTTTGGTGGAAGGTGGAAATGCACATTTTTAACCAATTCTGAAGCAAGTGATTCTTGGGCCAGAATTGGAGAAATTCTGGATTAGAGTCTTAGCTTAAAAATCTGTAACAGTTATATAAGATGTCAGAGGGGTAGTAGCTTTGGGGAGAAGGGTTATCATTTTGTGAGGGGTGTAAATGTCTATTATGTTGCTTTGTATACCTGATACTAATTAAAAAAAATCTGTTTCACGAGTTCTCCTTATACTGAATATTGAATTCTTTTCTATAAATATCCTCTCCAGGTTGCTGAATTTACATTTTGATTATTTATTCATGAAGCACAGGAGTTTAAGTCAAATCAGTAAATATTTTCTTTTATGATTTCTTTCTTGTCTTATAATCTTGGAGATTCTTTACTCTCAGAGTATTATGAATGTTCCTTTTCTTATTTTTTTCTCCTTTTTTAAAAAAAAATTCATTGTTTATCTGGACTATTTAGGGTAATGTAAGGATGTAAAATTTAATTTTTTGTTTTTAAAAATACCTAACCATTTTCCCTGACCATCACAGAATACTCTCTCCCTCCCTCAAAGACTCTTGATGCCCTCTTATCCTACATCAAATTATTACAGACAATGGGGGTCTGATGGGGCAGAATCGTGCAGGTTCACTCTTCTTCTCTCCTACCTCTGGCCAGTTTTTCAAAACCTCTTTGTCACAAACTTTAGCCTTGAGAAAATTCCTGGTTACCTGAAACCTTCTGCAACCCTGCTTTAGAGCAAAGTTCAGAATTTAACAATTTAAATTTCTTCCTACAGATAATTTAGGAAATACATTATAGCTTTTTGTAAACATGATCAAGTCATGCTCATCACTTTATAATAAATGTCGTGACTCATATATAGTTCAGGCAGAGATGTTAAAGCTGAAGGGACTCTAAGGATCATCTCTCCCTATAGTTCAGGCCCTGTAAGGAAACTGAAGCCCAGAGACATGAAACCAACTGTCCAAATTCCTACAGCTAACGGGTGACAAGGCTGGAACTCAAAGCCTGAATGTGTTCACAATTTGTGTTCCTTTCACTATGACCTGCTGCCACCATCCTCTCCTTTCCTGGATTGTTCATACTTTTCACACTTCCAGCTACACCAACTACCATCCTAAACCAGAGAAAGGAGAGCCGACTTTCTGCTGATGAGCCACACAGGTCTAGAGCAAATGCTTCTAGAAGAATCTGTCTAGAAGAAATGTATCTTGCTCATGGAACAGCCATTGGGGAAGGAAATGGATGACCTTCTCCTTAGCTAATCTTGAAATTCAGGTTACACCTAGATTAAAATGTACGGGAAATCCACATTCCTGAAGCAAACCACATGAAAAAGGTTGTTAGATGACCCGCCACAGCTGGCCCTGTGTGCTGACCATCCCCCGGGCACCACACAGGCTGCAGCCCGCCGAAGGGGGTTTGGGGACTTGTGGCAAAGCAGTTCAAGGCAGAGAACGGGTGTCAGGGCAGTTCAACAACAAACAATAGGACAAACAACAACAAGCTTTTCCCCGAATACAATTATTTTATACCAGGGTACAGCCCAAAGTGAAGTAGAGCAAGTCTTGCTGGGCACATGGGAACGTTTCTTGACTACATGAATAGTAAGCTAAAATAATTTCTAGATCCTGATCTATGAAGTCACTGACTAGAAGGAAATGTCCCCTTTCAGTAATGCCACCTCTATAGTCTCTGACCATGCAAGTAACCCTCATACATACCCACCTATTTAGTTAAGTAAAAGGTCACTTTTTCAACCTATGATGGCATGTGTATATTCCTGTCATTCAACAGGATGCTTTTGAGAGTGTATGCTTTAGATGTATGTGGAAGTGACCATTTTGCGGTGACTTGGCTTAGTTCTTTGCCAAACTGGGCGGGGGAGTTGAGGCTCTGCCAACACTGTCCACTGGCCAAAATGCAAGCTCTGACTCAGACCTTGACCTTTCCGTGTTTCTACAAGATCTCTTCATGGCATTACCCTCCCACATATGATGTGGTGTTTCTTCTAGAACATTATCTACATGATCCTGAAATTTTTCACCCTAAAAGAAAACAGGGCTTATGGAAAAAAAAAAAGTTTGGGGCAGATGACTGAGGACTCTTGGGGCTTTGTAACCAGGAACTCAGAAAATTGATAATAATCCTCTTAAAAGTGTAAGCCTAGCTGAATCTTCCAGAGCCCGGCTATGGCTTCACAACCCATGCCTCCTCTTCCCTGAACTTGTGTTCTCTCCTTGGAGAGGAAAGTCCCTGAAGATATTCTCTTCTCAAAGAGCCTAGATCCATCAAAATGAGAAGTATGGTTCAGGGGTCCTCTTGTTCATCAAGCCTTTGTCCATCTTCTTCTCAGCACAGGAAGGCACATCTTCCTAATGTCTTTATCTGCACTTGGAGCTCCCCAAACGTGGTAGAAATGGTTCTTGAAGCCACTAAATCAGCTACTTCTTGCACCAAAAGAAGGCACTTCTACACTACTCTTGGCTTTTTCCCCAAAGATCTTCATACCCTACTAAGGCTTCCTGATTCCTTGTGAGATCAAAGCAGGATGTTAACATGTTGGGGGGGAATCTCACTCCAGCCAACATAGTCTGCGAGTCCCACAGGCATCATGCCAACTAAGGAGTCATCTGTGAGCTCACGGAATTAAAATTTTGTTTTCACCTTTTTAAAAAATAATTATTTATGTATTTATTGTGGTAAAAGTATATATATCACATAACGTTGACCATTTTGACCATTTTAAGTGCACATTTCAATGTATTTTACCACAAAACATAAATCTGCTAAAACCCATTTAAAAAAAGGAATTAAAAGAATCATAAATTATTTTTACCACTGTAATTCTGCTTGTATTTTTATTGTCTTTTCTCAAATTTAGCTCTATGATAGCAAATCAGCACCAACCATATCTGCAACCATTCAGGCCAGATTCTTGGAAAAATCTAATGATCTTTTTTTTCTTACACTGCAAAAACCTGAAGCGTTCTGAGCTAAAAACATGTACAGTAAATGTTTCTTTCCTTTTCAAGTTTCTGTTTTTGGGGGAAACAAGAGAGAAACTAAATGCCTCATCAGCATGCAAGTGGAACCTTCTAGGGTCAATGCAGGCTTCCATTGGATGTCTGATGGCCCAGGTCCGAATCGTGGCTGTGTGACCTTGGGCCAGAGGTCAAACCTTTCTGGGCCTCAGTCTGCAAGCTATAAAGTAAGGATAATGTGAGAAGTAGATGACTTACTATATTTAAAGCATTTCTAATAGGGTATGGCCCATAAAGGTCCTCACTAAATGTTAGCTATTGTTTTGAATGGCCAAGATCTCCCCCTGCCACCCGCCCAAATATTTCAGGTGGAGGCCTCCCAATAAAGCATTTCTATTTTGTGTGGCTGCACATCAAAATGACTTATTCTTAGAATTCATAAAAGTACTTTAAATAATTTAAGGACATGAATAATCGTTGTTCTTGCAGTGACAAAAATAAATACTCGTTTTTAACTTTTTAAAAAAGGCTATTGTTATTCTTGGTAGTCAATGGCACAAGACTTGTCATTAGGACAAAAAAATCCTTGACAGCTTTGACTTAACTCCTACACTCAGAGGATGTCATTTCATTTAAAAGTGCAAACACACACAAAGGCAAGGGAAGATATACCTTTTCAAAACCATCCCCTCTTCAAAACTTGCAGTTGTCTTTCAAAACCCTACATAATATTTTTAGAGTTTATTTATAAACTTAAATACTTTAGACAAGCTTTATGTAAAAATATTTGAAACTCTAAAAACTTTTTGTCATAAATTCTAGAAAAGTAAAAGATTCTATGTCTTGGCCACCGTGAATAGTACTGCACTGAACATATGAATAAATGTTTTCAGATTTTTTGGGTAGATACCCAGAAGAGGGATTGCTAGGTCATATTGTAAGTCTATTCTTAATTTTTTGAGCGACCTCCATACTGTTTTCCATAGTGGCTGTACCAATTTACATTCCTACCTACAGTGTATGAGGGTTCCTTTTTCCCCACAGCCTCTCCAACCCTTGTTATTATTTGTCTTGTTGATAATAGCCATTCTAACAGGTGTGAGGTGGTATCTCATTGTGGTTTTGATTTGCATTTCCCTAATAGCTAGTGAAGCTGAGCAATTTTTCATATATCTGTTGGCTGTTTGTCTTCTTGGGAGAAGTATCTGTTCAGGTCCTCTGCCCATTTTTTAATTGGATTGTTTGAGTTTTTTTGTTGTTGAGTTGTATGAGTTCTTTATGTATTTTGGGTATTAGCCCCTTTACTGGAGGTGTTGTTTACAAATATCTTCTCCTATTCGGTTGGTTGCCTCTTTGTTTTGTTGATGGTTTCTTTTGCTGTGCTGAAGTTTTTTAGTTTGATATAGAACACAACCAAAGTGTCCTTCGATAGATGACTTGATAAAGAAGAAGTGGTATACATATACAATGGAATATTACTCGGCCATAAGAAAAGATGAAATACTGTCATTTGCAATAAGAATGGATCTTGACATTATCATGCTACGTGAAATAAGTCTGCAGGAAGAAGTCAAGAACCATGACTTCACTCAAATATGGGATATAAAATTGAAAGCAACAAAGGAACAAGCCAAATGCACAAACAAAAACTCATAGACACAGACAACAGTTTAGTGGTTACCAGAGGGTAAGAGGGGAGGTAGAAGAGGATAAATGGGATCAAATATATGGTGACAGCAAGTGGTTTGACTTTGGGTGGTGAACACACAATGCAACATACAAATGATGCTTTAGAGTTGTATACTTGAAACCTATATAATTTTATTAACCAATGTCACCCCAATAAATTTAATTTAAATAAATAAAAAGAAAAAAATATCACATATTAGAATCTTAGAGCTGGAAGAGTCCTTAGAGATCATCTAATCTGGGGTAATAAAAAGGTTTCTCTCTCTCTCTCTCTCTCTCTCTCTCTCTCTCTCTCTCTCTCTCCACACACACACACACACACACACACACACACACACACACACACGTAAAAGATTCCAGTGTCTCCTTTGACTATCAATGATGCTACCACCTAAGAGTTTTCCCCAAATGTCAGACCAAAATACACAAATACAAACAAGAAACTGGATGTCAGGGGAATTACCTTCTGAAGACCCACATGGGCCTGCCAGGGCTGAAGCAAGGCACCGAGGGCTGGACAGACACTGCCATGCCATGAGGGGGCAGGAGGCTATGGCATTGAACTTCTAGGGATGGCAAGAAATTGAGTGAAGAAGGAGCAGACTACTATAGAAATTCCAGGGCTGTTTGGAACACTCATTCCTGGCCAGAAAACTCTGCCATGTCAAGTCTGAGAGCAAGGGTGAAATGACACAGAAGAGAATCTTTCATTGTCAGACGAGTCCTTGGGTGATAAGGACAGCCAGTCACTACCATAAATGGACCAAAACCTAGATGGGGCTGTCCCTGTCCAATACAACAGTGTGCCCCTCAGAGAAGCAGTTCACTACCATGAAGTCCAAGTTCAAGGAAGGCAGTCAGGAGCTCACAGCTGTATGCAGTGTCTACAGGCCTTATGACCAAGTACACAGCAGCCCAACAGGGCTGATATCAGATGGTCACAGGTGGGCCCTGCCTGGTGATCACGAGAGTAAGCCGGAGGCCTGCTACCTGGCTGGGAGCTCATACCCTGCGCAGTCCCCAGCCCAATAGGTGTGCTGGACCTGTTATTTACTCTTAGCCAGTGCTATGTTTGTTCTGAGTTATTAGATACAACAAACAATGGCCAGACAATATGTAAAAACTCAACTCTGACCCACCACTGCAACAACCTGCTCAGGAAACCAACCCACTAGCTGCGTACCCAGTTCAGGAAACCAGCCTGTATCTCTAAGTCAGACTTGTGAGAAGTCAGGGCACCATCTCTACCAACTAGCCCAGGAAGTCATACAACACCCCCTGAAACAATCAGCCCCAAATGGCTACAACTTGATGAATAACTGACAGCGTCCCTAATTTCCAAGCCCCACTGTCAACTTAGGAACTGCTAGAGAAAACCAAATACGCCTCCCTAACCGAACACATAGGATACCTGGCTTCTAGTTAGCCCACCTCCCGCCTCCCCAGGCCAACAGCCTCCCATCAGGGCGCACCTGAGCCTTCCCTTGTTTCCACCATAAACTTTCCCCACTCCTCTGGCTGCCTTTGAGTTTCTGCCAAAACCAAGCAATGGAGGCTGACTCCCTTGTTATATACAGCCAGCTCTGGATAGAGATAGCCTTTGCTGGTCCTCATCTGCCTGGCCTTCATTTATTTTCACAGTCCAGTGTCTCTCATACCTTCCTCATCCTTGCCTCTCTATCTCCTTCTCTAACCAAAGTGGCCTAAGAAAAATTAATTAAATTCAATGAAAGGGTCAACCATGGCTCTGGACAAAGGTGCACCTTCACAGGACCAATACAGATAGCCACGAAACGCTCTCTTCTTACTTCCAAGTAGTACAGATGACAGCATCAATAGTGAATACTCCCTGATCCAGAACTGGGAAGTTCCCCTATACTCGTCCAACACAGGAGCTAATGGACAAGAACATATATGGATATTAAGGGTTTGTTTCACAATGCACCCTTGGACCGCTGCAAGTCAGCATCATACCTACATTTTCTGTACCTGTAGAGCCAGCGGGGTATCATGTGGAAAACTGTTCATAATCATGGGCTTCTCAGCACTGCTGAGGACTGAGGCAGCAAAGGAAGGTGAACTTTTCAATCGAGTTAATGCGTACTTATTTCTTCTACTTCTCCAAAAATTGGTGTTCTGAGGATGAAACTTGTGGCTAAGGAGAAATATCGAAATATTTGCTGAGCTGAGCCCCTGAGTCTCCAACTATCCTGGGTTAAAGGCCTCTAGGGCCCCTCTGAGCACTGGGCCTCCTCATCCTTCCCGACCTCTGGGGCCCACCCCTCAGTGACACCCCATCATCAGCACACCACCTGGCACAGTGGGAACCCAGTAAATGCTGGGTAAAGGTACTCAGATGACATTACTGTATGTGGACCTAAACGACACACACCATACATTAATCGGGTCAGTCCTGGAGAAAAAAGTCAGCTGGCAAGGCTCTGTGCCTACAGAAAGTAAAAGCTGACAGACATGACCTGTTTAGCTGACTATTACTGCTGGTATCAGGTCCTATCAGACCAAGCACTTTTCTCTCCTGGAATAGCTTATCACCTGAATCTCCCCCTCTGCCTCCCTGGGGGGGGTTGGGGGGGGAATGTAGGACACTGGGGCTGGAATTCCTTATTTCCTTTATCAGGACACCATCTTCCCATAGAGCAACCTTTCTGAACAATTCACTGATAGGTGAAAGAAAGGATGTTTTGAGAGGGGGTTACTCTATGCAGGAGTCCTTTATAAGCCTCATCCACTTCCCTTTATAAAGCCGTCCTTTTGTCACCTTTATAAATGTCATCTACTTCCTTAAGGGAAACGGAAACTTTTTTTTTTTTTGGATCAAAAAGAAGTTGAAGTTCATACTGAAATTTGGCAAGCACTTGAATTTAAATTATTTTTCATCTTTTGCTCCACATGAATGTTACAAAATTACAAAGACCATGGGTTAGGGCCATTTCAACATTAGCAAAAATCAGCATATGGGATAAAATATCTCAAGCATACTGAAACCATTGTTCCTTTTTACCTGAGATGGTCAAAACATCTTCCCACAATGAAGGAACTGATTACTTATGTATCTAGATATGTGTTCCCTGCCCAAGCCTCCAACTCCCAAAACTAAATCGCCCTTTGGTTGTAACCTGATTTTAATGTGTGCGTGTGATTGTAAAGGAGGCTTTATAGCCAAAGATTAAAGCTCAAGCAAAGCAGAGACTTTGGACTTTGATCAGAAAATGTATTAAATTCCCAGATAATGCTGATCAAAAGTGGAAACACCAAGAGACGCCAGCATTTCCCACTCCTTTCAGCAACAGCTTGGGACAGAGTCATTTCATTAAAACTGTACTTTTCTGTAGCAGAATCCAGCTACAATTGGAAAAAAGTGGCTGTTTGTTCATGTACAGGGTCTCTTTGCTAACAGAGTGAGGCAGGTGGCTGGTGAGGCTACCTGGAGCCTCCCGGTCCCTTTATTGATACTCCCACCAGACCAACAGCCAGAGTGACACTGTAGCATCGCCCCCCTTCCCCCACCCAGACCCACCGGCAAGGTGATATGAGTCGAGGGAGACTGTCTACATGGGGTCAGCATCAGCCCAGCGATGAGGGATGGAACACAAATGATTTGCTCTGCTTTTGGACTGGAGAGAAGTAGCTGCCTCCCTCCCTGTCTAGAAAGGAGGGAGAGAAACCTTCGTTCCTTGGAGATGAGATGGAAAGGACCCTGTGTTCTTACCTTGACCTTTGGGAATATAAATTAACTATCTCTAGGAGTCAGAGAGTCCCGTGTTTCTGGGCTTTTATGACTTAGAGATATGTCCAAGGTCTGGACCTCATCCCTTTGGTTGTGAAACAAACACTTAGGAAGATAGCACTCCAGTCTTCCTGGCACCTGGGGGGTGAACCGTGTGTGTATGTGTGTGAAATTCTGCCGGGTCTGGCTATTGAATGTTCCAGCCCTTAGTCACTGAGCACAGCGACTGTCACTTGCCCTGGCCTTGTCCCAGTAGGCAGACAAGGATTATGTTTGCTTTCTTCCTTTCAATTTTTAACCCTTTCTCCAAAATGTTCATCTGTAGAACTGACACGAGCATACATATTGACTGTGGAGAACTAAATAGTGACAACTGATAGGCACTGCATGCTTCCTGCATGCCAGCCCATCCCAGGTTTTGTATATATTATCTCAGTTAATCCCCAGAACAACAGCATGACGTGGGCACTACTATTATCTCTATTTTACAGAAGAGGAAATGGAGCTGGCTGTAGACCTGGGCAGCCTAACTCCCACCCTCTGACTTATAAGCACTCTCTTCTGCCACCTCCCCATGCTAACATTTGACACAGATCCTTCCTTTCATTTTTCCAGTTTTTAACTAAAATGCAATCAGATTATCATTTGACACTTAGCATACGTGACCTGCTTTGATGGATATGGTTCGCAGTGTTCCTGACCCTCCACTATGGGACACGTGACTTCCCTGGCATCCAGTATTCTCTGATATCCCAGATTCCAAACCCTAAAGCAGTGGTTCTCAACCTGTGGGTCACGACCACCTTTGGGGGTTGAACGACCCTTTCACAGGGGTCGCCTAACACCATTGGAAAACAAAAAGATATTTACATTACGATTCATAACAATAGCAAAATCACAGTTATAGAGTAGCAATGAAAATAATTGTATGGTTGGGGGTCACCACAACATGAGGAACCGTATTAAGGGGTTGTGGCATTAGGAAGGTTGAGAACTGCTGCTAAAGCCTCAGGAACATCAGGCTGTAAAGGATTTAGACAAGAAGAAAGGTCTCAGAGAGGAGGTTGTCAGGGGTGGGGAGTGGCCATCAGGAGGAAGCATTAGAGGGTCTGAGGAACAAGGCCTTGGGAACACCAATGGATTAGCCCTTGGATGAGAAAAGCATTTAATACTCAAGGACTGAAAAATGACTGAATGATGTAACTTTTAAAAGTGGGTCCTAGTTCAAATGAACAGGGGCTTCCTGTCCTTTGGTTTAGTTCAATAAACACTGATGGAGCAGCTCCTAGAAGACAAGGGAAAAGATTAGATCTCTATTCCAGGGACTTTCCAGTCTAGTGGGGAGACAACCACAGAAGCTGGGAACCTCAGAACTGTAAAACCGAGGCACTGCCATGAGAAAGACATGCGGGAGGTTCTGTGGGACCTCTGAGGACATTCAGGAGTCCCCTGGGAAGGCTCTTAGAAGCCAGAGGTGAGTCAAAAAGGGTGAACAGGAGTTGGCAGGTGATGAAGGCAGGAAGGGTGTTCCAGGCAGAGGTAAGAGCACGGGCAAAGGTCCAGACATTGGAGAGGGGAACAAAATAATACCGTTAACATTTGTTTTTTGTGTAAAATATCAAAATATAAACTCCCTAGATATAAATGAGAACAGTTTGCCTTAACACACTTTGCATCTACTAACCATGAGCCATTTTTAATCAATTCTAATTCCATCAAAAAGAGAAAAAGCATTATTTAAACATACGATACCTGTTTTAAGTGCTGTACAAAATTGTCTATAGAAGACGGACTTCAAGAGTTCAGCCCCAACATTCATAACTGATATGAAAGTAAAGTTCTAGGCATGCCTGGTGTCAATTTTTTATAAAAATAAATGGAAGGAGAAAAAAATTGGAAGGCCAACTAAAAACAATCTGTATTTGACCACCAAAAACATCTAAAATGTAATCTTAACTTTTTTTGTGTGCATAGTAAAAAAATATCTGTGCCAAGGCTATGGAGGGAGGAACCCCTAACACTTCTTAAGCACTAACAATTTTCAAAATGTGTTCACCCTCATTCTCTCATTTGATCATCACAAATGTCTCTTTTGGAGATTAGGCCTTGGGCTTCTCAGTTTCTCAGAGGATGGAGAGAAATAAAAGTTCTTCCCCACAGTGACAAGGGTGACACAAGGGGTCTCCTGGCCCTGCTCTCCCCCCATCTCAACTCACTGAGTCTGCTCATTAATCTTCCAGAAAAAGAAATTAAAGCCATGCGGACAGTTATGAAAAGCAAATTAAAAATGTTTGCTGTTACCCATCCTACTTATAGGAATCATAAAAATAAGCTAAACCAATGATGTAACCTAGGGACTTAAAATATGCAGTATATGTCTTTTATTTCACAGCTACAGTCCTGTTCCTGTTTGTAAAATGATCAACACCTGTACTGAAAAACAGGAAGGACCAGAAAAGGGGAGTGGGGACACGGGGAAGAAAGGGCAGACGATGACCTCATGATGGAAGGTCAAAGACCCGTTTCCACGTTGGGGTCTGTCATGGCTGAGTTTCCCCTTCTGTAAAATGATAGTTCTGGTGGCCTGACCTTCCAGCTTCACGGCTCTCTGACTCCCTTTAGAGGATACACTCTTGGAGGAGACTCGGCCATAATAATCAAAGCCTGGGATTGGCGTTTCTCTTTCAGATTGTTGCTTCTCCACACACGCCCAATTTTTCTCCGCTTCAGCTTAAAGAGGAGAAAAAGGCCAATTTAAAGAAAATTCAGCTTATCTTCTGTCATTTTGGAAGCTGACCCAAATACTTCCCAGAAGTTTCTTGATAGTTACCGAAAGAGGAAATTGACAAAGTAAAATGTAAACTGTTTGTCTTTAAAAATGGCAGTCTGGGGCTGGCCGAGTGGCGCGTTGGTTAAGAGCTTGCTCAAGAGTGCGAGCTCTGAGCAACAGCGATTTGATGCCTGGCTTGAGCCGAACTGCTGCTGAGCTGCCAACAGGTGGCAGGATGGCTCTGCTAAAACAAAAAAGAGTTGGCTTGGGATGCCAGCTCTGAGCAGCAGGGCCCCAGTTCGGATCCCACATGAGGGCCAGTGACACTGCGCCCTCTACAGCTAAGATGGTGAACAACAGCTCAACCTGAAGCTAGGCTGCCGTGAGTCGCTGGCAACAGCATAGGATGCAGTAAGGCTGCAGTGGGCTGCCTTAAGCTATAACGAGTGGCTGACAGCCAGCGTGAGCTGCCGTGAACGGCTGTGAGCGGCCGTCCAATGGCCGGCGAGCGATCTGCCTCACTCAGGAAGAGTGCAATGATAATACCAACATGGGCCAGTGAAGCAACGTCCTCCACAACTAGACTGAAGAACAAAAGGACAGCAACTTGTCTGTTCCCCTTCCCCAGATTCCCCAATGCTATTCCCCTCCCCCAATTCCCCAATTTAAAAAAAAATCTAAAAAAAAATTGGCAATCTGTAGTTGGGTATAATATAATAAAGAGAACAGGGCGTTAGGATAAATAACGGCATTTTACAGTCTAACTTTAAGCGAGTTCAGGCTTCTACTCTGACTGGGAAAATCTCCTTGGAATGTTAGGTTTGCCCTAGAACATTAATAAATCCTGGGAGGATGGGGCCTAGCTGCTGAATGACTCAGGGGTCTGGGAGCATCATAATTTACCGGAAACAGCTATGCAGGTGCTGCCACCAGTTAAGTCACACTAAAGTACTCAAAGGTGATCTTGGTTTTAATTCTGGATTATGAATAATCTGCCTGGAACTAAGAGAAGCATGACATTTCACAATTTGCAGACCTCGTCGTGTGTTCTTTCCGAAATCTGGGAAAGCTGGGGAGAACCATTTATCCCAACCAGGTACACTTCTTTCCCCTGACAGAGAGTTGCAAAATGCAACCCCAAAAAGCCAGGGAAGTGCTGAAGCCGAGATGCCAGAAACTCTGTGTGTATTGAACCTCGTCTAGCCTGCCCCTTTCATAATTGGAACTCAGTCCCCCTTGAATCATAATGAACTCCTGACCATATTCACTCGCAGTTGGAAACCACAGCCCCACCATCCCCTATCGTCTCTGCCATCTCCTATCATCATTGCCCGGAGCACAAGTTGAACTTGCCATAGCCTAAAAACCTTCCTAAATCAGTTTGTTTTCATAACTCTCGGAAACAATACAACATCCAGAATAATTCAGACAGATGTTATTACAATAAGTCAAATAGATGCTATTAAAGGATTCTTGGGGGGAGAACTAGAAATACCTCAGGTCAGGGTAATTAATACGCTCACTCTGAGCCGGTGCTGGGTGGCTTAGCTTGCCTCTTAGGGATGGGTGTGGCACAAATCTGAGAAAATGGGCCAAACACATCTGGTTTTGGGTGTGCCCATGTATGCCAATCATTGGATAGACCAAATTATCTTATGGATGTTTATTGGGGGTTTTGCTTCTATTTCCATAAATTATGGGAGCAGGAAGATAGACAAAGACAGCACTGACCTGAAATTTCAGTGCTCCACCCACAAGACAAGCCCAGCACCACTGCCCCCAGCTGCCCAAAGCAGGCGGGGGAGGCAGGCTTGGGTTTTCTGAACTGCCCCTCACATGCCCAGTGGACTGCTCTCCGGTAGATTCCTCCCCAGGAGTCAAGCTGAAGAGCAGAGGCTTAGAGAAGCCTGTCACCCAAAGGTCTTAGACACCTCACCTCCCTTCCCTACACTGAGCACCGAGGTGTGCTTGCATGTGGAGGGGAAGGGGTGGAGGGAGTAGTCAGGTGAGCTCTGGGTGACTCCTAGAAGCCTTCCCCATAAAAAAGCCAGCTGCTGGTTTCCAGGTCCTGGGACGGATGAGACTTGGGGGACATAGTGTCTTGCCAATGAGGCCCTTGGTGGCCCCACCTTTCATGCTGACTTCTTTCTTGTGCTCAGCTGAAGAAAGGCACACCTGACTCCGGGGGACATGAGGGGAGATGGAAGGGCTGTCCTCCTTAAACAGTCCTTATTACAGCAAAAGAAACAATTTTGAAAAAGCAGGTTAGCACTGAAAGATGACAAGATCAGGACAATGATTTTGGCCTAAATAATACTCCTTTCCCAGGTAGCCTCTTCCTCAGAGGGGCCGGGTGGAACGCTGAGCCACTGCCAGGAACTTCTGAGTGTTTGGCTTCTGCAGTTTAAATATTTCACTTTTCCTCACCAAACTGGAGCTGTTTTCCAGCCCAGCATGAACCCACCAGCCGCACAATAACCTCACACTCCAGAAAATGGCTTAAGCTAAAGAAGTCATGTTTCAGATGCTTAATTTGTTTTATACACATCCTATCTTCTTGGAAGTGGCATTTCGGGAAAAGTAAAATAGAAGCCAGTGGTTCTGTTTGGGGTCCTTTTTAAAAGGGCTACTTGCAAGTTCCTGCTCTGAATGTCCTTGTGCAAGTCATGCACATAAAATGGGAAGAAAACAGTGTTTCCTTCCAGAGATAGCTGTCAAATCAAATGACCTAACATGTGTGACAGTTGGACACAGTCCCGTCCCTGACCCCCAGAACTAATATTTTAAAGGTTTAATGTACCATGGAGAAATGATCAAGAGATGCCCAAGGAGTGGCAGTGACAGTGACAGGGGGAGAAAAGTACAGGAGTGAAAAGTCCTACCGCTGACTCTGCCCCCCATGCCTGAGAAGCACTATTAGAAGTTACTGAAATAAATCGGCATGCTATCCTTCGTCACAGACACCAGTGATTTCTGTGCATTTATTCTGCTTATCTGGAAGGGAGTCGGATGTCAGCACCTACAGGAAGAGAGTGGGTTCCCAGCAGTAAGAGTGGACGGTCTGTGTCCAGCCTTGGGCCTGTTCCTCCTTGTTCCAGCTGCCACGGGGATTCTGACATCCTTATCTTATCGCACTCATGTTGGAGAGCAGATTGAGTGGCACCGAGAGAGATAAGACAACCTGGGACGAAGCTGCCTGTTCAGGCCGTTCCCTCCCAGAATCTCTGGGTGGGGCGTGCCAGGCTGAGGCCAGGGAAAGCCTCGTTCTTACAGACTGGCTGGGTTTCAGTCTGAGAGGCAACAGCCTCAGGTGTCAGCACAGATCCTCCTGGAAGGGGTCAGAGGGACCTGCAAGCAGGGAAAGACCCCTTGGCTTTCTGAACCTCCAATTTCCATCTGGAAAATATGAGCCATGTTGTGCTGGGTGGTCACTGAAGTCCTGTCTTAATCCATTCGGGCTGCCACAACAAATTACCAGAGGCTGAGTAGCTTGAACAACAAAATGTACGTCCCACAGTTCTGGAGGCTGACCAGGGTGCCAGCATGGCTGCAGATGGGGGACTTCTCACTGTGTCCTCACATGGCAGGAAGAGGGCCAGCTAGCTTTGTAAAGGGCACTAATCCCATCCATAAGGACTCTACCCTCGTGACCTAATCACCTCCCAAAGGCCCCGCCTCAAATACTATCACATTGGGATTAGGGATTCAATATATGAATTTGGGGTGTGGGGTCGGGGGCTGG
>NW_017731822.1:1217150-1277978 GCF_001890085.2 Hipposideros armiger
TGTGTGTGTGTGTGTGTGTGTGTGTGTGTGTGTGTGTGTGTGTGTGATCCAAAGACTAACCTCTGGGTCCCATTGAAATTCACATGATCCTTGTTCTTTAGGGGATTTTGACACAAGAGGAAAGTAACAGGATCTTCCCAGGGTGGTCAGAGCTGGGCTCTAGTTCTGCAGACCCACCCTCTTTAGAACAAAACAAAAGGTCACAAGAAATAGCACCGGTCACATGTATCATGGCAAAAGGCCCCATACATTCCATCACAAGCTATGAGAATATACGGAGTCTATTTGATTTGACTTGAATTTTCAGACACAAAAGGTTATCAGGATACTTTGTTCTTATACATGGCAAAAGCTTTCAAAAGTAAATTGTGTAACCCCGAGCCACTGCCAGCACCTTCTAAGTGCCTGGCTTCTATAGTTTAAGTCTTTCACTTTTTCCCATGACGTCAGCTTTCAAGAGAACACTGGGGTATACTGTGCTTCTAATTGCTACAACGCACCTTGTCTAAAGCGACCTAGTACTTCATTCAAAAAGAAATCTCCGTGAGGCTGGCAATGTACCTCAATGGAGAGGCGTTCAGGTGATGAACTCATCACAGCAGCAAGCAGTAAGGACAACACCATGGCTTTTCATTTCTGTGGAACTTGTCAACATTCCCTCCTCTTGATTTTCACCCTTCAGTATTAATCCCTCCCTTCTATAGAGGAAAAGACGGCCTTTTGGGTGTGTGTAACTTGCCACGGTCGCTTGGGCCACAGGGACCTCGTCAGGGAGTCAACACTTTCTGCCATCTTCATGAAACCATTTCAAAATGTTGCTGACCCATACAGCGAGGGCCCCTCCTGTGCTGTGATATAAAGTCAGGTCACAGATCAGCATGTTTTATAGGCATCGCACATCCACAGGTTGTAATAGATGCACGAGCTGCTAAACCCAAGCTGCCAGAAACACGAATGCAGCCTCGTGGACGTTCAGTCTAATGATAGCTCCCAAGAAGCACGAGTTGGGGGATGGAGCCTCTGCTGCTTAATAGAGAGCCATTCTCGGACACATGGCAGGACAGGGACAGGGGATTTTGTACGTAGAGGCTGGACCGCTGACCACTTTGAACAGCTATGTCATACAAACCCAGCACAACTTCATAGAAACTAGGAACACAAAAGGAAGTATTCTTCCCCCCACCCCCCGCCCCATCTCAAGCATGGTATCTCCTTCATTAGAAGCCTCCACTATTCCCCAGGGCTTGGGCAGAAAGCGGCCAATGCAGGTCTCTGAAGCTGGCTAGCAGTGACATTGTTGGTGTGTATTTAGAGAATGCTGCCAGTCCAGGCACGGGAGAAAAAGAAAGGAGAAACCCAACATAGAGACAAAAGAGTGACAAGCCACTCCCACCGTGTAACTCCATATATTCCCAACAGCACAAGTCCCAATAAATGGGGCACATACTGGAGCCCGCCCTGTCCCTGCCCAGACATGGCTATGTTCGTGGAGCACAGGGGGAACGGAGCCCCTGGAGTGTGTGGCCATGCTGCAGGCCTTAGCTGAGGAGGGCAGATACAGCCAGGAAACACCTTCCAGGCCACTGCTTGGAGCAGGGGACAATGACTGACTGAGGAACTGTCTCCCCCCCGGGGGGGGGGAGGCAGATACAAGTTGCTCAGTGTGAAGGAAGCAGGTTGCTGTCGCGTTGCCTTAGACACTGTTAGGTGGATCACATCTGTCATTTGGTACCCAGGGGCCTGTATAGGTTCCTCTCTCATTCCTTCCACAGAACACTTGGAAGGCCTAACGTGCCTGCCCAGCATGAAGCTCTGGGGGTACAGGGGGGCTCTCACACCCAGCCTGAGAGTGACAGGCACACAGGTTGACCAGGGTGATGATTCTGTCCGACTGAACTGTTAGAGAGTGGAGTCTGGCCAGGAAGTGTCCCATTGCTCACAGGACAACAAGAAAAGGACTCGGGGATCTGGGAGCTAAGAGTCAGCTTGCTGGGGGGTGAATGATGACAAAAAGGTGAAAACGGCTTAGAGGCTGCCAACCTGAGACAGTGGCCAAGTCAGGGATGACATGTGCGTTGCAGGGGAGGTGTCTGTATTCATCAAGGCCATCTTGAACCCTAAATCGAAGGGCCCTATGTTCTCCCTCTGGACACAGTCTCAAAAGTGGGGCCTGTCTTGATCAAATGAAAAGTAAAGAAGACAGTCAAAGGACACAGGTGTGTTTTTTTTTTGGTTTTTTTTTTAAATGAGCTACCACCCCGTCGGTAAACCTGGTGTGTGGGAGTGAGTTGTAGATTTCAGAAGAGGGAGTGTGACAGGTGCTTCCATGATCCTGGGACCAGGCGAAGCGAGGCTACCTCAACAACTCTCCGGGTAGGGAGATGAAAGACAAGAGGCTGAGCATGGGAACATTGTGGGAAAAGTCCCACAAGCAGCTCAAGGGTAAGCAGCCCTCTCACCTCAATGAAATCAGTCTGTCCTGAACCATAAATCCAAGAGGTCATTACCAGCCAAGGGTTTCATATGACTGGAAAGAGAAGCCAGTTCTCTTATAGGAGAGGTCATAAAACCTCTACAGTGTTGCCAGGCCAATGTGCAGAGTGAATTCCTCTCCCTGACAATCGCTGTGAAGGGGAAGGGAGGAGAGGCCATAAACATAAAATCTGGCCTGACCAGGAAGGAAGCTTTGGGGAGGTCAAGAGTAATCTCCTTTGGGTCTTTAGATGAACTGCTATTCCACAACTACAGAGCAGTCATTCTTGGCAACACTCCACACAACACGTCTGCCCCCCCACCCCATCACCACACACACACACACATACACACACACACACACGCACGCACCTGCGGTTTTCAAGTTTTCCTCACAGATTTATTAGATCAAGATCTCCAGGGAAACGGGCACCTTGTACAGTGATAGGGGACGATGCTGTCGGCCATGTCTTTTGTACACAGCACAAATAAAAGGGCTGATGTGGCCAATAAGTGATTCGTCGGATCAAGGTAGTATGATGGGTTCCATCCTGTCCTCACCACAACCCACCTCCTCAAAACAATCTCTAGTAGGAGGCAGTGTCTACCCTCTCCCTTACTGGCCAACAGGTCGGCTAAGGGTTCGCTCTGTGGTGTGTACACCTATCATGCTGCTGATTTGAAATAAGCCTTAACCTTGCAAAACGGAACAGTGGAAAATCGAAGCCATTCAGTTCTGAAACAGAAAATACTAGATTTTTCCATATAACCCTAACGACAAATCTGAGTCCCTCTGGGCTATTAGTAAAATTACCCCCAAAGGACAGTAGGCCCACAAGCAGGACCAATGATTAAACACCAGGCTCTGAATGGAATAATCCTGTCCCTGGGGACTTCCTTGAACCATTAGATGGTTTTCTCTAAATTAAGGAGAGAAAAAAAATATTCCTGTTTATATGCCAACATATAGGCATTCATAAAAATGTATTAAAAATGGAGGTCTTTCTTATTTCTTGGTGGTCTCCAAGTGTCCTCTGTGACCTGTCATGTTATTGCATGTAGTTTAATGACTAATGATTCTATGCATGTTAGCATATATTTGGAATGCTCTGTACACATACAAAGACCAAAAAGCTAAGGTTTATCACATACTTCATGATGTCCCCCAGGAAGCCTACTGATAGTTGTTTTTGTTTTTAGGGTTTTTTTTTTTTTTTGAGTGGTCCTGTTTCCTCCAAGAAGTTTCTTTCTTTTGTCCTTTGGCCTTTTTTCTTTCATGTGGGAGGACATCGTGTGACTAGTGTCCCAGTGCCATGCACTAATATTTAGGAGTAGGGAAATAGAAGGGTAATCTGGAGGCCCAGGCACTGTGAGTGGTGCTTTTCAAGTGTACATGCCCCTAAAGGGTAATTAACATTTCTTAGGAGTTTTATCCATCCCATTTGCTTTCCTGTCTTCTCTAGCAGAACTGGGAAATTTCAAAGAACACACAAACTCACTAAGTTTAGCTATGCATCATGCAATACACAAAGTATTTCCTATATATTCAGAGAATGAATGTCTGGCAGGGTGTGAACTCTATGGGTCTCGGAAGCAACCAAGGTTCTAAGAAATGCTGGGGGCAGCCTGCCATCTGACTGGATTGAGAAGGATCTGGAAGGCTGTCTCCTCAGAGTTTTTTTGGACACAGATCACTGTAGGGGTGTGTCTCCTAACACCATTTGCAGGAGTCTTTCAAAATTCCTGCAAGCTTGATTGAGGCTACTCAGTTTTCACAGAGGCTAGATTTCAAATAGCCTTTGGCATGCTCACAAACCACCAAAACAGTCCAAAAACGATCACCATGGACTATTATGTAGCCATTAAAATTATGTTTACATGGAACGTTTAATGACATAGGGAAATGCTTATAGTCAGGATAAGGCAAACCACCAGAATAGAAAACAACAAATGGTATTACCTCAAGCATGTGAAAGGCATAGAAAAATGGAAAAGACTGATAATATGTAGTGTTGGTGAAGACATGGAGCCAAGACACTCTCACATGCTGTGGGTGGGAAAAGACATGGGCATAGCTCTTTTACTCATCAATTTGACAGCATCTGTCAATACTGCAAACAGATATGCCTCTTTACCCAGAAATCCCCTCCTAGCAACCCCTGGTTGAGAAAAACTTGAAATGTACCCAAACATATACAGACCAGGAAGGTAATACAAACATTGTAATAATAGAGAAGTGGAAACAAAGCACAATAAATGTTTCACAATGGGGCATGGGTTAGATAAGTAATGTGTCAGTGGTACTTATGAATATTACTATGTAGCTTTTAAAAAGAATGAAGTGGATATAAGAAATGACCAAAAAAAAATTTCATGCCATTAAAAAAAGTCACTAAAGAATATGCATACAGTGAGTTCAGTTGCTTTAAAAAGAAAACATACATATAAAGGTCTCTATATGTAAAAGCACCAAAAAATGAGTAGAATACACCCCCATGGTTACTAGTAAATACCTCCAGAGAAGCGTAGAGAGCTGTGGAAGTCATCCATTAGGGTGCTTTGGGGTACAACTAATGGAAAACCTAACTTGACCTGCTTTAAGTGGCCAGGAAGGTTTCAGGATGTCACAAATATCCCAAAGCAGAGACTTCTCCTTGGGTAGTTCAGAAGGTCAGGGGCACTGTGGAGGCCCCATTATTCACCTCTGCATTCTTCAGCAGGTCAGCTGAGACCTGGTCCTGCCTGCTCTGGTGCCCCACTCATCGGCATGATATGTCCAGGATAAGAAAAGGGCTGCTTGGGTCCCTCACCTCCTTTTAAGCGCCAGGGAAGCTGCCCAGTATCCCATTCTCATGTTTTATTGGCCAGGGGAAGGTCCACATGCTCACCTGAGCCAATCACTGGCAAGGGCAGATGGCCCACCAGGGTTGCTTGACCAATCAGGACTTACCCTGAGATATGGAGCAGGGTAGACTTCTGAACAAAATCAGGTTTCTGCCAGGCAGAAAAAGGGTGGGTTGACTGTTGGGTAGCCCACAGAGGCCGAGGGGGATCTTTTTATTTTATTAGAAATGGTTCTGAATTATTTGAAATTCTTATAAGATTATATTTTTTAAAATCTAACAAAAAACATTAGAACAAACAGAAAAAGGATAGAAGGGAAATATACCTTGAGATTGTGGGTAATATTCATTTTCTTTATTCTTTTCTACATTTTCCAAAAATTAACTCTACTTCTACAACAGAAAAAAAAATTAAAAAAATATTCTACAGTACTTAATATTTCGACTTTCAAGGGGCAAAAATATTCCGCATGAAATTGGGCAGCGCCATTTTTGGTTCAGAAGAGCGGTGACTCGCCACTCAGCTGTGTCACCTGTCTTTCTGTCAATTGGCGCATGCCCACTGGAAGCCAGAATGATTCTCAGTGACTGGAGAACATGATCCTCCAAGGCTTTCGGTAAAGCAGCAAAGGCCATAGAGTTGGGTCCCTGGGTTTAACCTCCCACACTCTGACCCAGCACTGCTCTGAGCTCCATTCTGGGGGCTCCATGCTCACTGCCCCCTTTCTCTCCCTTGTTACCGCTCACGACCCCCCTGCCCCAGGCCTGCCCTGGCCATTCTCTTACAACTTGGCTTTCAAGGTTTATTTGGGGGAGGAGGGGGGCATGGGGCAGGGGTGGCAGTAGATAAATCTCCTTTGTAAATAATAATAAATGAATTTTCTCTCTCTCTCTCTCTCTCTCTCTCTCTCTCTCTCTCTGTATGCTTGTATATATAGTAAATGGAACTCTAAAAATGTATGGAACTGTAAAATATAAAAATATATAGTTCTATTTTATATATACATATATATATAAAAGTGGAGAATGTTGATTGAAGTATTTTGAGAGCCGCCCAGAGTAGCCCTCCTAAGATCAGGATGAAGGGGACCACTGACTTGGAACACCCATCTTCCCCAGAAGTCAGCAGGAAGCAATCATCTCAGAGCATGAAGTACAAAACATCTCCCTAGTGCGTTCTGACATGCCCAGCATGCATTTCAGGTAACTCATACTAAAGTGGAAAGGACTGAATGAAGGCCTTAATCCTTACAAGTGCCCTCCCAGGGAATGCAGCAATGCCCCTCAGAGAGGAGAGGTGCCTGACCTGCCCTTCGCACCAGATTTTTTGGTGCCCGATTGCCACAACCACCAGTCAGCCTTGATCCACAGAACCTACAGGATAAGAACCAGGAACAGCCTCAGGTAAATGCATAGCCAAGAGGGCTATCGCCAAGGCTAACCAGAAACCAGGGCACATAGAAGAGTGGAGATGTATGTGCTCCTGATAATTCTGTTTTGCATCTGATTTATGTCCACAGCTGCCCGCCCTCCAGCCCTAGTCCTGTTCTCCCAGGTTTGCTGGTTAACCAAATTGAATCTCTAATTGGTGAACAACTCAGAAAAATATTTTGGGACCCTCTTCTTTTTCCTTGCCTACCAGCCTCTTGTCCCTCATCCACAGTAATAAAAGCTGTCACTTTTGTGATGCCCAACATGTGTCCTCTGCTGGTAACCCTACAAATACCATGAGGTAAGCATTATTCATACTATTTTTTCTGAGGCTCAGAGAGGTTACAAAAGTTGCTCCAGTCACCCAGTACCTGAGCAGGAAGGCTACTCCAGGTCAGTCTGATTTCAACATCTACGTTTTAGTTCCTGCCGAGTCACAAAGCTTTCCAGTTGAAGAAGACTAGAGGTCATGGTCAGCAATGTGGGAGTCCGACCAGAAAATCCCCTTTCCTGGCCCCTCCCTGGCCACCGCCCTGCAGGGTGGCATTCCAGGACCTTGTTTTCAGTCTAGAAAGAATCTCTCCTTCCCTTCTTCAACTGTAGCTCCTTGAAAGCAGGGGCATCTTTATTTTTCTATTGCCTGGGTCTACTACATAGTAGATGCCCAGGAAACATATGCTGGCTTGAATTAAGTGTATTCCAGAACCTTGCCAGTGTGTAAAGGCATCAGAGGCACCTGAGAGCTTGTCAGAGATGCATAATCTGGGGTCCCAGTCCAGACCGGCTGAGTCAGCATCTAACCAGGCCTCCAGGCATCGCTTGCATTGCACAGTTTGAGACAGGATGGTCAGTGCCCTCCACCTTCTTTAATACACTGTTTTTTTTTTCACACCAGTGTAGGAGATAAACTCTCATTTCTATTCTGAGTCATCAAATGGACACCACATATTGTTTTATGACCTGAAGAAGTTCAAGTGGTCTCTGGGGGGAACGTTCTCTAATGGATTAGTTTGCTTAAAATGCCAAGTGGTCCCCAATCTCAAAGGATTCAGGTGAGAAACAGTAGTGCCTAAGCTCAAGACTGCATTAGAAAAATTCCCCTTTTAAACATGTGTTCACATTTAATAAGTTTATTTAGTGCTCTAAGGTACTATTAATCATCACCAGATTTCAACTAGAATTACTCATAGTTAAGTACCCCATTAGCATTCAGAAATGTCTAACCTTTGGATAACTGTCATCGGCAATTCAGCTTATTACCTAAATTTATTTACTGAGCATCTATTATGAACAAGGCCTCATAGGGTGAGATGCTGTGGGAAATATGAAGGTAGCAGTCCCTGAATGAAGACCGGGAACATGCTAATCGAACGCTTCTGTAAGCAAATAATGCATCAAGTATCATTTCCACTATTTAAATATGAAACTCAATTAGATGCTTCTATGATGCAGCCAATTAAACTGCTGGCGTAAAGCAGCCAAGAATAGTGAGTCACTGGGCTATTTTCAATAGCTCCCAATCTGACCTCTCTGGCAAGAGAGGTCTCCGTGTGCTTGGGATAGGCATGGAACAATCGGTGTCCGGATCACAATGGAAAAACTGGCATTTCATGTAAAGAGCAAAATACATACTTGTTTTAAAAATCAAGAAAAATGATTTCATTCTTTGGATTCTTAAGGTTCAAAAGCAACACTTTGAAAAAATTAACATATAGAGATGGTAATATAAAAAGTATATGCATGCATTATTATTGTAATCTGAAAAAAAGCATTAATTTTGAATTTGTAACCTAGAAACAAGTGGCACTTTTAATTGCCAGCTATAAAGATTACCAAGAGTTAAGAAAGATTGTTCAAAAAAAAAAAAAGGGGGAGAGAGAGAGATGAAGGAGAGATAAAGTCAACTTCATAAAAACACACATCAGATGATGTGGGTCACTTTTTACCATTTTCATTGTTTTTATCATTTTCATTATTAAACAGCCAGGAACTGGAAAGAAAAAAAAAAGGCCCGAACTCTTAAAAAGAAGCTTAAAATGAGCTTAAAAGAATTGTTATTTTCTACATAAAGATGAATTCTTTAGTCACCATCTGAACACTCTATCAGGAAATTTTTTCACCAATACTAATTAGTAAAGCCTCACTTGGTTCTTTTCTTGGCTTGTTTAACTCTTTGGGATGTAATGTTTTATTAATAACATATTTCCTCCAGAATGTGTTCCCTTCTTTCGCCTCCACGGGAGTCACTCTGGGGAGTAATGATAATAAAACCAATTTTACACTTGTGAACAGTGGGACAGATCAGCAAATAAATAGAGGCATCCATTTCCAAGAGGAAAATGTCTAAAAGCAGCACATTTACAATTCTTCTTAGCCACACTCCACATCTCTCTGTGAGATGGAAGACAATTATTGCATGTCTTTATGTTGCACACTTTATTTTTAACTAAATCTTTAAGCAGACTGCTGAGATACCAACACTTCTGTGGGTCCTGGTTTAGCTGTGTAAGAAGCACTGATTTTTTTCCCCCCTGCTTTTGCAAAATAGTGGCCCAAATCAGAATAACTCTTGTAAACATTATATTTATTTGAGGGTTATTTTAAAATACACCTTGGGGTTATCTAGGGCAAACGTTTCCTGTAAGGAAATCTTAGTGGCAGAAAGATAGAGTTAGTACTTGTCCTTGAATGTTGAACTGACGCCTCCCAAGGAGGGAGGGCAGCTCTGTTTTAATGCAAGCCAGAATTAGCTGGTCAGTTCACTGGTCAGGGACTAAGTTAGGGTGAGATAGAGGTGTGGACGGTTGAACTTGGCCAGGAACTTCTTTACAGCTAATTATCTTGGAAGTTCAAAAGAGAAAAAAACACTCCTATTAAGAAAAGGAAGGTTAGGGTTTTAAATGATCAGGAATGACCAGTTCATCTCTAAGTTAATTTAAGAACTATTCAGTATTTCACCAGTAAAGAAACAGGCCCACCAATTTAATGAATTTGGGGCCAGATACCAAAGCTGCAGGTATTAAAGCCGAAACTCGGGGATCTCTCCCCTCTGGGACCCCTTCCAACACCTGTTGAATTCCAGGCCGTTTAACTTGGGAACGAAAAGCCTCAGGGACACAACCTTGGGAGTTTTTAGACTTTCTGGAACTGCGTGTATTTTTAAGGTTTCCATCTTGCTTCATCAACAACACTGGTTACTAATTATTTATGAATCACAGGGCTGAAAACAAACTTTCTTACCTTGAGCAGTTAAGGAGTGGCAGGCTGGGGAGCCCAGCTGGGTTTGAATTTAGCCGCTTGGTACCTGTCTCTACCCGCTGGTTACCGACCCCGAGCGGCTCTTTAGGAAGGTCAAAGGTGCACCTCCTTCTTCGCTCGGGGAGGGGGTACACCTCCCAACAAAACGACACGCTGGCATCCAACCTGGGAGCTCCGGGTGGCAAGCAAGGAGAGGCGAGGAGCCAGGCTACGCGCCCTCTAAGCGTCCAGGAGGCAGACTCGGCACCCAATCTGGCTCGGAACTAATTCCGACTGACGGACCCCGAGAGACCGGAGGCCCAGGGCTCGCACGCCCCGCTCCACCGGGGTCCCCGGCTCCCCCACGCCTCGGGGGGCCCAGGGAGGCCAATGGGTCACCCTCAAGACTGCTGCCCAGCGCACGGCCTCCATCCACACCGACGGTACCCCTTGAGCACCCCCAAATCCTGAGGTTCGGGGTACCTCGTCCCCTGCCTCCTACCGCAGCACGTACGCGGAGCCCACCAGCCCGGCAGCTGCTGCAGTCCTGCAGGGCTGGATGTCTGGCCGGCGGGACCCGGCGGAGGGAGGGGGCCACCTCCCTGCGCCTCCGACCCCGCGCCGAGCGCCCCTCCCGGCCCTGCGCGTCCACCGCGCCGGCGAGCAGGTGACCAAGTCCCGCGACCGCACGCGCACGTCCTCCCGCCCCGGGCCTCCCGCATCTCCAGGCGCAGCCCCTTACCTCGGAGCTGGCCGGGACGGCCCCGCGGGGCCGGGAGAGGACTGGGCCGGGGAGACGCGCCTCCCGCCGCCGCGGCCGCTGGAAGCCAAAGCGGGAGCGGGAGCGGGCGCGGCGAGCTCCTCCCGGGCGGCGGCGGGAGGCGCTGCTCTCGCTGCCGCCGCCGCCGGGGCGCGGGTCTCGGAGCTACGCGGCCGCCAATCTCCGGCCGCCGCTGCGCTGGTTCCTCCGCTCCTGCGGGAGGCCGGCTGCAGGCGCGGAAAACTCTTCCGCACGCAGAGCCGGCTGAGAAACGCCGCCGCCTCTTCCTCCTCCCCCTCCCACCTCCCTCCCGCCTCCTTCCCTCCGCTCCCGCAGCTGCCGGCCGGGTCTCTGCTGGTCGCACGCCGGGCCCTGGCCGCGACCTAGCCCGGGACACGCACCCTGAGCGCCGATGGGCAGACGGACCCCGGACCCCAGCTTCCCTGGGCGGCGCAGACCCCGCGCGCCCGGAGGCCCCGCCGCCCCCGCGGGGATGCCCAGGACGCGCGGAGGGGTCCAGCATGGGGCAAGGGGGGGGGGGCTGTGCTTCGAGCTGAACTTGGCTGAGAGGGGAGGCGAGGGGCCGCGGGGCTGAGGTCTAGTTTAAGTTGCCACTGGGGGTAGCAGGGAATCTTCCTCCCTTGCCTAGTGCAGACCCTCGCCGTGCCCGCTGCCACCCTGCTGTCCCGTGCTTTGGGGGCGAGCACGCGACTGTCGCCTCTCCACTCCAGGCAGGTCTGTGCGTGGGGCCAGACCCAGGTCACGGGGCGCGTCTCTGCACTGACCACTGCGATTTCTCAAGGAGCGGCGGCGTGGGGAAGGGGCAGGTGGGGCGCCGGGTCCGGGGGGACGCTGACGAGCACTGTTCCGGGGAGATACCGGCGGCTACTGGGGAGGAATAATCGGTGTTTCCTCCAAGGCGAGCACAGTCGGTCCGGAAAATGGGTCAAGGGTGGAAAGGACCCGGCCAAGTGTCCCCCACCCGGGCAGAGGCACGTGGGGAGGGGGCCGTGGCCAGGAGCGCACTGGAGCTCCACTCTGCCACTCCCTCCCCTCCCCCGCTGCCCTCCTCTCCTTTTGCACCAGTGCAGGAAATGTTCCACTGACCTACATATTTTTCCAAACATACGTGACCTTTTTTTTTTTTCCTCTGTGGGAGGAGACAGACGAGAATCCAAGAAGAGGAGAAGCTGGAGCGATGAGCCGCGCGCGAGAAAACAGGGAGGCTTTCGCCAAGCCTCCTGCAAACACTGAACACAGACAGCTGAACAAAAATACTCCCGTGAGCCCAGAGCTGCTGTTTGATACTCTGCAGGGCTCCGAGACACAGTGGGTGAAACGGGGGAGACTCTGCGCCCCGTTGAGCCCGCAAGCCGCCCCTCCCACCCCTGGCAATGGCGTTCATCCGGTGGAGGCACCTGGAGAGAAGCCCAAAGGAAAGGCGAGGTCCCCTATGCCGAGGAGATCACCCTTCTCCTGACATCTCATAGGTACAGTGCCTGGCGCAGCACTCTCCGCCCAGCAGCCCTTTGGGGATGTTTCTGGGTCCCTTGCACATTTCTGCCAAGAACCCTGGAAAGCAATGGGCCCCCGCAGGTCTTTTTTTAAATGTATTTTATCGTTCTCGGCTTTTCCGAGGGCTTTTCCTCTCAACACTAGCCGGGGCAGTGGACTGGGAGTTACCATCCCGTCTCCCACACATAATGGGTTCCTGGGCTCTAGCTTTATCCTCTCCTCCCTCGAATTCAAGACAGGCCCTCGCCCGAGCAGACCCGACCAACAGCGCCTTATTTGGGCATGCAACCCCACACTGTCAATTAGATCAAAACGCTCACACAGAGCTCCTTTTTCCCCCCTGTAAAGTAGGTCATTCTCTTTATTTCCCACTTGTATTATTTTTGTCTAATTCTCCTCCTGAAAAATCAGCTGCAAGAAGCTTTGCGTATCCTGAGAGAAGCTGAGCTTCTTAGCTTGCTTCTGACTTGGAGGGCTTTTCAAGAAGGAGGAGGCATCTGACACGTTCTGGTTCTGAAGTCCATCCCTTTCCACAGGAGAAAAAAAATTTGGATGTGCTTTATTTTGCTTCGTTTTTCTACCACCTCCTTCAGGCAAGTAGGCTTCGCCCTACCCTTAAAGCATGGCCATGACTAATATCTACTAAAGGATAAAGCTGTGTATTTTTCACCGGATTTAATGCAGAATTTAAAGCCGCCTCCCTTCCTTTCTTGCTTTGAAACAGATTCCAACTCCTTCCTCTTTTCTTTTGGGAACCAGTTGAACAATCATTAAATGATCTTTTAGGAAAAAAAGTGGCCTACAGTAATAATACATTAAATAATTCTGTAGTGCAACAAGTATGTTTGCTATAGTCTATTTTTTACCTGTGGCCCAGTAGGACCTAGTAAATGTGTGCTTTCTGCCTTTTAATCATGGGGATGATATAGATATAGATGATATAGCTATAGCTCTAGCTATAGATATATAGTTGTACTTATTCCAGACTCTATCCCATCTCCTAGTGTTAATCCCACAGGGATGGGACACCTGTCTGACCATAAGGGGAAGTGAAGTCAGCACAGAATCCAATCAGGATGAGAGCACAACAGGGTCCTCCAAAGAATGTGCCCTACCCCCCACATTTAGGAGAGAGTTGAAGAGGCAAGTTTACCTTCTGTTTATTCTATGCATTTGACAGTTCACTTCCTTTTATTCGAATTTGTTAGCTTGTCATGAATCAGGCTGGGTTGGGCCTGTGAGGGATCAAGGGAAAGTTTACAGCAGCAGTTTCTGAACAAGAAGTGTTTACAATGTAGAGGCAAGGATGAAGATGAAGCCAAATAGGGCCAGTGCAAGAGACAAAGCTCCACATGGGTTCGAAGGAAAGAATCAGGAGGGGCTTCTTGGAGGAGGTGACATTTATGCTAAGATTTTTCATCAACCAGATAAAAAAGTCAAACTAGATCACAATCTACACATCATTCAAAATGTGCAGCATAGAGCACAAGAACCATTTCAAAACTGCTCTGCCAATTTGGGGAAATTCTCAGATCTCACATGGTTAGTCTTTTATAGAACATGGCTTTATTAATTGAAAGCTGCAACGATGTACCCAGGAACTGCAGGTATTTTTCAAAGAATCAAAATTTATGGAGGGGAGGATCCAAATGTTTAATTGCAGTCAATTATATCAATCTTTGAAGATATCAGTGGAACAACTCAAAATGTTTTCATTAAAAAAAAAGATTTTATTGGGGAATTGGGGGAGGGGAACAGTGTTGGGGAATTGGGAAAGGGGTCCAGCCAAGTTGTTCTTCTTCAATCTTCGTTGTGGAGGGCGCCATCTGGCTTCCCATCGGCAGCTCGTGGGTGCTGTGTTCAATCTTAGTTGCGGGTGGGAATAGCCACCATCCCATGCAGGAGTCAAACCAGCAGCCTTGTTAAGAGCGCACGCTCTATCCACTGAGCCAGCTAGGTGGCAGCTCATCTCAAGGTGCTGAGTTCAGTCTTAGTTGTGGGTGGTTGTAGCCCACCATGGAACAGGCAGTCTTGTTAGGAGCACGTGCTCTCACCATCCTGCCACCTGTTGGCAGCTCAGCGACAGCTCAGCTCGGGCGCAGCATCACTGGCCCATGTGGAAATCAAACTGGTGGCCCTGTTGCTGAGAGCTCACGCTCTTAAGCCAACTCTTAACCAAATGAGCCACTCAGCTGGCCCAAAATGTTTGCATTCTAACTGGACATTCTTTTCCATTATAGAAGTTGATTTTGTGGCACATCATTACTAAAAATATTTATCCAATTAAATTCTCAAAATAGGTACCCTCTAGGTGTCCATAGATGGCACTGCATATGGGCCAGAATGTGTGGGCTGCTACAATAATTACAGCACGAGCTCAGGGCTTGGGGCCCACACTAGCTATGCATAGGCAGCAAGTTAAACACACACCCAGAATAGACAACAACAGTATTCTATGCCAGATGAAATCAGTTTTTGTGAGTAAGCATAACATAGAAGGTCCTTCTTTTTTTTTCTTTTTTCTTTTTTTTTTTATGAATGGCCCAAAGCCAATTCGTAGATTCTTAACCTCTTAGCAGTTTTTATATCAAAATTAAAAATAAATAAACAAAACACAATACCATGCATCATCAAGTAGAATATCATATTAGGGAAGAAAACTCTTGCAACGTAGGCAGAAGGGGAAGTTGCGTCAGTATAAGGATGAAGAAGAGGCCCTAGAGCCCAGTCACTGGAGACTGAGTAACTCAGAGGCCAGGGCTTGTGAGCACCTATAGAAGAAAGACTGGAAAACTCCCACCCTGTGTTTGAAACAGCAGGGTTAGAACGTGAACGCCTTGGTTGTGCACAAGCTTCAGAGCGGCCGAAAAGCGCAGGAGGGCGATTCGTTCAGTGCAGCGGGCTGTCTCGTGGGCCTGAGGATGCTACCAGGAGACAATCAAGGCCTTGTGCAGCCTGCCTGGTAGAGTTAAGACTTGACTTGGCATTTGTGCCTGTTAAATCATGTGGTTGGCAAACTAAAGAATGAAGTAAGATTTCTTTACAAAGCTGGCATGGAAGGCCCAGAGAGGAAATCTGGGCTGGAGGCGTCTGGAGGTGACGAAGCCCCAGGGCTTCAGCTAATACCCACTAGTTAGCTGCAGTGCTTCTGAGGGCCGCAGGAGGAGATGGACATGCGTGTGCATATGGAAGCAAACACACAACACACACGCGCACGCATCCAAAAAAAAGATGATGAAATGATTGACAGCACGGGCCCTTGAGACTACTCCTTGCTTCATTAAGCCCCCTGAGGAAGTCCTTTCAGGTACATTTTCTCTGTAGTAAAGTTTGATTTTAGGTCCCATTTGTTTCTCTTCTAAAAGGATCTTTGAAAAAATAGTCTTTTTTTTTCTTAGAGCAGTAAGTTCACAACAAAATTAATTGGAAAGTACCGAGTTCCTATATACTCCCTGACCTCCCCTGCCCCCCCGCAGCCTTCTCTACTGTCAATACCCCGCACTAGAGGAGTGCATTTATTACAATCAATGAACCTACACTGACACGTCATTATCACCGAAAGTCCATAGGTTACATTAGGGTTCACCCTTGGTGTTGTACCTTTTATGGGTTTTCACAAACGCATAATGACACGCATCTACCATTACAGTGTCATATACAGAGTAGTTTCTGCCCGAAAATTCCGCTGTGCTCCGGCTGATCATCCATCCCTCCCCCACTAAACCCTGGCAACCACTGATCTTTTTACTGTCTCTATAGTTTTGCCTTTCCCAGACTGTCGTATAATTGGAATCACACAGTATGTAGCCTTTTCAGACTGGCTTCTTTCGCTTAGTAAAATGCATTTAAGTTTCCTCCATGTGTTTTCATGGCTTGATAGCTCATTTCTTTACAGCATTGAATACTATTCCGTTGTCTGCATAAGAGGGTTTTAAAATGATACTTTAGTAAATGTTTGCAGTAATAAAAGGTAACATTTATCTAATACTTATATGCCAGGTATTTACCTCGTTCCATCTTCATAAAGCCCTGTAAAAAAGTGATTAATGATTTCCAGGTGACAGATAAGGAATCTGACTTACAGAGGCTCAAGGTGCCCCAGTTGCTTGGCAAATACGTGGCAGAGCAGGGTTGATGGTGCTCCCTCCCGCCAGATCCAGCACTCAGCGGTGTCGGATGCCAACACGAAGTTATTTGTGGTATCATTCAATTTCCATGAGATCCCGGGTAATGAGCTGATGCCAAAGCAGCCATGTGTTGCTATGTCGCTGCACATTTCTTGTCTGTTTTCTCTTGTTCCCTTCTCAATACATCAGTTATTAATATCTTTACTCCCTTCTTGAAACAGCCGTCTTCCAAGTGCTTGAAATGGAATCCAAGGATGAAGGATCAGGGTTGGCAAAAGAGTAACACTTGGTCCCGATAATTCAGAGAAGGAAATAAAGTCAGTGGGTCAATATGTGTTTGATTGGCATAATGGCATTTGCCAAGGGCACTGTTTGGACTTTGGTGATAGCCTGAATGGGAGTGTCCTTTTGTAAACAAGTGTGACTTCGAACCAACTCTAGGTCACAGGTTGGGAAAGGAAGCCAATTTCTCCAGTGAAAGAACAAGTGTAGGTGTGCATCAAGCCTCCCTCTCCTGGCCCATGAGCAGGGGCGGGGGTGGAGGAGGGAGGGGACTAGTACAGGCCAGCCCCAGAAGGAAGCTCTGCTAGGCTCTGACTTCTAGGCATCCTTCTGGTTAATGCAGTAGCCGGGAATGTAGGAAGTATTGAAACGACCCCATCTTGAGCTAACAGCCTTCATGGGTGAGCCTGAGGCATATGGAAGGAACACTGGCTCCAAAGCACATAGAAAATAGAATGGAAGAAAAGTCTTTTGTGTACAGGGTGCTGGGAGCTGGAGAGATGAAGGTTCCAGAGACATAAATATGCCAGAAGGATGGGAGGTGTTTTTTGGCTCCTGCAATTAGCTGAGAAGGTTTCATAAGTAATTGTAGAGTTGGAGCTAAGGCACATACAGAGTAGAAGAATCACTTCACCTCTGTGAGGTATCTGCTCCCAGCCCACGTTCATGAATGCACAGCACTTTTCCAAGTGTGAGAGAAACACCCTGTCAATACAGGACAGAATGACAGCTGTGTTGACATACAAGTGGCCATTGTCTTTCGCTGTTCACAGCTCATGTCCTATTTAATGCAGCTAAGAAAAGGTAATTTAATGGACCCACATGTGTCCGTTTGTAAAAGCACACAGACCCTAAATGGGCATTTTCAGTTAGTGTCCCAGACTGGTTTCCATTTCTGTCTCATTTGCAAATTCTCTGATTTCCATGCGATGCCATTTGAATAGTTAAATTTCTACACTAACCAATGCATAATCTACCATGTACTTTGCCCAGGAAGAACATTTAGTGATAGGAAATTCATTACAGAGTTCACTGGAAGTAAAAAGCTAATTATAGAAAAATGTTCTCCAAGGAGCTATTTATAGCACCTCCCAAGTAGGCAGCAGGCTACAAATTTCTTGTATGGGCAATAATTATTTCATCAGTATGCTTTGTGGCAAGGTTCTGGTGAGACAGAAGCTTTCCTCAATGGCTTCAATCTAACACTTGCATTGACAGTGAACATGATTCTATAAGAAAGACGATCTCATTTGATATTTTTAGCACACATGTGCTATTGTATGTCACCCTGGATTTCTTCCTTTCAAGGCAAATGAGGGTTTGCTCTCAAGTGAAAAATGCCTTCATCATGGCAACTGGGCTTGACTGTATTTTTATATTCCAGAAATTGGTAATTAAAGCCATTTTTCCTTGCTATGATACTAATGAGGTTCAGAGCGTCTCTGACAAGGATTGACTGAGCACTAGAGTCTTTATTCTAAAGTCTTTTCACTTGAGGATAAGATGCCAATACAATGGACCGCATTTTGTTTCTTTGACCTTTAATAATTCAGATCAGTGGTTCTCAAACAGTGTTCCCTGGACCAACATCATCAGCACCACCTGAGAACTTGTTAGAAATTTGAATTCTCAAGCCCCATCCACAACTGCTGCATCAGGAACCCTGGGAATGGGTCCCAGCAAACTGTGTTAACAAGCTTTTCAGAAGATTCTAAAGTATATAAAGTTTAAGAACCACTGGTTTAGACAGTGGTGATGATGCAGGTGGGGAACTGTCCAACTCTCACATGGTTTAAGCTAATTTTACTGCAGTTTTTGTGCCAGGCCCTGGGATGAGAGCATTGCATGCATGAATTTATTTAACCTTCACAACCACCCTCTGAGGGCAGTTTTCTTATTATCCCCTTTGACAGATGATGCAGTATAGGCTTAGAGGGAGGTAACTTACTTGCACAGATAATACAGGATGGGTCTCTCTGCAACCCTGCACTTATACTAGTCGGTGGGCACACTCAGCCAAGTGATTGAAAATTTTTCATAAGCTCCCTTCCTCAGTTCTTTTCTATATTTTTCTATTCCTTTATTTATTCCCCTTCTCTCAGTGTCTTCTACTTATTTCTTCTCTCACTTTCCCTTCCCTGCTTACCCTGCTCCATGGAAATGAACTGCTTTAAAATATTATCATCCTATCTTTTATCTTGTTCTCATTTAGCTCTTCATCAGAGTCCAGTTTGGCCAAGTCCAAATCATAGTGCTGAGCCAAGACCTGGTGACCTCAGGCTGTGTGGAGACACACAGCCAGTTGGCTTGATTGTGGCCTTCAGATAAGGGGAAGCTGGCAGGGAGGGAAATCAAGTTAAAAAGCATGTTACCAAAGGGGATTCATTAACCACAGCGAGCTGTGCCTGCCATAAGACAAGGTAGGGTCAGTAGGCGTTGTTTGAACTCACAGGGAGCTGGTGGTGTAAGGGAAATGAATTGACATTGGTCAACAATTTGAAAAGTACTCTAAATTAACAGAAAAATAAAAACGTTAGAACAGTGCATGGATGGCAAGTATAAGACATTGAGGAGATAGACTAGAGAGCTTAGAAATAAACCCTCACGTTTATGGTCAGTTGATCTTTGACAAGATCAATTCAATGAGGAAAGAAGGGTCTTTGTCAAATGGCGCTGGGACAACAGGGTAGCCACATGCAAAGCAATGAAATTGGACCCCTACCTCAGGATATATTTAAAAAATAACAAAAGAGATCAGATGAATAAATGTCAGAGTTAAAACTATAAAACTCTTAGAAAAAAAGATAGAGGTGAATCTTCATGACCTAGGGTTTGGCAAAGGATTCTTAGATATGACACCAAAAGCATAGCAACCAAAGGAAAACAGATAAATTGGACTTCATTGATGTAAAAACTTGTGATGACACTATCAAGAAAGTGAAAAGATAACCCACTGAATGAGAGAAAAAAATTGTAAATCATATATTTGGTAAGGGACTTCTATCAGAAATATATAAAGAACACTTACAACTTAATAATAAGTGATGAATAACCTAATTTTTTTAAATGAGCAAAGGATCTAAATAGATTTTTCTCCAAAGAAGATATATGCATGGCCGATAAGCACATGAAAAGATACTCAACATCATGATTCAGTCAGGAAATGCAAATTAAATCCACAGTGAGATACCATTTCACACTCACTAAGTTGGCTATGATTTTTTAAAAGAATAACAAGTGTTGGTGAGGATGTGGAAAAACTGGGCCCCTCATACACTGTTGGTGGGAATGTAAAATGGTGCAGCTACTTTGGAAAACAGACTGGCAGGTCCTCAAAAAGTTAAACACAGGGTCCCATTTGTTCCAGCAATTCCACTCCTAAGTATATACCCAAGAGAAATGAAAACATATATACACACAAAAACTTGTATATGAATGTTCATAGCAGCATTATTCATAGTAGTTCAAACTGGAAACAACCCAAATGCCCATCAATGGATGAATGGATAAACAAAAGTGGTATACCTATACAATGGAATATTATTTGGTCGTGAAAGGAATGAAGTACTGATATATGCTATAACTGGTTCAACTTTGAAAACCATGATGCTAAGTAAAACAAGGTAGTCACAAAAGACCAATAATGGAGGATTCTATTCATATAAGAGTCTAGAATAGGAAAATCATAGAGACAGAAGGTAAATTATAGTTGTCTGTTGCTGGCGTGTGGGGGTTTGAGATGTGATGGATAAAGGGCAGGGTTTTTTGGGGGGGTTGATAAAATTTTGTAAGATGGGTTGTGGTGATGATTGCATAACTGTGTAAATACACTAAAAGCCATTGACTTTTGTGCACTATAAATGGGTTAATTGTGTGATATGTGAGTTATGTCTGAATAAAGTTAACAAAAGTGGGGGAAATTTATTAAGGGTGTTATATCTGCCCAATTCTTCCTTCTTGAAGCCTCATTCATTTATTCAACGTTATGCTTTCTTTCTTCATGCCAAGGCCCTGGCCTCCTTCCTCTTCCTCACCATACCCTTCCCCTTCCATCTTCCTTCTTCCTCCTTCCTTCCCTTCTGCCTGCTACCCCCAAAGTGGGCAGGTCCCCACATTTCTATCTTCAGCCTCTTGCTCTTCTCCATCCTTCTTGGGAGAATTCAGTCCTGTGGTTCTTATTCCAAAGTCTTTCAAATCTTTATCTCTGGTTCTGACACCTTCTCCTATCTCTACTCCCACATTTCCAACTGCCTGCTGATATTTCCATTTGTATGTCTTTACCTTACCATGTCTAAAACTAATTGGATCCCACCTTTTGCCTCTTTTCCCTACCTCAGTGCATTCTCCCAACTTCCCAGTCCTATTAATGATGTCACTTTTCTTCCAGTTACCTGAGCTTGAAAGCTGACCTCTGCCCTTAAGTGCTTTCTGTCTCCTCCTGTCATTCAGTAACGGAATCCTAATGGACCTTTTCTTCCAAATGTTGTGTTTGCTCATTTCTTCCTTCCCATGCCTGTTGGCTCTCTCTTCTGTACATCGGCCCTAATTGGGAATGTTCACTAGCATTCTAACTGGCCGTAATTAACTTCAGAATGTGAATTGTGGAAGAAAGAGAAGATGAAGTTGCAGCCTAAAGGAAAGCTTCAAAACTCTCCAGCTCTGTGCTCCATGAAGGAGACTTCACAAGAGCTGTACAAAAGAAGAGGAAACCCAAGGGCCTGGAAAGAAGCCCACTGATTAATGAAGCAGGTCATCTTGGGCAAATTAAAACATATGCCCAAGGGTGTGGGTTTAGAGAGCCCATAGACAGGCTTGACATTGAGCCAGTGTACACTGGTGAAGCCAGACTGGTGGTTGACATACTAATTCATAAACAGCCACTGTCCTGAGCCCCCGCGACTACACACCACCTCTCTGCTGTGTCCCACGACTCGCTGAAACTCCCACCATAAGTGACTAGAAACTATGTTGGCAGCTGTGCCATTGCATGGTTCTGATTCTATAACCACCCTGGGGTCAACTTTGGTGCTTTGCCAGTGGCTGCCAAACCAAGTCCATGCTCCTTGGCACTCTCAGGATCCATCTTAATCTGACCATAACCTAGTTTTCAGGTCGATTTTCCATTACTCTCTATAGTACATTTCCAGTATGTGACTTGTGACTATCCCAACATCACATCTCTGCCTTTGACTTTCACTCCCTACTCTGTTGGCTGAAATTCTTTTTGCCCCTAGTGCCTTGCGCATATGCTACCACTTCTAAGAAGTCATCCCTGAGTCCTTGTGACCTTTCCTTTTCATATATATATATATATATATATATATATATATATATATACACACACACACACACACACACACACATGTGTGTGTGTGTGTGTATTTTTATGTTCACATTATTTTATATATGTAAATGTATTATTACTTCAATTTTTATGGCCCTTGCCTTAAAGTTGTATCAGTGGAGGTTCTTTCAGATGTTGGAACAAAAACTAACTCTGCTTCCACAGTTTGGGCTCCCCATCTCCCCTCTACCTACCCTGCAACCTCATGGCTTTGAGTTTTGTCCATTACATAGGTCAATAGCACCCAGGTGGGTAATGCAAGCCTTGTACACCCCATTGGCCTACCTGGCAAAAAAAACCTCCTGAGTCCTAACTTAAGCAGTGGGAGTATGACATCCAACACAGGCAAAATTCACAGGCTTTCTCTGCCCTATCTCATACTTAAATGTCTTGCCTTAAATTAAACCTTATTTAATTTAAGGTTGTAAGCTGTACTGTGTCTGAAAGTGAAACATTTTCTTTAACAGCTTCCATAAAAAAAAAGGAGATCCAAGATGGCAGAGTAGATAAACACTGTGCCTGCTTCCTTCTGTGAACACATTAAAATTACAACTAAATTATAGAACAATCAACCTGGAGAATCATATGAAGTCTAGCTGATCAGAAGTTTTATAACTAAAGATATAAATAGCAGCCACACTTAGACAGTAGGAGGGGCAGATATGTGAAACAGGCTGACCCCAAATCCACAGATAATGGTTGAACACTGGGAGTGGCACCTTAGAGGTCCCCCCTGAAGACAGAGAGGTCCCAGCCCCACACTGGGCTCCACAGCCAGAAGTACTGGTGCTGAGAAGAGGAGTATCCAGAACATCTGGCTGTGAAAAACAGTGGGGATTCTGACCACCCAGATGGGATGGAAGGCTGCAAGAAACACAGACATCCTCTTAAACAGCCTGCACACAGACTCCCATTCGCAGGCTCTCACCTTGGGCTCTGGCAGACGGACAACAACTCGGGTGGTATTGGAGACATTAGGGGGGCAGACTGAGGTGGATGGCTTCATAGTGAGGGCCGGAGGATAGTTACCATTTTCCCTGTGTGGTGTTCTCCTCCATCCAGCCAGCAGGCAGGCGCCATCTTTCCTGTGTTGAGCCCTCCCCCTACACTTATAGCCAAATCTGAATCTGATTGGCCTGGTGAACTCTGCTAGTTCCACCCTGCTGACTCACTGGGACCCCGTCCCACCCAACTCACCCACCTCCAGAGGCACTTCTCTATGAGCAGCCTGCCCCTCTCGTATTGCACTCTTTCTTGAAAAACTATGTGAGTCCACAGGCTGCAGGTGGGCAGCGACTGGCCCCAGTGTGCTGACATTTGCTGAAAAGTTCCAGGCTCTGCATTGGCAGCAAACCAGAGTCTACATTAATGTGGTGACCACAACCCTTCCCACTCTAGTGACTCTCTGAGACCCCATCTCACCCAACTTGCATACCACACGAGGCTTTATCAGTGGCTGAACCTTAAGGGAGCTGGTAGCAGCAGGCCTCAGAGTGTCCTGGCATGTTGTGGAGCTACGCCAAGACTGGTACTGGTGACTTATGTCCTCAGTTTGCAGTATGGCCTTTCCCATGTGCCTCCAGGGTTAGCACAGGCATCGAACAACTGTGAATTGCGTTGTAGCTCCTACCAGTAGTCCCCAGCTGGTCACAGACAGTGGGTGACCTGGGCCTATGCTGGGACTTCACACAAGAGGTCCCAGAACCAACATACTTGGAGGTTGGCTCAGACCACAGCAGAGCATCATCCAATTAGCCTCACAAACGGCTAATTTGTGATCTCAACAGGCACCAAAGTCTGCTGGGGTGAATCTCACTCAGTGGGGTAAGCACAGCAGTCTGTAAGTGGTGGACATGGCCAAACCCCACAGCCAATCAGCCTTGGGGTCAATCCCACCCGCTGACATGCCAATAGCAATCAAGGATCAACTATAACAGGAAGGCACACACAACCCACACAAGCGACACTCCTGGAGCACCTGGTGCAGGTGACCAGAAAGACTGTGCCACTGGGCCCCACAGGGCACCTGCTACATAAGGCCACTTGGCCAAGGCTGAGGGACTTAGCAGATCTACCTAATATATAGAAGCAAACAGAGAGGCAGCCAAAATAAGGAAACAAAGAAATATATCCCAAATGAAAGAACAAGCGAAAACTCCAGAAAAAGAACTAAGTGAAATGGAGGCAAGCAACCTACCGGAGACAGAGTTCAAAACAACGTTTATAAGGATGCTCAAGGAACTTAGTGAGAACTTCAATGGGGAGATAACAAGCATAAAAAAGAACATAGAAACCGTAAAAAAGAACCAGTCAAAAAGGAAGAATACAATAACTGAAATGAAGAATGCACTAGCAGGAATCACCAGCAGACTAGACAAAACAGAATTGAATCAGTTATTTGAAAGACAAGGTAGCAGAACACACCCAATCAGAATAGCAAAAAGAAAAAAGAACCCCCTTCCCCACAAATCGGACAACATGAAGTGTAACAACATTCACATCATAGGGGTACCAGAAGGAGAAGAGAGAAAACAAGGGATTGAGGATACATTTGGAGAAATATGAATGAAAACTTTCCTAATCTAGTGAAGGAAATAGATATACAAGTCCAGAAAGCACAGAGTCCCAAACAAAATGAACCAAAACAGGCCCACATCAAGACACATTATAATTAGAATGGCAAAAGTTAAAGACAAAGAGAGAATCCTAAAAGCAGCAAGAGAAAGGCAGCTAGTAACTTATAAAGGAGCCCCCGTAAGTTTGTAAACTGATTTCTCAACAGAGACTTTGCAGGCCAGAAGGGATTGGCATGAAATATTCAATGTGATGAAAAACAAAATCTACAACCAAGACTGCTCTACTCAGCAAAGCTATTGTTTAGAATTGAAGGACAGATAAAGAGCTTCCCAGGCAAGAAAAAGCTAAAGGAGATCATCACCACCAAAGCAGTATTACAAGGAATGTTAGAGGGATTTCTTTAAGATGGAAAAAAAAAGATCAAAATTATGAATAATAAAATGGCAATAGCTACATATCTATCAACAATTACTTTCATTGTAAATGGATTAAATGCTCCACTCAAAAGACATAGGAGAGTTGAATGGGTAAGAAAACAAAACCCTTACATATGCTGCCTACAAGAAACTCACTTCATATTGAAAGACACATACATACAGAAAGTAAAGGGATGGAAAAAGATATTTCATGAAAACAAACAAACAAACAAATAAAAGCTGGTGTGGCAATACTTATACCAGACAAAATAGACTTTAAAAGCAAAGGCTATAACAAAAGACAAAGAAGGACCCAGTAATCTCCCTTCAGGGTATTTTTGTGAAGAAACCCAAATGCTATTTCAAGGGGACATGTGCATCCATATGTTCATTGCAGCATTGTTTACAATGGACAAGATGTGGAGGCAGCCTGGGTGTCTGCTGATGAAAGAATGGATAAAGAGGCAGTGGTACGTATATACAGTGGAATATTGCTCAGCTATGGAAGGGAATGGGTTCTCGCCCTTTGTGGCAGCATGGATGAACCTGGAGGTTACTGTGCTGAGTGGAGTGACAGACAGACAAAGACAGATGCAATGTGATTTTGCTTATATGTGGAATCTAAAGAACAAAATAAACAAATAAAACAGAAACAAACTCATAGATACAGAGAACATATTGATGGTTGCCAGATGGGAGGGGGGTTGGGGGATGAGTGAAAAAGGGGAAGGGATTAGAAGTACAAATGGGTTGTTACACAGTGATTGGGGGATATAAGGTATAGCATAAGGAATACAGTCAATATTGTAACAACTATGTATAGTGTCATATTGGTACTAGATTTGTTGGGGTGATAGTTGGGAGGGAGTTGAGGGACAGGGTGAAAAAGTGAAGACATTAAGAAGTACAAACGGTAGTTACAAAATAGTTATGGTGATGTAAAGCAAAGCATAGGGAATATAGTAATAACTATGTATAGTGCCAGGTGAGTACTAGACTAGTCAGGGGGATCATTTCTTAAATTATATAAATGTCTAACCTCTATGCTGTACACCTGAAATTAACATACAATAATATTGAATGTCAAGTGTAATTGGAAATTTTAAAAAGGGAGGAAAAGATGAAGGGGAATAAGAGGTCCAAATTTCCAGATATAAAACAAATAAGTCACAAGGATGTAATATACAGCATGGGGAATATAGTCAATACTATTGTGATAATATGGTACAGTGTCAGATGGTTGCTGGACTTATGATGATCACTTTTTTTTTTTTTTTTTAAAGATTTTATTGGAAGTTGGGAGAGGGGAACAGCGCTGGGGAATTGGGGGAAGGGAAACAGACAAGTTGCTTTCCTTTTGTTCTTCAGTCTAGTTGTGGAGGACGTCGCTTTACTGGCCCATGTTGGTATTATCATTGTGCTCTTCCCGGATGAGGCAGATCGGTCGCCGGCCTCTGGATGGCTGCTCACTGCGGCTCTTGGCAGCTCATGCTGGCTGCAGGCCACACACGGTAGCTTATGGCAGCCCACTGCAGCAGGGGCTGCAGCCTACGCTGTCCCCGGCAACCCACGGCAGCCCACCTCCAGGTTGAGCTGTTGTTCAGCATCTTAGCTGTAGAGGGCAGTGTCACTGGCCCCCATGTGGGATCCAAACCGGGGCCCTACAGCTCAGAGCCGGCGTCCCAAGCCAGCTCTTAACCAATGCGCCACTCAGCCGGCCCCTGATGATCACTTCTTTAGGTATACAAATGTTGAATAACTATAGTGTACACTTGAAACTAATATAATACTGTATGTTAGCTATATTTTAATAGAAATCATTTTTAAAAAGTAAGTATAATATGAAGAAAAAACTAATGGAAAAGTGGAGGGGGAACATGTATCATAAACCTTCTAACTATACTTTAAAACTTTAATATAAAAGTAAAAAAACATTAAAAAAAAAAAGAGTGACTGTTGTAGCTTTCCTGAACTGGTTCGCAGCAAGGACATCTCATGTCTAGGTCAGCACCCTGTTAGAAGAAGAGGAGAAAATCAGTGTTCTCTTGGGACTTTTAAGTGGACCAGAGCTCGCGTTTTATATCTTAGACACTGAGCTGAGGATTTTAGAGTTTGTTCAGTTTCAGTGACCTCTTCCAGCATCCTCAGGGGCAGAAATGTCATGGGCTGGGCTTCCTTTCCTTTGTAGCACCATATTTGACACATGACCTTGAGCACAGCACACATGGTGATCAGCTGTGTGCAGGAGACCTAGAAACTGTTTTCAGAACCACTGAGTTCTTACTATGGGCAGGTGTTACGTACCTTCTCACTGAATGCTCACTAGAACCCCCGCGGTACATCTGTCCCCATTTTGTTGATGAGGAAACCCTGGCTCAGAGAGGTGATATTCCTGGTGTCACCCGCCATGTACACAGTAGACCAGAAGGTGTCATGAGTTGTACACGGCTTATGCACTTAGCCTCCTCCTGAGCTCTGGTCCCTGGTTCTTTCAGGGACAGCTTCCCATCCCCAGGCTGCTCATTGACCACTTTCTCTCTCCTTCCCGAAGCCCTGGAATCGAGGGGCTTGGTAGCATCACGCCACCTGATCCTCCCAGCCCGTGAACCTATGCATAGCATTTATCTGTCCTCTTAGCTCCGGAGGGTATGTTTCCCTTTTAAGAGGAGCTGTGGTCCAGCCATGCCTGTCATGCCTGGTTACACACTGGCCACCTGCGCAATCACTTGGCCTCATTGGGGCTGTCCAGGTTCAGATTGGCTAATGCCAGGATTTTGGCAGACTGTGTAAACTTTTGGAAACTGCGTTGAAATCAAATGAATGAGTTGAGAAATCTCTGAGGCAGCATGTCAATTATGCTTTTATTATTGAGGGAAAGAAAAGCAGTAGGGGGCAGGTAGGACAGAGGGCACAGAGGCCAGTAGGGCGTTTCATGTCAGATCTAAAAGCAAGCACTGATGCCATGGAGTGTTCCATCACTGTGCCGCAAATCTCCGTAGACACGCAGTGGCATTGCTTGTTTTGGCGTCACCTCACCCTTCCTCCTGACCCTTGTCATCCAAATTTGCTTGTGCTGTGTCCTAGTTATCTAAGACAGGCCCTGTTTTCTACCAGAGGAGAAGTATCTGCAGTAGAGGAATCTTGTTAACATGTTGGTGAACTAGTACTTTTCTTAAGTAGCATAAAGTGTTAACGAGGGCTCCCACATTCAGCTGCATATGTTGTGCACTGCAAAACTCAGGACCTGTGGTCACATAGACTACTGATCCAGCAAAACTCAGCAAGAACTTAGGGGGATGATGCAAATGGCAGAAAGTGGGGACCTTTTCAGGGAGATTTAGAAGAGGGTGATATATTTTGCAGGAGGGAAGAAGTATAGCCCGTTTCAGGATCAAGAGCTTTAGAAGCAGACCAACCTGGCTTCAGGTCTCATTGTCACCAGGAGTCACCCAGGCAGGTTACTTAACTTCTCTGAGTCTGGAAAAGGGAGGGTGGGCAGGTTGTTCCTTTACCCTTTGTGCCAGGGTGGCCCTTTTGGCTGGTTGTCAGGCCTCTGGCTTCCTGTATTCTTCAGTCCTCCTCAGCCTGGGAAGGGAATGAAGTGGGGTCAGAGACCCAGGTAAAGATCCCTTATCCCCCAAATCCAAATGCAGTTGCACATATATGTTTTTTTGTTTGTTTGTTTTGTTTTTTTTAAAGATTTTATTGGGGAATTGGGGGAGGGGGACAGAGTTGGAGAATCGGGGAAGGGAACAGACAGGTAGACAAATTGCTGTTTTGTTCTTCAGTCTAGTTGTGGAGGACGTTGCTTCACTGGCCCATGTTGGTATGATCATTGTGCTCCTCCTGGGTGAGGCAGATCAGTCACCAGTCATTGGCCGGCTGCTATAAGTTTTTTTTATTATGGTAAAATATGCATAACATAAAATTTACCATTTTAACAATTTTTAAGAGTACAATTCTGCGGCATTAAGTATATTCACCTTATTGTACAACCGTCATTACCATCCATCTCCAGGACTCACCTCATCTTCCCAAAATGAAACTCAGCGCCCACTGAACAAACTCCCTGTTTCCTTCTCCTTGAAACCCCTGGCAACCACTATCCTACTTTCTGTCTCTATGAATCTGAAAATTCTGGGTATCTCATAAGAGTGAACTCTTACAATGTTTGTGCTTTTGTGTCTGGCGTATTTTGCTTAGCATGATGTCTTCATGGTTCATCCACGTCGTAACATGTATCATAATTTCTTTACATTTTAAGGCTGAATAATATTCCATTGTATGGATAGACCACATTTTGTTTATCTGTTCATCTCTCCATGGACATTTGGGTTGTGTCTACCTTTTGGTTACTGGGCATAATGCTGCTATGAACCTGGGTGTACAGATATCATTTCAAGACCTTGTTCTTACTTTTTTTTTTTAGTATATGCTCAGAAGTGGAATTGCTGGATCATACGGTAATTCTATGTTTAATCTTTTGAAGAACTACCATACTGTTTTCCATAGCAGTTGTACCAATTTACATTCCTATCAGCAATGCACAAGGGTTCCAATTTCTCCACATCTTCACTGATGCTTATTATGTTCTTTTTTTAAAAATAATGGTTATCCTAATTGGTGTTGCATGTATATTTTTTAAATTAATGCTGAACACCTCTCAGTTTCCTTGATTGCTTTGCGGCAGCCCCCTTAGATTGCTGTGGGCAGAGAGGTGGAAATTCTTCCATCTGCTCAGAAGGGATGGGACCAGAAGAGTCACTGCTGGTCCATCACTGAGGTGCACAGGTGACTCAGCCTGTCCGGAAGGCAGGGGACAGGTGCCAGTGTTGAGGGGAGGCACAAAGTTGGGTTGACTCTTCCTCCTGAGTGAGACTTCAAAGAGAGCTCTGAGAAAGAATGGCTTCTGGCTCCTACTGCAGAAGACAATGGCTTCGTCCTGTGGATGTGTGTTTAATATCACCATGATAGCAACGCGTCTTTTCAAGTTTTTTTGATCTGGGCCCAATTTTGGTACCCTATTTTCAAGGACAAGATTGCTCTTTCATCCAAAGAAATCATTGGCAATCTAGTGCTTGTGCTTTTTCTTCTCTCTCCTCCCCCCCCTTTTTTTTTTCCATAAAATGGATGCTCAGTTCTCACCAGAAAGAAATAAGAGGTCTAAGCACAGCCTATATTCAGCTCAGAGAATCCTTGAGCACTGTGGTTAAGGACTCACTGACGTGGAAGCCTGAAGTTCTGGCCATGGAAAGAGGTATTCCTGGGTGGATTGTGGCCCAGGCTCTGTTTTTGGCTCTAAGCACAGCAGCCCCAAGCTGGTTCCTGGGGTTGGGACACTCGCTCTTGGGGTAGGACTTTGCCATCAGATGTCAATTACCTGCCATCTGTTTTGAGCTGCCAGCTGGAGAGCTTTCCCACCTGGAACCCTGCTATGGTCCTCACCTGTCTTTGTCCCCCAGGTTTTCCCAAAAAGCCTCTCTCCCAGCTGCATTTGTAGTCTGTGAGGAAAGAGAGGGAAATTGCACACAGTTTGATTGGAGTAGAACTGAAGTGTGGAATCATGCAGGAACGCGAGGAGCAGAGCTGCATTGTTCCCTCAGCAACCACTGCCTGTCATGGCCACATGCACCCTGAGAACCCTGGAACACTTGCCTGTTCTCTCGGGCTCCCAGTAGATAGTGCAGGTTGGGGCAGGTGGGTTGACTCCATCACCCAGCCTCTCACTCCAGTGGGCATGTCTCTGCTGACTGATGTCCCATGAAGCAGTGATTAAGAATCACATCTCGACTCCTAACCTATGGTAGTTGAAAAGACAGATCAAAGCAATCTGCAGTGTGCTGTAGCCATGGGAAGAACATAAGAAAAGGCCACTTTTAAATAATGAAGTTTGACTGAAATCCTGACACACACACCTAAACTGCCTGCAGCTCCCACTCCTGAACAATCAGATGTAGGAACGGGTTGCAGTGACTGCTGGGAAATAACAATTATCCAGCCCCTTCCTGTGGAGGGCCTGGGCTCCCCATTAGGGCTTGCAGAACAAAGCAGTGATGCTCCCATCTGAGTCCTGAACCAACAGGCCCGGGCCCTGCGTAGGTGGGGAAGCTGTGCTGGGGCTCTTCAGCCAAATTTACATTGTTCATCTGCAATTAGCCCATTGCCCCTTCTGAGAACATGAATAGTTCATTCTGCGTTAATGGGAGTGCTGTTCTCACCCCAAAGGGAGAAAAAATGCCCAGAAACATGTTTAATGGATTGCTTTTTCTTTTTTTGATACTTAAAACACTGCAGTGATTTTCTGCTTCCAAAAAGGACATGTTGATTGCTTTTCCATATGGTAGTTTTCTGTTATGATTGTTAGTGGCTTGGCAATTTTTAATATTAAATTCCGAACGGTAAGCAGAATTTCATCCAGCTTTTTTAATCCATAAGACCAGTTAGGTTTTCAGAGAGAAAGTCATTATTTCTTTTCTCTTTATTCATATCAAAAAGACATCTTTCTGTCTCCAACTTCACAGTTGTCTCATCTTTTTATACATGGCTTCAGGGTCATGAAAAACCTAGGGTGTGGACGCAAAGGTCGTTCTCATGGTTCAGAGACTCAGGCGTTTGGTTTCCCCAAGTTACCTTTTCTAATTCCAAAAACATTCTGTGCGTCAGCACTGCAGGGTACATGTGGCCAGGCTCAGGATAGAAACCTTTTTTCCATTCAGAGACGACGTTCAGGCAAGCAGGCCCACTTCCCTGCCTTGAAACAGGCTGTCTCACACAACTTAAAATTTCAAATTGCCTTTGTAAAAATATCCAACAAGAATCTTAAAAAAATTATTTAGTATCACTTGTTCCTCCCTCCACCCCACCCCCACCCCNCCCGCCCGCCCCATTAGTGGTATTCGTAGCAGAAGAAATTACATGTATATACTTAACAGAAATAATGAAGGTGATCCTTAGAATGGTATTAGCTCTGGAAATAAACCAGATATGGATGAGGTCTGACATGAGAGGCTGAAATGATTTGCAGTCGCCTCTCTGTTAGAATCATGACTGTTCATTTGTAAGAGTGAGATGTATGCACGCCAGACCTGAATAACTATCTAACGTAAGAGGCGAATGAAACCGACCTTTTCAGATGCCACTTTTGTGCAGCCCTTCATCTTTGGGACTTTTTCCTTTCCTACTTGCCTCTGTAAGTTATCTTGAACTTGAGAGCTCAGGCACATTTTTGATGTCTCGGTTATATTTATTTATACTGGGTGCCAGACATGTCATAATATATCAACCTTCTGATGCCAGGTTATTTATTGATTTTTTTTTAAACAGAACCACTTTACAAAAACATTCCTAGGATGGTTCTCTAAGCAAGAGCTCTCCTGGCACATTGAAGGGTGTGTTTTATCTCTGGGATCTGCAAATTGTAACTGACTGTATCAGTCCAGGCTCTTTCCTTGCAGGTAATAGAATCTACTCCAACTGCCTAAGCAGAAAGAGATTCATGAAGGGCTCTCACTAGCTTTCAGAGTTGTTGAGAAGGATGAATAGTAAACCAACAGGAACAGTGTCCAAATTTATACTACAGAGTTGGGCTCCAAGGCTGCCGTTGCCTCTCTCAGACCAGGAAGCTGCTGCCACAGCTGCCGGCCAGGGCTGTGCCACCTTTGCCTGGATTGGCACTTGCAAGCAAACATGCCCGCTCCCCATCTCTCCCCACACACCTCTGTGCAGAGTCCGGGTTGCCTGTGCCCATATCCGGTCTGTAGTCCCAAGTCTCACTGAACCCCAGCTGCCAAGAAGTCTGGGCAATGTGAACTTTAGCTTTCTAGCTCTTTCCATGCATTAGAATGAGGTGAGAATGAAGGCTAAGCCTTCAATCCACAGTAGCTACCACGTGTGAAACAGACCAGCACATGGTGGGGAGGGTCGGTGGGAGGGAGATGAAGCAAATGAAACAACCCTTCAGCTGAATTTGGTAGCACACAGCCCCTGGTTTAGAGAACACATATAAACTAGTTGGTGGAGAAGCTGGTATTGGTCACTGGCTGCCTGGCACTCCTCCAGGCCTGTCCCACAAGCAATGCTGGAAGAAGGTCAGAGGACGGCTCCATCAGTGGGGTCTTCTGTCTGGAGAGGGCTTATGACCTCTCTCCCCCATCAAAGGACCTGGAGACTTCTGGAGTGTTCCTCTCCTCACCTCCTCCTCCCCCACCATGCCCAGATCTTTTCCTGGGTGGCTCTGACTCTGGGACGGTGGCAGCTATTTCTACTCCAAGCTGGAGACCTATCTATGCCACCTCAGGGTCTGAAGTGGAATATATAAGACCAAGCTTGTTTAATTCTGTGCATAGCTTGAGAAAGCCTTGTCACGGTGGTGTAGCTATTCTATTAAGTTTTCTTTGCTTCTCTCTTCTTATTGGGCTTTCATAAAAATCCCCAGGTTTTAAGAGAATTATGGATATATTTGAATGGTGTACCTAATAGCAATAATAACTTATTTCTACTATGCTTGTGCATCTTTTATGCGTATCTAACCATCTCATGGGCTAGGTTTAATTACCCTCAATCTATAGATGGGGAAACTGAAGTTCAGAGAGGTTAAGTGACTTGTTTAAAGTGACACAGCAGCTCCGAAATCCAGCTGAGTTCTTGTGACTCTTAGAAAGGAGGTTCTTTTTCTACATATCTTATTCTCTTGGTGTAAAGATATGAACAAGTGTAGATGGAGATAGGAGGTTTGGTATTGGGGTGAGCAGTGTATGTATGTGTCTGTGTGAAGGGCTCATGCAGATTTTATGAACTTTACATTAATGCATATTTGTTAATCCAAACAGGGCATGGCAGGTAGAATGCTGCATTTTTCAATTGAGCTCTTACAACCTGGCAAGTTATACTGTCGTTATTCTGTTGTGCTACCTAAACCAAGCCAGGGTAGGGGGAGAAATCAGGCCAGGACTGTACATGTGCATTTTATTTGCCACATGGGGCAAACTGGATGTAATTGAAGCTCCGGAGAACTAGAAAACGCTGATGGGCACACAACCAGGCCAGACAATATGAAGCATCTGCTTGGAAGAACCAATAGTCACTGACTTTGCCTACACCAACCTTCACTCTGTATTAGTATTTCTGTTTGTCAGATCATGGTGTGCGTGAATAAAATGAAGAAGGAGATTATGTGGCTTGCTCAAGGTCCTTTAGTGAGTGAGTGGCCCCTGGTGGATCTAGCTGGTCATGTCTGGTCAGAGCTCATGGGGTCAGGGAGCAACTTTCTGTGTTCTAGTCCTTAGCGGGGAGGACTTCAGCCAGGGGCAAAGTTTCCTGAGAAGGGCTGGTCCCCAAGGAGAGATGCCAAGAGCAGGAAGGGAAAGCTTGGCAGGCACAGTGAGAGGCTGTGGGGTGGAGATGGGGAAGCTGACTCCTGTGCAAATTTCACTCATTCCTGTAATATGATTCTCTATCCAACCAGCGACGCACAGGACACCATGCTGACCCTGCATCACACCCATAACAAACTATTCCTGCTTTTGAGGAGCTTCTACTATTTAACAGATGGCTAACAGCAATAATAATAAATAACAACTGACATGTGTATAGCTTTCTTCACCTACGAAGCCTTTTCCACCTGCGGTACCTGGTTTGGTTTGCACAGTTTCTAGAGGCAGAAAGAGCAGGCAGATGACCATTTTCTAGGGAGCATCTGAAAGGCCAGAGAAGTTAGATTCAAACCTATTCCTTTTGTTCTGCATCTGCGATGGTTTCAAACCAAAGGTAGATTATATTAATGGGAGGGAGAGGAAAACAGTGAAAGCAGTGTAGGTGAGGTACAGGGTTTTTCCCTCAATGGTTACCATGAGTGTCCTCTCCCTCACCTGCAACCTGACACAACACGCAGCACCTCCTGCAGGCCCACTGCAGGTGAGGTCAGCACCAGGTGGCTTCCCCCACCTTTCTGCATGGGCTCTCCACCAGCTTTTTGCTCCACCTAATTCTCTGAGTGAGCCTTGAGGGAAGACACTGCCATGCAGGGAGAATGACACACCACAGGTTCTGAGGTCCCCCGGCAGGGCAGGTGAGAAGGAAGCCACATTACAGCCTTACGCTTGTGCAGAATGCTGTTTCCTGGCCTCAGGGCAGATCCTGACCACTTAAAGATGATCAAAGGTGAGGGTGACTCTTTTTCCACCATCAAGAAAAGGTAGCAGTTAAATCCAAGATGGCAGAGTAAACACTGCCTGCTTCCTTCCATGAACACATTGAAATTACAAAGGTATAGAAAAATCAACCTGGAGAACTATCTGAAGCCTGGCTGAGCAGAGGTTTTACAACTAAGGGTATAAAGAGGAAGCCATGTCGAGACTGGTAGGAGGGGCAGAGACACAGAGACAAACCTCTGTGTGGCGATTGAGAATCAGGAGAGCTATCTCAGCCATGGGGGTTCCCCCAGGAGGAGCAAGGGACTCTAGCCGCAAACCATCCTCTCCAGTCTGGAGCACTGGTGCCCGGAAGGGGAGCCCCTACAACAACTGGCTGTGAAAAACAATGGGGATTCCAACATCCAGGTGAGATGGAAGGCAGCAGGAAACCCAGATGTCCTCTTAAAGGGCCTGCATACAGACTCACTCACTCTCAGGCACTTACCCTGGCCTCCAGCAGCGTGGCTGTGACTCAGGAAGCCTCAGAGACATGCAGGGGGTAGACTTAGGAGTGTGGCTTCAAGTGGAGGACTGGAGGACAGTTGGCATTTTCCTGGTGAGGGGTCTGCTTCTCATGCAGCCAGCAGGCAGGCATCATCTTTACTATGTTGAGCCTGCCCCCGACAGGCTAAATATGAATCTGACTGGTGTGGTGAGCTCCGTTGAGACCCTGCCCCTCCCAACTCCACCAACATTGGAGGCAATTTGCTGCATTTGACTCTGTCCCAAAGTAGTAACCTGAAATGCTATGAGCATTTTGGGAACAAATTATAGCTACTTTAGAGCAGTTTAAGGCCAGAGTGGTTTAAGGGCCTCCCTTCTAATGAGCTTGATAAAGGGACCCATTGGAAAGTCCACCATGAGTAAGTCTTTCTGTGTGTGCTGTGCTGTGTGTGTGTGTGTGTGTGTGTGTGTGTGAAAGTTATATATCTATATATAGATATAGATATAGATGATATAGATATAGATATAGATATAGATGATATAACTATAGACATAGATATAGATGATATAGATATAGATGATATAGATATAGATATAGATAGATATAGATATAGATAGATATAGAGAGAGCTGACAACTCTGTAAAATGATGCTTGATCTGAAGAATCAATTTCTATGGAGTCCTTGGGGAAGATTAAACAGAGACTTTAGACATCCCAAGACCCAGACATAGGAAGGGCCACTAACAAGGTGCTGGTGGTAAGTGTGGTGCAAGTATTTATTGAATGGCTAAGTAACTGAAGAGGGGAAATGACACTTTTGTTGTTGAGATGACATGTGCTGCCTGAAACCATGGCAACCATCTGAGGACCATGACATGACAAGCCTAAAATCAAAGTCAATATGAGAATGGTGGCAGGGCCAGGAGACAGAGGGAGCATGGACTTGACCACCTGGCTGAGTTATTGAACCAAACTACCCCCTATCTCTGACTTTATCAAGTGGGGTAATGAACCCTGTGTTTAAGCATATCAACCAGTACAACACGTGAGAGATTGTCTCCATCAGGGCCCCCATTGGAATCTTCTCTGAAAAAAAAATGGTGTGATCTGCAGATCCTTCAATGTCTTTTTATATTATTATATTATTGTTTACCCTAGTGGGGGAGATCGTGTGGGGGGAATATGCTGGCTGTTCAATAGAACAGAATTGCCTGGGCACCACTATGAAGCAGTTAAATACAGACATCTGGCTCCTGTCCGTGTCTCATGGGGATGCCAGGGCTGGAGGTCAGGTTTGGGACATATGGCCACTGAGAAGGAGGAGCTTCCCCTCCCCCATGTTGAGTCCATCACTGATTTCTGTTGATTTTACCACCTCAATACTCTTTGACTACCCAGTTCTGGCTCTCTCCACTGTTGCCACTGTCATCAGCCTGTCTGTTATCTGTTACATGGGTCACAGAGAATCCCGGTTCCTTCTTAGAAGTAGATGTTTGATTCTGTGGGGTAGAATCACTGGGTGGAGGAACAGGGTCTAGGGCATTCTTTTTAAACCAGGTTTTTCACAAGAATTAAGTCCTACAGATGATAACAGAAGTGCATATTTTCCCTAGTTCCCAAGAGCAGTACTTACCTAGGACCATTCTAGGTGCACAGAGGAGAAGTGAGTTGATTACATTTGATGGCTGTCTCATGATCTTAAGGCTCACTTTTCTCCTGGAACTGAAATTAAGAAATACTGATCTAAAATGAGGACTCTAAAAAGTAAAAATGATGCACCGAATCTCAACCCTCTCATTCCTTCCAAGGACATTTTTGGTTTTTTTTGACCTACAAAAACACCATAGGTATCAGAATGAAATAAGAAGCTGTGATATGTCCAAGGCCTTACCTGTTACACTCTCCCGATTTCTGTTGATTTAACCACCTCAACACTCTTTGACTGCACCTTCTGTGTATAATATATATATATACACACATATAAAATTATATACACACACACAAACACAGATATATATGTATATATACATGAAATTCAGGCAATATAGAAATAGAAAGTCATTAAAGTACAAATGAAAAGTGAAAGTGTCTTTCCCTTCTTCAAGTTTCTCTTCAAAAAGTTAACAATTGTGAAATTTTCTTGATTCCTTCCAGAAATTAACAAAAAATGCCTATAACTGTTCATGTCAGTGCACACACACTCACATACAAATAATTTACAGGGGGATTAAAATATACGACATAAAAACCAGCTTTTTCTTATAATATGTGTTTAGATTTTTGCAATCAGTATAAGCAGATATGCCCCCCCTTCTTTGTGCTGGCTGTATAATATTCCATTGTTTGGGGTTATGGGCTAGATTGTGTCCCCCAGAATATATGTTGGAGTCCTAACTGTTAGTACCTCAGCATATGAGCTTATTTACAGACAGGGTCTTTACAGAGGTAATCAAGTTAAAATAAAGTAAGGTCATTAGGATGGGCCCTGATGCAAAATGACTGGTGTCCATATAAAAAGGGAAGATTTGAATACAGGGGCAGACACACGTAGAGGGAAGGGGACATGAACAGGCATGGAGAGAAGGCCTCCATCTATAGGCCAAGGAGAGAGACCTGGAAGAGATCCTCCCCTCACATCCCCCAGAAGGAATAAACCCTGCCAACACCTTCAGCTTGAACTCCTAGCCTCCAGAACTGTGAGACAATACATTTCTATTGTTCAAGAATACCTAGTCTGTGGTACTCTTTTATGGCAGCCCTCAGGAGCTAATTATATACATGGTGCTTCGACATTTATTTTTCTAGTCCTTTTGATGGATGCGTGGTTCCGGAAGAATGTTTCTAATGCAAGCTGAAATCAAAAGAATCTCTTCTAGTAAGTTCTTTGTACTGGAACAAGCAATGCTTTGGGGGGTATGAATATTTATCCATCAATTTTCCAGATTTGATTGTTTGTATTTTAACACATCAAGCTTTCTTAAAGTGAGCCCACCTATAAACAAGGTACCTATTGAGGTAGACCAAGTGTAGTCACAGGTTTTACAGGTGAGGCTGTGAGTGAAAGAGCTGGATGACATTATTAGGAATCTTTTGGTTGTGAGAGACAGAAAGTCCACATGAACTGGCCTAAGGGAAAAGGAAACTAATGATAAAGACAGCCTGGTGTCTTACAGGATCTAGGGATAGCTGGGCTTCAGGGAAAATCAAGACCGGTGAACCAGATACTGTCCGAATCCTCTTTCTCTAACTTTAGTTCTACTCCTATCTACATGTTTCATCAACTCTCTCTTTCTTCTTGAGATCACCTTCCTCCATTTTTGTGGCTTACAAGATAGAGAGCCTGGTTTTGAAAGGACTCTAATGGCCTCAGCTGGGGTCAGGTTGCTACTCCAGGACCTACTTGTTAATCCCAAGAGTAGAGTAACCGTGTACTCACCTGACTGCAACCCATGGAAACTTCTGGATGATGGGAGTGACGTGGTAGGGTGGGGGAGTGTTGCTGTTGGAAAGAGGTTTTGAAAGAGAGTCACCTGGGTCTCCTAATTGTTTTGATAGGTGCTCCCTGGAAAAGGGCCTTGGGCCAGCTCCTTGGGACAGAGAAGAGCCCCATCACCAAGCTGAGGTAACTTTGACAGTATGGGGCCCACCAAGCCCATCCCTCCCAAGGCCTCTGTGACTGTGAGATCCTTCCAGGCAGAAGTGGAAAGCAGCAGAAGCCACTGTCAAAATAAGGCCAGGCTCTGCCTGCAGGAAAATTCAGGTTGTGGTGATAACTCAGCACCTGCCAAGCGAAATACCAGTTAGGAGATGTCCCTGGCATGCAATTTAAAGACTAACTCCACTAGCACTGGAGGTTATTTAGAAAAATACCTTGGTCACGTGCTTTCCAGAATGTTATGTACTCACAATGAATCATCCGTACTCAGCTCAGGGAGGATTTACTTACAATCCCATCCTCTGTTGCTTCTTTTAAAACCCAACCTTCTTTTCTGGTTGCTATTCAAATTCAGCAAAATATCAACTTGATTTTTTTTTTGAGGCCAAGGAGGAATCTTTCTATAGCTGAACAGTTTCAGACAGGAAGAAAGGACCCAGCACACAAGGATGACAGCCAATTACCTTTATTTACTGGGAAAATGGCATTTACCTGTGAAGGCTGTAAAATGATTTGTCCCCCCAACTGTACCCAGCTCGTAAGCAAAAGCAAACATTTAACATGACACTGTAACCTGACAAGATCACACCAGCCAAGCATCCTTCACATCTGTGTTTTTAAGTGGGGGTCGCTGTTCACACCCAACACTGGGGTTTTAGGGGAGATGGACGTGATGTGAGCTCTGCTTATCTAAATCCAGGTACTCTTGCTTGCCTATGGTGTTGTATTTGGAGAACCATTCATGCCAGCGAGGTTTCCTCTCCAGCAGGCACCCATGGCAAGGGGCCTGTGCTTGCCTAAGCACTGTGTTTAGTGGTTTAAAAATGCCCATCTACCCCCAGTCCTAAGGTAGCTGCTTCTGCTCAGACCCCAGATCCTGGTGGCACAACGTGGGCTCTGGAGCAACCGACCCACAGTCACCTCTCAGCTCTGGGACCCACAACACAGTCTCGGATAAGCTCTCTGTATCTTGTCTTCTCATTGGTTAAACGGGGATACTCACAATAGTCCCACACCATAGAGCTGCTGTGCTGGTCAAATGAGATGATCTATGCACATGACACAAACCAGGAGTTCCATACATGGGGGTCTTTCTGTGATAACCACAATCCTCAGCTCAAACCAGAACTGAGCAAGTTTGGCAATGAAACAAAGGGCAACGTTTTCCAGTGGGAAATTACAACAACATCTCAGACATAGAGACTGTTTCTTCCTTGGCAGTGCTTCCTTAACCACCTCGATTACCTTATTTCATCTTTCGGCACCTCCACCAGAGAGGCAGATTAGACATCATCAGCCCAGTCTGTGGATAAAGCAACTGAGGCTCAGTCACAGTTCATGGGCACATCTGAAAGCCCAGGGGGCAGACCTAGCCTGGGAGGTGCCTGGGAGAGCATGGTTGACAGACTTTAGGACGGGGTGGCCAATGGGTGTGCAGGGTGAGTGAAGCATCAAGATACTAGGACCAGATTTTAAGCTCTGGAAGCCAGGAATGGCTGTTTGCGTTTTTGCACAGGCTTCCCAGTTCCTGGCATGGGCCCTGCCTCAAGTAGACACTGAACAAGTACCGTCTGCTAATAAACTCATTTCCCAAGGCCTGACCTAGGTGGTCTGATCAGCCTTTGTGACAAATAAGCCACACTCTAAAAATTATAGATCAACCAAAATGGTTCGTTACTGTGGTTGATTTGTATCCCAAGTACCAACATGGGCTGTGCATATAATTTGATAGAGCAGCCTTTGCTGTGAGACCAATAAGCAGGCAAGAGTGAGGAGAAAAAAACCCTCAGTAAAAACTCAGGTCAATTTGTGAACCCTTCTGAGTTTCAGTTTCCTTATCTGTAAAGGCCTCACATTTCAAGGTTTTCATGCAATTTAGAGAAAATGGATGTAAAGTGACTGACCCATGGTGGAAGCTTGGTTATTATAATAACGTTGATTATTACTGTTTGTTTCCAGCCTGCTGTTTGAGTGTCTGGTCGTCAATTGGTTCCCGTCTCTGAATGTGAAGCAAACATTGTACGGCTCAGTGCAAAGTTGGACAAGGTTTCCCCTCTCATTTTAAGTTGCAAATTCATCATTAGATCTATGAGATGCTGACCTCAAAGACTCACATTCATAGATATCAACTGGGAGTTGATCAAAACCTGCTGTCCCAGGATGCAAGCAGCTCAGGGGGCGTGGGCTGGACTGGCCTTCAAAATGAGAGTAAGTGGTCCCAGCAGCTCTGCAGTATGAGAGAGAGTGACAGTGAGCAAATGTCACCTGGGCCAGAAATCACAGCTCCCAGAGAGCTGCCACAGGCATCTTAGGATCCAGACGCTTCCATCCTTTCCAGGACCTGTGTCCCAGACCCTTTCCACCAGGTGCCATCCCCCTTCCCTCCAAGGGGCAGACACACCCTCACCAGGGAGGGCGTTTTTTTGACTAGAGGACTTACAACTGTTTCCTGAGGTTATTGGAGACAGGCTAGGTGGAGACACTTGATCTTGAAATCAGATGAACAAATCAAGCAGTGGTGTCTGCTGTGTTCTGAGTAATTTTTGTAGACAAATCTGAGGTAACTTTTGTGACCAGATGCCCCACAGGCCTCCCAGCCATTTCATCCTCTCTGTTCATTCTTTGTTTCCATCAGCCCACTCCATGGGACCAGTTTCCTCCCATGATGGCCTCAGCTGTTGTCCTTGACCTCCTACCTTAAACTCCTTTAACACGTGTAATTTGTTAAAAGTGATGTTAGAAAGAAAGGAGAGGGTGGTCAGGGAAGGCCTCTCTGAGGAGGCTGCGTCTCAGCAGAGACAGAGGGGTGTGAGGGAGCATCACAGGACGCTACAAGGATGAGGGCTCCCGGAAGCGGGAACAGTACACACGAGGGCCTGAGCGAGACAGGCAGGGCAGGCAGGCTGCTAGGGCAGGCCCTCCAGGCCTAGGCTTTGTTCATGGATTTTGTACCAGTTTTGATGAAAAGCCCTTGGAGAGTTATTTTAAAATTTCTGGTGAAATATAGATAGCACAAAATATACCATTTTGATCATTTTCAAGCACACAGTTTATTGCTATTAATTTTTCCACATTGCTATACAACCGTCACCACCGTCCATCTCCAGAACTCTTTTCATCTTGTAAAACTGAAACTTGTACCCATTAAACACTGACTCCCCATTCTTCCCTCCCCCAGCCCTGGCAACCCCCATTCTACGTTCTGTCTCTATAAACCTGAATACTCCAGGGACCTCATGTAAGTGGAATCATACAATATCTGTCCCTTTGTGACTGGCTTCTTTAATGAGGCCATAATGTCCTCAAGCTTCATCCATGTCATAGCATGTGTCAGAATTTACCTTCTTTTTAAGGTGGAATAACATTCCATTGCATGCATAGACTACATTTTGCTCACCCATTCATCCATCCATGGACCCTTAGTTGCTTCTATCTCTTGGCTACTGTGAATAATGCTGCTGTGAATGTGGGTGTGTAGATATCTTCGAGACCCTGCCTTCAATTCTATACCTGGAAGTGGGATTTCTGGATCATATGATAATTTCTATGGTTAATTTTTTGAGGAACCGCCATACTGTTTATAGTGGCTGCACCATTTTGTATTCCTACCAACAGTGTGCAAGGGTTCCAATTTCTCTACCTCCTCGCTAACACTTATTACTTTCTCTTTTGTTTTGTTTTTTTTTTATAACAGCCATCCTAATAGGTATGTTTCGGAGTCTTCTGAGTGGGAGGTGGCATAAGCTGCTTTGTGTTTTTGAAGGCTCCCTCTGGCTGCTTTGTGGAAAATGAAGTGAACATAACTTACCATCCTAATCAGGATAATTCTGAGTGAAGAGGTCTCTGTGAATACATATGCAGGGACAATGTACAAAGTCTTGTCCCCATCACACCAGACACTTGGTCACCTATGTTTAGGAGGTAAGAAGAAAGCGGCTCTGGAGACCGTGAGGAGGCTATGGCAGGAAGAGGTGGGGACGGTGACTCTGGAGGTGAGGGGAGCGGTGGACTGTATCCATCTACACCTGAGGGGACTGAATTTGAGACCAATTACACTGGTGAGAGAGAAGATGAGGTGCAAACACAGTGGGGAGGCAGGAAGCCACTACCACCCCTACACGAGAAGAGGAAGGAGAAGGTGATATCACGGTGTCCACTGTCCCCAACTGTGCCCAAGGCTTCGCCCTGCTCTCCCCACTCCATCCCCACCCCACCCCCACCCCCAGCCTCCAATGGCTGAGGCCGGGTGGAAGATGATGGCTTAGGAGGGGGGGGTAGGGGAGGGCAGGTAAGGGAGCCCAGGATCAGCACTCAGACAGAGGACACCTTGGGAGGTAGCCTCACCAGGACCAGGCAGGGCTGTGGGTCTGAGGGAGAGAGCAGAATGAAGAAAGATGCGTCTCTAGAGACTTGCTGTTCCCTGAGGTGGGGAGGCTGGAAGGGAGCAGTGGAGGGGCTGGTTACAGGGGTTCGTCTTCTGTTAATTCATTTAGTTGCACACTTGTTTTGCACAGTTTTCCATGTAATTTTTATTTAATAATAAAATGGTAAAAAAAAAGTAAGTAAGAAAGAAAGCAGAAGAAAGCTCTGTTTAGACACTTAGGGGTTTGAACATCACATTTTTCTCTGTGCTTCTTGTGGATAAGGTAGAAGTACAGATTGGTCCAGTACAGTTCTCACCCTGTGGCTTTGCTCCAGGCTGTGACTGGGAGCTGGGGAGCAGGGGAGAGAGAAGAGGGGTGCCTCCCCACCCCAGGTTGTGAGACACACAACAAAAGGGCAAAATGGAGTACAGATAGACTGAGGCAAAGGAGATGCTGGAAGAATTCAATTCAGCTGGGCCTGGGGAAGAGATAACCCCTGGACCCAGGGCTGCAGAGTCAGGAGAACAGGCAAGTGGACCAGGGCAGCCAGACCTGGGGAGGCTGAGAACATGAACAAAGGCCCCGGTGGGAGCGAGTGCTGAGGAACTGCTGAAGCGCAGAGAGCTGGCTGGTGTAGGAGGTCCTCCCTGGGGGAAGCTTTGCTTATTGTTCTAGAAAACAATTTTCTTGGCTCTATATTTGAGGTAGAACTTATCACCAAGTCCTCATGTGAAGGACGTTGCCTTATATACCTGACAATACCAGCTGCACAGGAGAATTTGGAATATTCCATTTTACATTGTTTTCGCTATTCTTCTCTTGTCTCCCAACTCCCAGTAAGTCTGCCTTTCTGCGGCATGCAGCCCATGCTCCGTACACTGCCGGCCTCTTGATGGATTGACTCCTTTCACCTATTCCTTTTTAACTTTTTTCTTAGGACAATGACATTGGCACTTGAGGAAACTGGAGCTCCCATGATATACTACTTCACCCCGGGAGGAGGTACCTGTATGTGGGAAGCTCATTTCTAATCCCTAAAAGCAATCTCTTTCTACTCTGAAATCTAAAAGGCCAATTTACTGTAGGACAGTGCAAGGGGGACCAAGGGGGGATGAGTGCTGGTGACTGCATCTCTGAGAGACTGTCACTACTGCCTTTCTAGCCTGAAACTCATTTCCTTTCCTGGCTCTAACTTCGGGGACAGCCTCAGCATCTAACACCTGCTTCGTGAGATGTACCCTGAAGAAGTAGCGGGGGGCAGGGGCCAGGCCCAGTGGTCAGAGAGAGGGCAGTGTGGAGACTTGGCAGTTCCAGCCTCAAGGACCAAGGGTTTGCAACGCAGCTAGAAATGCAGCAAAGGCTACGTTGGTCCAATGGGAGGAGGAGGCCGTCCATGTCAGAGGAAGGAGCTGTTTGAGAGAGATTGGGGTGGGCTGAGGCAACCCAGGAAGGAAGGGGCTGGGGGTGCAAGGGCTTGGGTGAAAATCCAGAAGCAGAGGGGAGGGGGCGGTGAGAGAGGCTGCTGGAAGGTAAAGAAAGGCACAGGCAGAGGGCCCCATGCAGGGTCTGGACTTGGCTCTCAATTAAGTGGTCACTTCTGGATTCCACAGATCACTGAATTCTTTATTTAAAGTAGGGCTAAGTTGGGAAGGGATGAAGGTGGGTAACCAACTTTATTACATAAGGATACACACACACACACACACACACACACACACACACACACACACCACTAACTCCCATAACTATTCTAGTGCTTTCATAAATGAATAGATATTTATCACCCTTGAGGAAAAAATAGAAAGAACAAAATGTCAAAACAAAGGACAATACTTTTGAAAAAAGACAGCAGTAACCTTTATCACTTGTTTGCCCAGGACTGAGAACATCATCACAGTTGAGCGGGTTCCACAGGCCAGCTCTGCATCCAGCAATGAGGAGGGTGTGGGCTGGGCTCACAGACTGAGGTCTGGGGCAGGCGGGGAGCTGGGATGGGCCGAGCACTGGGTGTGGGGGTGATAGCTAGGAGGCCGCTGCCCAAACTGGTTCTAAAATGCCCCCTGAGCCCACCTTCTCTCCATGACGACCTGGTCCATGCATGACCTTTCAGCTGCCCTCCCTACCTCCACCTCTCACTTTCATAATCTACTCTCCACAGGGCAGCTGGAATGACCTTTGAAAAAGTGACTTAATCATGTCTCTTCTCTGCTAACATCCTTCAAAGCTTGCCAGCAGGCCCAGCATGAAGTCCCACCCTAAGACCCGAGGCCACCACGCACAGCCTCCATCTGTGGCTCGGACCTCACGGCCCTCCAGGCACCCAGGGCTGCAGCCACACTGGACATGTTCAGTCCCTCCAGTGGGCCACACACTGTCACCTGTCACATCCTCGGTCCTGCCTTTCCTCTGTCTGCAACACACTCTCCCTGCTCTTCGCATCCTCAACTCCCTCAGGGCTCGGCTGAAATAGAACACTCACAGGGGGACCTTCCCAAAGCCCCCACGTCAACTGGGATCCTATTGTTTCCTGCATGTCACCTGTGTACTTCCTTCTTAACATTTATCATAGTCCATGTGTTGGGGGCCCCAAGACCATTCCTGCATTCAAAGAGTCACTAGACTGACTCACAGACTCAGCACATAGTTGTCCTCATGCTAAGATTGACTGCAGGGACTGAGTAAGGACACAGCTGGATCATAAGGGAACAGACAGGCGGAGTGTGGAGGGATCCACGTGCAGACTTCCCATGCTCTGTCCCTCCTAGAGCAATTGGGCCTGCAAAAATTCATACCACACACCCTCCCCCCCAAAAAAATAATTAGAGATACCAAGCCTCCTGCAATCATTTGTCTAAGTATCTCCTTGCTTCTAAGATGAGCCTTTCCATTAAAAGTGATGAAAATGACATTTCTTTCCATCACAGAATTTAAACTTATTTAAATGGTAGAACTTTTAAATGTATCCAGTAAAACAAGACTCAGGGGAAATGAAGCATTGCATTCTCTCAGCTTGTTATGTTTTTAGTACAGCTTCCTGTCTCCAATCTTTTGATGGGAGGAGCGATGTACTCTTTGGGTAATAGAATTGAGTACCACTTTTTGACAGCCCAAACCATAGTGTCTTAGATTGTAGACGGACGCCTGTATTAAAAGAACACATTTTTTTGAATGCTGCCCTTCTGATGAGGATGTACCAGCCGCTTTCCCCTGTAAGGAGAGCGGATCTGGCTTCTATCAAGGCTTCCTATTCCTGTCTCTCCACTCCTCCACCCTTCTGATTTATCATCTACTCTGACGCCAAGATGAGCTTTCAAAAACCAGATCTGACTCTCTTCTTAGGAATTATTGCCAGCTTCTGCCAAATCATGGTAAAATCTAACCTCCTTGGCACATCTCAGGAGGCCGCCAGGGCCCCTTCCCAGTCCAGCTGCCCTCCCGCTGCTCCTGGCCACCCATCTGTCCTTCTGCCCACCCTCTGACACGCTTCACTCCCGGGCTTTATCCATCCTCAGTATGGCCCTCTCTTTGTCTGGGCACCCTTCCTGCTGTTCTCCACCTTTTAGGTCAAGGCACTCTTCACACCCCAAAGCCCAAATCAACTCCTTCTCCCCCTTTATTTCAGAGAGTGTCAGTCACTCCTTTCTCCATAGCCCTGATCATGTTGGGACTGTAGGTACAGTTGACATAGAATTCTGGCCAGGGCTGACCCAAAGCAAAATTGTGAAGAAAGCCAAGCACTGTCTCTAGCTTCTCACCTTTTCTTTTTTTATCATAGAGCTTGCTGTTCTTTTCTTTCCTTCTTTCTTTCTTTCCTTCCTTCTTTCTTTCTTTTCTGAAATATAGTTTACATATCATACATACAATTCAATGGATTTTAGTATATTCACAAAGTTGTGCAAACATCACAACCTAATTTTAGAACATTTTCATCATATCAAAAAAACCCAAAAACCTCCTACCCATTAGCAGTTACTCCCCATACCTCCATCCCCAGTCCTAGACAGCCACTAATCTACTTTCTGTCTTTGAATATATTTATAATAGTTGATTTAAAATCCAAGAGATCCTTGTTATGGGCTGAATTCTGTCCTTCACAAATTCATATATTAAGGTTCGCTACCTTAGTATGTGACTATATTTGGAAACAGGGTCTTCAAAGAGGTAATTAAATTTAAATGAGGTCTTGCAAGCGGGCCCTAATCCAATTTGATTTGGCTCCTTATAAGAAAAGATTATGATGCAGACACACACAGAAGGAAGTCCTTGTGAAGACACAGGGAGAAGGCAGCCACCTGCAAGCTAAGGAGAGAGGCCTCAGAATGAAACCAACACTGCCAACACCTTGATCTTGAACTTCTGGCCTCCAAAACTATGAGGAAATACACTTCCGTAGTTTACACCCCCCAGTCTGTGGTTGTTATGGAAGCCAGAGTTCATAAATGCAATCCTCCACACAGATAGACCACTTGGGACATTGGCACTGCCAAGGTTGGTGACAATCTGCATTAGCATGTACAACTTCACTCATACATTGAGACATCAATAAAAGTGTTGGTAACTCTAAAGATAATGTTTTATTAATATAGTTTTGTTATCCACACATCTGGAGGATGGACCTGGGCTGCCTCTTCATCTCTGATAGAAAGATAAAGTGCAGAAAAAGAAGAGCTATTCAACCCCAAATCCTGGTTTATAAGATGGGATTTGAAGCATGGTGCTAACACAGAAAAGTGCTTATGCTCTAAGGTTTCAGTTACAGAGGAAGATGACAAGTTTTATATTTAATGTCATCCTAGTGTAGAAACAATGAAAGTTGTAAATTCTACCTATGGAGAAAATACTGGAAGGAAATACATCACAACAGGTATGGTAATTGTCTAGAAAGCTGGCACCTAGGTTTGTTTTTTGGGCATATACCCAGAAGTTGGTATAGATTGGATAAAATACTAAGCCTTGTCAGAAAATTATGGCAGTTCAAGAAATAGTTTTATTAACCAGATTTCTGCAAACAGGAACTAATCTTACGAGGAACATTATTAGTATTCTCATTTTTTCCATGCAGGAAACTGATGTGCAAAGTGGTGACTAGCTTACCCAGGGCCACACAGTAAGTGATGGAGGTGGGATGTGAACCCTGTCAGTCTGGCTCCTGAGTTTGTGCTCTTAACCACCTCAACCACTGTGGAAGGACCTGAACTTACAGCTCTGCTCTTCTTATGAAACCATTGACAATGTGGCTTGGCCTTGACATAACCTTTACCACGATATAGAACCTTACCTTCTCTTCTGTTTCTCCTTACATGTGAATTTTTAAACTTGACTTTTTTTCTGCCTGGTGGGGTGTATGTAGTAAGGTAGGATAAGCTTGCTGATTGTTTGGGTCGTCGGAAAAGTCATGACATATTTTTCTATGTTTTGCAATGCAAAAATGCGTCATGACTTTCCCGACGACCCAATATACCCCTGAAGGTGAAAAAACCACTCTGCTGGAAGCTGTTATCATCTCATGCTCCATCTCCATTGTTCATTTGTTGTTATTTCTAAAATTCTGGAGGAATGTGTTTAAAAGTTTCAATTAATTCAAGTAAACTCTATTCACAGAGTATGACTACACACCTCTCTCTTTTATTCACTGTCTAACAACTTTCTCTGATTAGAGAAGCCCAATTGAACAGAGAATAAATTAGTAGCCTGGTAATAAATCTTGGGGATGTGTGAAGAAAATGTCCCTTGCTGCATCTGGCAAATCGAATAAGCAAGTGAGCTCGTGTTCTTAGAAGAAACTCAATTCTTAGAAACTCTCTCCATTACACAGTTGTGAGGACAATTACAGATTAATTAATTTAAGTGAATTGGAAGAGACAACTACAAGAGAACATTTTCACAAGGATGGCTTTGTTAGTGTTTTAAATTGAAACTCCACAGATGGAAAAGCCTATGTAAGTGACCAGTTCAGTGAGCAGGCTTCTTATCTGTATGCATGGAAAACACAAGAGACCATCCAGGGTACTGCCCACGAGGGACATTTATCACCACTCGCTTGCTCTGTCTTCCGGTGGAGGCCTGCGACAGAAAGACAAGGTTCTTTGTTGTTTATCTTTTGACGAAGTTGTTTTCTACTTTCAAGACTGTTTCCCAGTTTCTCTGCGACGGTCACACATGTTAGCCAAGAAGGCCAGCTGGGAAGCTGACTCTGGTGTCTCCAACCTTGGGTGGTTATGGCAGGACTTGGGGGTCCTCATGGAGCTTTGTGGGGGTCCTCTGATTATTCTGTGTAAGGAAGTCAGACAGGGATTGTATTCTGGGATAGCATATTAAATCTGGGATAGGTAAAAAGTCAAGGAATGAACAGCTGATGGGGAGAGGGAACAGGAAATCAGGGGTAGTGTGCTGTCCTTCTGCCTCTCCCGTGGCTCGTTCACTGGGGTTTCTGCCTGAATTGCACCCAGAGTGTGGCTGCAATGTGCTGGGGCCCAAATTCAGCCCCTTCTGAAGCTCTCTTTCCTGAAGGAACCCAGTGTTAGAGCTTTGGTTGCTACTTAGCTGTTTTATTATTTCCTTTTCATTCTCCTCTGGCTTCTAGCATCCACTAACTAGCAATGGAGGAGGGATTTGCTATGAGATTACAAGGTTTTGTTTTGTTTACCTTTTTATGTGTTGCTTTCAAACTTTAAGAAAGAATGTCAGAAAGCACTGACTCTAGAGCAATCTGGCAAATAGCTTGGACCCGAGCTGAGGGTGGTGGCTCCTTGGAGAATTCGGGTGACAAAGTTTACAGACACAGAAGCAGGGTGTTTAGGCTTCAGTGCCATGTGTGAGCAATCCATTTAAACTTTGTTAGGTTTCTTTTGCTTCAAAATGGGGATAAAAATGCATAACTCACAACTTCATTGGGTGAAATAAAGATATGACATATTCTAAAGTGCTTTGCAACTACACTCATTCAAATATAAACAAGAGTTCATTGGAGCCAACATATAACAAAAATGATATATTGGGTTGTCGGAAATGTCATGATGCATTTTTTTCAGCGAATAACAGAAAAAATACGTCATGATTTTTTCGACAACTCAATAGTTCTTGTGTGCAGAAATCTGATTAATAAAATCCATTTCTTGAATTGTCATCATTCTCTGACAAGGCTTAGTATTTTATCCAATCTATACTATAGAATGAGGAAATAACACAGCACTTGTCATAGAATAGGCACTTAACTGGTCGCCTCTTTTCTTCCGTAATTGATGCGATGCCATATCTAAGGAATGGCATTGTTACATTCATTCATTCCATGAATATTAAGAATCACATGCTCTATGGCCCCATGAGTTTGCCTTTACAAAGTAAGCAGGGCTGTCTGAGCCTCTGTAAGATTTCTGGGAGGGTGGTACAGCCAGGCTATGCAGTGTCATTCTTTTGGCATCTCCAGCACCCAGCATGTGTGTCTGACAAATAGCAGAAGGAGAAATCAAATTATTGGAGTGAATTGGCTTTCTCTATTGTTCCTGTAGCATGTTCTTCAACAGTTTTCAACTATCTTTCATTTCTTTAAAGTAGGGGGGGCCGGGGGGAGGAAATTACACTTTATCACTAACAGAAACCAGTTGAAGTGAAACTGGGACATTCAGACTTTTGAAGGATAGGAAAGGTTTTTAAAAACAACCCTGAAAAGCCTTGATTTGCTTTTCATTCCTAGGATCAATTTGGTAATGGATTACCACCTTGTCCTAAACGAAGGGAGCCTGTGTGATAATTCACGCATCTGAGTAAAGGTGCTTTACACAATACACAGGTGTTGCTAGGGGCAGCCAAGGGGAAACAGGGACCTCCTTGAAGGCCCATGGCTTTGAGTCCCCAGGGAGGAGGTTGTCATGAAGGGTAATTGGACCTAGAAGTTTCTAATCCAGGGATGAGAAAGGGCAGTGCCCAGGCCTATATGGTGATAACTCACTGATGGAACCAATGTGTAGTTTCCTCTCAGCACCTTTTTGTTCCTCACCTGTGAAGGATGTGGAAATCTATCCTTCTTGCACAACCACCAAGGCATTTTTCTGCCTGGCATCTTTCTTTCCTTCTTTAGGATTCCCTTTTCCCCGGGTCTTCAACACTCACTCATTTAGTGTCCCTCCTTCTGAGCCAGGTACTAAGCAAATAGAGATGTAGGAAGCGGTGGAGGAAGAAATGTTCATGACTCATTACCCTCTGAGCTTGACAGAGTAATGTGCCCTAAAAACGACATGCACTCTGGACCACAGAGGCAGCCCTGGAGCTGGACCTTGGAGGTCCAGAGAGAGAGCTGGCCATTGTAGGTTGAGGAAGCCATCGGAGCAAAGGATGGAGGTGGGGAAATAGGCCCAGTAGAGCAAAGGGTAAATGTGCAGATAGCATAGCAAGAAGCAAGGCTGTCTGTGCCCAGCATAGTAGATATTCCTTGTATGCTTGGCTAAGCAGCTTGGGTTTTATTCTGTAGGTTATGGGGACTCACCAAAGGTTTTTGAGATGGAGGAAACTATGACCAGGTCTGTAATTTGCAAGATCATGGAGGCTGCTCCAAGGAGGGTCGACTAGGGGTGGGGAGGGAGGCAGGGAGCTGGAGACATGGTTACCTGTTAGGATGAGGTGAGAAATAATGAAGGGAAGAGACAGCAACACTTATTAAAGCTCTGTTATGTGTTAAACTGGGTGCCATACTAGGTACCTACAACCTCATTTAATTCCCACGAAATCTCTGTAAAAGAGTTATTAATTGCCATTCTACCTAGGAAGGACTGAGAGATGGTATGACTGTGTTAAGGTCTTGCAGCAAGAAACGCCTCCACTGAGGAAGCCCCCTGGCTGAGGTCACCTGGAGTTTGCAGTGGCAGAGGCCTGGGAGAGCGAGCTGTGTGACAGAGCCGCTGGAGGACGGGGAGGCAGAGACAGAGGCTGGATTGGATGAGAGGAAGCAGGGGCGGGAAGGCATCCAGGTGTTCTGCGTGGCGCAGCCAGTGGCCAGTAAAAGGGGTCCAGAGCACTTTAAAGTGGTCCCGGTCCAAACAGCAAGAGCTTATTTCGCCACACCCAGACAAGCACCCTTATTACTACCACTTTCTTCTTGATGAAGTATTTGGGAGGCATAAAAAATTTGAAATTTAAAGCAAAGGATACTAAATTTAACATTTGAAAATAAACTTTAGATGGTCTTTGCTATGATTGGACATTATTAGAATTATCAATAAGTTTTCAATTTCCATTTTTTTTCACTGGCTCGAATTTGTCTACTCGGTACTAACTGTGGTAAGTTATATTGTGCAATGGTTTTCCTTACATAATATTTGTTTTAATTTTTAAAAATGCTCTGTTCAGGTAAGATAATGGGAATTCTTAAAAATAAAAAGAATAAAAAGCACACTTCAAACATACTCATGTCTTAAGTTTTATGATAACTCTATGTGAACCCATAGATATTTTGAATATTTTCAATTTCACTTTCTAACAACATTATACAAAGTAGTAATTGCACCTGACATGATTCTAGTTGGTCTTGTGAAAGTTTCTTTGGCAAATTCTATATTGTTGTTTTTTTCACAATGGGCTTTTCATCAAATTGAATTGATTGGGTTAGAATAAGAAATGCAACCAAGCCAGCAACTCGGCTGAGCCCCTGAAATCTTGGCACTAGCTGTCTGTTGACTATGTCAATTGGTCTATATTCCTTATGCCTTGTATTAGTCTCAGTTCTTCAAAAACATGAAACCAATTAAATATTATTATGTTATATACTATGTATACGTATAGTACATTATATATAATGTATATTATACACACACATATAAAACATATATATTATAAAAACTGGCTCAGGCCATTATAGAGACTGAGAAGGTCCACGACCTGCCATCGGTAGCAAGCTAGAGACCCAGGAGAGCTGATGGTGTAGTTCTGGTGGAGTCTAAAGGCCTGAGACCCGGGAGAACTGATGTTAAGTTTCAGTAGGAGTCCAGGTTCAAAGGCAGGGGAAGACCAAAGTCCCAGCTTGAAGATGGGCAGAGAGAGAGAGGAGTTCCTTCTTATTGGTGGGAGGCTCAGTTTTTGTTCTGAACACAAGAAAATAGGCTGTAGTGGGAAATTATATGCCACCTTCAAACCGTACAGTGAAGTGAAATGTCTGCACTATGGTCTTGGCCTGTCTCCATATTTATGGTTTCTGTGTCAGTCAGGAGAGGCAAGGTAGGAGTCCCATCATGTGATGTGCACATTCACTTCTCACTCATGCCACATGTCCAACAATGGAGACTTGGTCAGCGCCCTTAGAGGGAAGGGCACAGGGTGCAGAGACGCTTAGAGCCTCTCTCTAGAAGGATCCTATGTCACTTTCCCTCACCTTGGAATGATCAACACAAACACATGACCACGCAATCCTTCCTGGAGCCCAAAAAAAAGACAAGCAGAAGCATTTAGTGAATGGAACCAGTGACACCACAGCTCAGGAAAGCAGACACCGTGCTGCAAAATGGAGTGTTTTAACCCAGAATTGGGACCTCTGCAATCGCTGGAAGAGCTCAGAGCAGGGAATCCACTCCTAAAGACCTCAGCCCGGAGCTCAGCAGCCACAGCCTCTCAGGAGCTCGCCTGGATGCTGCTGAGAGTCCCAGGAAACTCCAGGAAGCTCCTGCCAACTGGCTCAACCTGCAGCACCCTAAGAAACTGCCACCTACTGGGGCCACTGCCTACACTTCTAGAAGAGTGACACTCACCTGGAAGCAGCCATGAACCTCGCCCCGGCTGGCTGCCCACATGTCTGCCCCCAGCTTCCTGCTGAGAATAACTCCACCTCCAGCTTCTCTGGTTGCAGGTGCCACCCTGCTGCCACCCAGAGTGGGTGGTTCCAGACAAGGAAGTTCCACATCAGCCCTGTGCCGGAGTGACACCGTGTCACCACGTCACCATCATGTCAACATCACGCAGCGCAGCACCATTTTAGTTGTCAGAAAGATGATCTGCTGCTTCAATTTGGAGCCTGTCACCTGGGGACCATCACCCTTCATCTGAGGGATTACAGAGGCAGAGTTAGGAATGAAGGAGGGTGTGGATCCAACACAGTGATGTGATACCAGTGAGAAAACTTCTGCTGGGCAGGAAACCCGGGTGATGAGAGGGAGCTGCATGCAGCTCCCTCGTGTGCGACGTTTCTCTGTTTCAAGTCTCACTGAAGGTAAAGAACCACCTCCCATGCCCTCATTCCTGCTATAGGCACAGGGATGTTTACCTCAAGAATAAAGACGACAGCGACAGCAGTGTGATCTGAGCAGGTGCTCTGAGCTGGGGCAAGGTGTGGGGTAGAGACAGAGACCTAGATCCTAGTCCCTGCTTTGCCACCAGCTGGCTGTGTGACTCAAGCAAGTAAGTCATCTTCCACTTTCTGGGCTTTGTTTCCTTTTATTTTGAATTTAAATAAAATGAGCTTCTTGTCAGCTGCATATAGTTGGGTCCTATAGTTGTTAGCCACTCTGTCAGCTTGTATTTTGATTGGTGCATTTATTTACATTTCAAGTAATTATTGACATGTGAGCACTTAAGTCTGCCATTTTATTTGTTTCCGCTGGTGCTTGTCCTCTTTTCTAGCTTTCCTGTGATTACTTGAACTTTTTAAGGATTCCATCTTGATTTATTTATTGTGTTTTTGAAGGTATTCTCACAGGTAGGAAAATAGTCTCAGCAGATAATCCGTAACACATGCCAGATCTGTATTCCTTCTTGTAGCCCCGCTTTACAGATGAGGAGGTGGAAACACAGACATATTAAGGACTTGCCCAGGGTTGCACAGCTGGACAGGGGAAGACCAGGCTGGAGCCCCGGCAGGCAGTCTGGCTTCAGGATCTGGGTTCTCAGTCACTCTTCTTGGGCACGTTTTAATTTACGCAGTTAACTACCAACTGCTGTGGATCACTAGGCTATTTATAACTCTCACTCTGATTAACAACCCTGTTCTCAACAACCTGTGTGGACATGTTTGTATACATCTCTGATGCTTTCCTTAGCATAAATTCCTAGAAGTGCAACTGTTGAGTTGACTATTTTGAAAACTTTTGTTACGCAAGTGCCAAATTGCTCTCCACTTTTGGATGTGGAGAGAGTGTGAGATTGTCCTTGCTGCTCACGCCTCTGAGCTGAGAAGGCACCACCTGTCACTTCTGTAGTTTCCTAAGGTTACCGAGTGTATGCTTTCAGCAACCATTCTAGCAGAAGTCAGACCCTCATTTTTCAGCACACGTCTCTTCATTCAACGAACATCGCAGTGCCAGGCACTGGGGGTGTTAAGGCCAAAGGAAAGGGCTTAAAACAAATGGGTGCACGAGACGAGAGTGTTTACGTCAGCTGAGGGTTTACCTGTGTCACTCCCTATACAAAGGTATTGTCTTGTTAGGTGAATGTTTTTATTCCCGTTTTCCAGATGAGGAAACTGAGGCTTGAAAAGCTTAATGGGCCCAATTGCCCACTGGAAAGAAGCAGTATCAAAAACCCTGTATCTGACTCCCACATCCTTTCACTCTTCACCACTGCCCCCCCCCCCGAGCCTCCCAGAGGCTGTGGACACAGTGACAGAAGCAGAGGTGGAGGCCAAAGCTGGGGCAGAAATGAAGTGGAGTATCTGTGTGAAGCTGGCAGAACCGGCTGAGGGAGCCATTTAAGCAACTGTCTGGAGGTCCCAAATGATCTGGCAGGCTCTAGGGCTGAAACATGGGTGTGGAGCGTGGAGTGACAGCGAGGCTGAGGGGCAACTTGGGGGAGGGAGCATGTGGGTCAGGCCACCAGGATACATGTGGGCAGGACTAGTTGTGGGGAAGCAGCTGGACCTCCGCCATCAGTGGAGGCCTAGTCTAGACTGCAGCCTATGACATTCAACTCTATCTTGTGTGTGTGGACACAGGTCTTGCAGGGAAAGCTGTGGTTATACGAGTTGTGTGGACCTACTGTGGTTGTCCAGGTGAGAAACCACTTCAAGTTTCTCCACTTTCCTTCCTTGGAAGGTAATCTTTCATTTCAAGGTAGGGTGACCAATGCAGCCCTGGGGCATTCTGCTTTTAGCACTAAAAGTCCTACATCCTGGGAAATGTCTCAGTTCTGGGCTATTTGGGGGACAACCAGCTTGGGGGTCAGAGGGCCGTGGGTCTGGGTTGGTGCAGCTATAACCAAGAGCAGAAGGATCGGTCTCAATTCAGTCAAACTGAAACTGAATGGATGTGGCTAGTGTTTAAATTTAAAGACGAATGCTAAGCTGCAGGAGGACAGGGCTCCATCTCTTGGTCCTATGCTGTCCCTGCGGTGTTTGGCACAGTGCCCAGCACAGATGGCTGCCCAACACATGTGAGGGCTGGAGAGAAAAGAGACCCTGAGTTCCAGGTGACTTAGATTTTTACAGTTGCTAAACCATCTGCTTCTTGGGTCTACGTGAGTCCCACTAAGGGCTTTTCAGTTTTCAGTGGCTGTTGGGGCACCCCATGGGGCCCCCCTTTTAGCCCAGAGTTCTATAAAGGTGTAACATGTCTTGTAGTAGGTTAAGGGAAGGCAAGTCAATAGAACAACAAATTTTGGGACGTAGACAGTTTGGACCAGGAAACTGAGCCCCAGTCTGCCCTTGTGGGTGTCCAGGTCCCCCTCGTGGCAGATGGGAACACACACATTTAAACTTGAATTGAGCTCTGGGACAGGTTTGCAGCATTTATTAAAAATGCGTGACATGTGGCTGGGTCCAGCATGGCTGTTGCATGCGCTACGCCTGTCCCGGCTGGTCACCCGAGGACAGAGGAAGGGATACGGGGCACGGCTCAGTGTTGGCTCCTGGGTGCCCCTCAGCCTACACAGCCTCAATGAGCTGCCTTTTCAGATGGGAGCCACACAGACCTGCAGCTCCCCCAAGGCAGCTCTTACCCGACTATAATCTGTCCGTGCTCTAGAAACACAGGAGAAGAAAACAGTGTCCCTGATGGAAAGATGAGTTAACTCCCCACCCACACACACACACATGGGGAAGGACCCAGACCAGCTGCTCGGGGACCAGAAGCAAATGGGGGAGATGGAAATCTTATTTAACAGTTGAAAACACAGAAGGGATGGATATTTAAGTTAATTTTGAACTTTCACATTGTATTGGAAATAAAGCATTACATGGTCAATTGTTGGTTCTCGGTTCACCTCTAACTTAATAGGCTGTGTGAAGCTATGCATTATAAATTAAACTTTATGCACCTCAGACTCCCCTTTCTGTGCATTTTCTCCCCTTGGTGGTGCTACCTCCCCTTAGAGGACCAAGCTCTCACATTCTATCGATCCCCCACTCCTTAAAAACCAGTCGCAGGAAAGAATCTTACACATGGGTTATTACTGATGTTTAAATAATTTATGACAGTCCAGGGTACTATATAGGCTGGCATCTAGACATCAACAGAGCTTACAGAACAACTGGTTTATGCAAACTGGGCCTAAAAGAAATGGCTCCATTTGGCACATAATACTTTTTGTGAGATGCAGGAAAAATGTGTTAAAGACACAAAACTAAGCAGGGATGAGCAAAAGCAGTTCAGCAGGCTCCCTAGGGAGGCCCTTTCACTTTCAGTCTTGTGTCCAATCCATCAACAAGAGGTCAACACACAGGCACGTACCAGACATTGTTTGAGGGTCTGGGGTACAGTGATGTCTTGAGTAAATAAAGCGATTTGTTGAACTTACATTCTGTTGATGGGAGAGGAAGAGAAACAATACATAAATATGTAAATTAGAAAGTATCAGTGGGCTATTCTCTGCATCAAGGAAGCCCTTTCTGAGAAAGTGACAGGTGAACTGAAGCCTGAATGACAAGGAGAAGCCAGCCATGTGAAAAGCTGAGGGAAGAGCATTTTGGGCTGTGGGACAGCCAGTGCAAAGGCCCTGAGGTAGGAATGGCTTGAAGCATTACAAGAATCAGAGAGAGGGTCAGTATGGCTGGAGTTATGTGAACAGGGGAAGATGTCGGAGAGAAAGGTTGATCACATAGAACCTTGTGATTCTGGGGAAGGACAAGGGTTGGGTGCTAAGCATAACAGCATGACATTCTCAGCAGTAGTTAGATGTCAACCTGCCATAATGTGTGCCTTTCTTCTCTCTCCTGCCATCTACACAATTCCCCCCCCCCTCATTTATACACATTTCAAAATGCAGGGTACCTTCCAGGCTTGAGTGGAGGTCTCTGTAACTGCATTTACTTAAAAACTCACAATTTTTAGGTCAAAGAGAAAAAGTCTAAAGGTGAATTACAGCATCATTCCTGGCTAAGTGCTGTCTTTTTAGAAACTCAAAATAACAGTGGCTACGAAAATTATTGAAGCTTATTTTCAATTAACATGGAAGAAACCTGGACATGGCTTGTCTAGGGTTCACATGAGAATTTCACTAAGTCCTCAGACCACAGCTTCCCACCAGTCTACCATCTCTACTGTTTGACCTCTATCCTCATGGTCCAAAATGGCTGTTAGAGCTCCAATGATCACGTCTTTATTCCAGGTGGCAGATGGGAAAGGGTGAAGAAGGGGATGCCCATTCCCTTAAAAGAAATCTTGAAATTGGCATAAAAATGTTGGTTATATCTCATTTGGCAAATTTGAATCACACAGCTACATGAAGCCTCAAGGAAGTCTGGAGGTGAAAAATAGTCTTTCAGGTAGGTGGTAATGTGCCCTAGTAAAAACCCAGGTTCCAAACTAAAGAAGGAGGGGAAGATTTTCAGAAAGCAGCTAGCTGTCTCTGCTATGCATCTTTTAACAATCTCTGCACTTTATTTAGTTGCAAGGCCACCTTGGGCAGGCCAGGAGAAACTATTGTTCTGAAAGGTAGCAAGCGTGGTTTCTAATGGACTACCAACACCCAGATTCCTGCCACAGAGACTAACGACAGCACATGTTTATTAAAGGCCTAGGGCGTGCTCAATAAAGTGTGCGGGGGATATGTCTAGCTGAATGCCAGCCAACCAGCAACCAGCAGGCACTCAGAAATGCTGAAATACACGAACAAGATGATTTTGACTCCCCCTTTACAGAGAGTCAGATACACAAGCAATAATGACAATCCAGTCATCTGAATGTTTGATGAGAGGTAAAAACAAAGGGCTTTGGAGGTCACAGAAGAAGGGATTACCAATTCCGCCTGGGACAATGTGGCAAGAGCCTTCCTCGATCCTCTAAAACTGCAATGCGAAAATAAACTTCATCCAGCTGTTCTCAATCAGGCCTGGGAATTGTCAAGTGTAAGGGGTAGGCTGCCCAGACAGAAACGAGCTGGGGAGATGGTTTTCTTTACTCAGCTTAGGCCACTTTGGGCATCATAGTTTTGATCACAGTTATCTGTTGGCGTGAACTCGACACGGGAATATATCTGTAAACCACTCAGGGTAGAATGCATAGTCTTCAATGGGGAATTTTATTAAGGCCACAAAAGAGCTTGGTTCAGACTGTCTGACCCCACACAATGGATAGTTTATTTTGCTATGTATTCATCTTTTAGTTCATGTATCTTTTCTTCTGCAGTGTCTAATCCACTACTATTCCCGTCTGGTGTAGGGGGAGAGACTGTGCAAAGGTAAAGAGATAAAAAGTATCTGGGGGGAAGTGGGGGGCGGGCCCTGGGAACTGCAGGGGCCCAGTGTGGATTCACCATTCAACTTCAGCTTAGCCCATGTAGAAGGGCAGGTCTATATTCTCATCTGCTGCGAGGATTCCCTGCAGGAAACTGAACGGGAATGTAGCTATTTCTCAGCTGTGTACTCTCTCCCCAGAGGGTCAACTTCTCTTCCCTTTCAGAGCGCAAAGGGAGTACTCATGTTCCCATCCCTCTCTCAGGCAGCATCCTACTCTCGTCTAATTGGAAATATCTCCAGGTCTACACAATGCCACTGCTGGCAGCCCACCAGTCCCCTCTATGCAACAGGGCTGTTTAACACGTGAATGATGAAGAAATCTGAGCTCTGTGACAGGAAAATAGGAAATGTGCCTTGCCAAACCTATTGTGCTGGTATCCTTGGGATGTGAATGAAATTAACAATTGCCTCATGATTGAGTGCTAATAATTTCTACCAATGCACTTTGAAGTCGTGGGCCCTACAGAATTCATCCTGATGATGAAGCAAAGGCAATGTTTTTATTCTATATGCAAATGATTTGA
>NW_017731822.1:1281098-1295553 GCF_001890085.2 Hipposideros armiger
CAAGGTGAGATCAAAGTGCGTATCTCTTGAGTGGTGAGCCTCTGGGTGACTTTTATTTCATGCTTTATATTTTTCTATAATGATTGTGTGTATTAATTATGGTAAGGATTCAGTTGCTCTAACAAAGAGATCATAAAATACATTAGCCTACATAAGTTCAAAGTTTCTTTTTCTCTCACATTAACAACCCAGGGCAGAAAGTTGGGCTCGGCTTCATGAGGCCATTCAGGTTGCCAGCTGGCCCTGCATTTCTGCTTTCCTCAACAGGTGGCTATCCCTCTTTGGCCTAAAGTGCCAGCTCCAGCTGTCCTCATACTGGACAGTAGCTCACCAGTGCCACCTCCAGTAGGAGGGGGGAAGGAATACAAAGGGTATAAGAGCTTCATTTTCCAGGGGTATGTTATCTCACTAGCCAAAACCTAGTTACACAGCTACCTTTAGCTGCAAGGGAGGCTGGGAAACCAGTCTGTAGCTGGGCAGACTGTGCCCTGCCAGCCTATGATGAGTTCATTCTAAACAGAATTTAAATCTGTATTGCTCAGGCTGTTTCTATTATCTGCCAATGTGCCTAAAGCAAACGTGACACAGTCCTATTTTTTCTAGTAGAGTGAAGAGTTGGGGGTGTCATCCAAGTGCTCCATTGGCCCCTCTAAGGTCATCTACAACTTTCTGCTAGGTAGTGCCTGTGTCTATACTGAAAAAAAAACTGACCTCTTTGGGGCCAGGTTTTCAAAGTCCATTACAGTTGAAAACAGAAGAGAAGAAAGTTAGAAGACTAGAAGTGACAGCAAGGCAGAGAAGTTCGTCCATCCACCAGATACATACTGAGCATCAACCATGAGCCAGGCACGATTCTAGGTCCCGAGAATACAGAATCGAAATTGAAATTTGAAACTGGATTCAAATTTACATAAACACAGGACAACACAGATCATTGTTATAAGGGCTAAAGATGTTTCTTCAGCCTTTGAAGACTCTATTGGGGGTGGGGGCAGACATGGAGGTGGGCAGTCCTTGTCTGGAAGTGCCCAGAGAAAGACCTGTGTCATCTATTTTCATATCATGAGGACATTTGCTGGGGCACTCTGAGAAATCCCCTTGCTGTGGAAGAGGGGCTGCTTATGGATAGAACGTTGTCCCATTCTTTGCTTGCCCTACTCAGAAAAATGTTCAGATTTCTTTGTAAGGCATTGCATGCAGGATCACTCTATTGCAAGCTATGCATATGTATCTGTTTAATTTTAACTCAAGCTCTTTACGAAAAGGCAAGTTCATTTACTCAGAGCCTAGACAGAAGGCTTCCCCAGTCGTGACACCTTGCTTATTTGCTACTTAAAGTCTTTTGGAAGAAAAGAACAGATTTTTGCATTTTGTTCCCATTCTGATTTCAGGGGGAAAAAATTTTTTTAAACCCACACAACTGTCCTAATTGGAAGGGATTCTTGATCTATTTCATTGCAGTCTGTTAATTTCTGGTAAGTGTCCAGAACGCTTGGCCCCTACCCCTGCGCGGTGGCTCTCCAACAACATTCCAACTTTTTTCCAGAGCATTTGGAGTTCACAGATTCCTAGGAATCTCCACACAGAGCTCTAGGTGACACACAGGGGCACAGGTCTCCCTCTTGGGCCTGTCCTCAGCTTCCCTTGAGGCCCACCCAGGCCGCTCTGCCACTTTGGCATTTTTCCGTCTCCTCCTTTCAGCTCACCCAGCTGTCTCTCTTCACACAGAGTTGCCCCACCCTGCTGCCTCCACACTCTGTGTGTAGGCCTGGGAACGGGGAGGTTGGGGTGGTCATAGTCTAATTCTGAAACTGACAAGAGCCCCGAGTGTGGTGCACACGCCCAGGGCAACTCCAGCCTGCACTGAGCTGCTTTGGGTTAAGCCCTTGCATGATGCATTAGAGACAAGGAGATCAGCCCGTTTTGGAACGGGGCCAAAAGTGAGGCTATAGGGTAAATGCAAATAACAAGGCTTCTTCGCAGACACAAGCAATGCCAGCACCAACAGTAGCCTTAGGAATTGGTGGAGGGGTGGACAAGCCATCAAGCTAATATGCAATCATGGTGGGGATACTTAGTATAAGACAGTAGAGAAGAACCTGGAGATGACCTAGACCAGGCAGTACACCAAGGGCCACTGTGTGTGTGTGTGTGTGTGTGTGTGTGTGTGTGTGTGTGTGTGCGCGCGCGCGCGCGCGCGCAAGAAAGAGAGAGAGAGAGAGAGGAGAGAGAGAGAGAGAGAGAGTTGTTGATATTGAATGCTTTTAGATGACACGTGTTCTCTGCTTTGCTACAGCTTCCACCACCCCTGTTTGTCCGCTCCCCACCCCTCTTCACTAATGTATGTTGCCCATTACCTGCCTGAGCAGTGGTGCAGGAGCCAGAGAGGAGAAAGGAAAATGATGGAGGAAGAGCATACCTTCATCATGCCTCAAGTTGCACCTTGCCACAAGCCTTGGGAAGGAGAACATGGAAGCTTAGCATCAATTGCCCCAAATTATCAGGTTTGGAGATGGTCATGGTGCTTCCTCCTCCTCAGAGAAATCATTCACTGCTTCAAGGAGTTTCATTTGCACTGAAACTTAGGGACAAATATATTCTGTAGAATCCAAAACGTGTACGGGTTGCCAAAAGCAGAAACCTAACAGGAAGAGGTTCAGGATTGTCTGGGGCCAGGGGCAGCAGGGCTTAGAAAGGTAAGCAGAATCACGCTTCCTGGAGGTGAGTTGCTCACCTACCCCATGTTTGCACTGGCTGGTAAAGGAACTGGAGGTCCCTCATGGACTCGGTTTGATTCAGAGAAACTAAGAAGGCAGAACTCTATAAAGAATCACACAATAGTTTCAGGAAGCAGTCCATCTCTGTGGAAACAGAAAGAGAGGTCCTTTGGGATTAAGAATTCTAGAAGGCTGTTCTTGCCCCACCCCTGATTAGAACCACCAGCAAAAAGCTTTATCTAGGAAAGTTCATCCCACACTCTCTATAAATAATGAAAAAGAAAACAAAATTACTCTGATACAAACAGCATCAAATCATGTCAACAGAAGAACCATACACCAGAAAAATGTGGCCAGGAAGAGATGAAATTATGATCAAATGTTCCACCACAAATTGGAAACAAAACAAAACCCAAAAACCTTTGCAAAACAATTTGATCCCTAAAGGAAAACCTCAAAGTCCAAACACAGGAACTCAAATTACACAGAACAAGGCATTAGAGGGTGATGCGATAGGACTAGAAGACTCAGGAAGGACGCAGACAAAAGAAAACCTGAACCATCACACGAATGAAGACAAAATTGGAAGGAAAAAAAGGAAGCAAAGTCATTGCAGAAAACACTGTAAGGGAAGCAAAAGATAGAAATATGATAGGCAAACTCAATGAAATAGAGATAAGGAGTTTAAAAGGATTAGCGAAAAAAAAAATGATAGTGACAAGAAGTCAAACAAACATATGCAAAATAAAGGTCCCTGAAGAAAGCAAACTAATACAATGTAACACATATTTTAAAATATAATTCAAAACATTTCCTAAAATAAAACAAAACATGATTGTACTTATTGAATGTTCACACCACTTACCAAAGAAACTTGGTCGGCACAGTCACCATATGTGACATAGCCTAGTCTAGTTATTGAACTTAAAGGAGACTTTGGGCAGTAAAGCATAAAAATTAAGTCACTTACAAAGAGAGGAAAAAAAAATCAGGATGAACTCAGACTTCACCAAAATAGCATTTAACATTAGAAAAGAATAGAGAAACATTTAGAAGATATTTCAGGAAAGTGCAAACCAAGAATTTTATATCGTTCAAGCTGTTCAACGATTATAAAAGCTACAGCAAACCATTTGAACTGGCAAGAACTCAGGAAGTATTGTTCCCATGAACCCTTGAGGAAAGACCAGAAAATAAACTGGCAACTGAGAGTCCGCTACAAAAACTTCAGCCAAAAGTCTGACTGTAAGCATTGATTAGATTTAGATTTAGATCTAAGAGTCAGTGTAATGTGGGGGTTAGAGTAACAAAATAGAATTAAATGTTATATGCCCTGACAACCTAGAAATGACACAACTGGCAAAAGCTGGGCTAGACAAGGGGGTAAAGATGGCAGGAAGCTTGGTAATTGCCTTATCGATAAAATCAGAAAGACAAAGGAAAGAATTTAAAGCTAAAGAATCAAATAGTAGACATATTAACATTTTTAAGAATCCAAAGTAAGAACTAATAAAGATAATGTTATTGACTCAAATCAGGAAGTGGAGGAGACGCAAGAGAAAGGTTAGAAAGTACGTACTAATTTTATTATTGCTCAATCCTGTTTAAAAAGCAGATGATCCAGCTGCATAGGACGTTATAATTGTAAAGATAATCATTAGAGCAGTATTACGAATCCTCCTAAATATCAGAGCTTCCCTTCTCTTGAGGCCTTCTCTCCTCCTCTCTCCCCTTTTTTCCCCTCTCTTTTTCTTCACCCTGCCCCTCTTTAGGAAACAAACAGACCTTATAAGGAAAGATTTTTAAAACATTACATTCAGAGAACAAAATAACATGACACACATAAAAATCAAGCTCTCCCTTCCCTCCCTAGCTTTCCCCGCGAGCGGACGCAGTAGCGCCTCTGTCTCGCTTTTTCTTATTTTCTCCCCTTTCCCCTTCCTTTTTTTTTCTTTTCTTTTTCCCCCTTCCTCCCTTTAAAATAAAATAAAATAAAAATAAAAATCAAGCTCATCTATCATGCCCACAAATATAAATGAGATTAACTCATAAATGGGATTAAATGATTTTCATATTGTATTATAAGGCACATTCAATTTTATGCCGTGTAAAAGCGACATGTCTAGAACAGTGAACCACAAAGGTTGAAAGTAAAAAGGATGAACAGGCGTAACAGGCAACACAAAGCAGTGTTGTCAGTTTACCTTCAACGAAGAGGAAATTCAGGACAAAAACCATCAAATGAGACACAGGAGGGGACATTATAAAGGATACATCACACAACAAAGATGGAATAATGAATATCTATGCATAAAATCACATAGCAACAAAATCAATTAGGCAGAAATTACAGAAGAAACATACAAGCATAGTAAGAAACTTTAGAGCCCTATTAATTCATATCAGAATTAGTGTCAAATGACAATACAAAAATGAGTAAACTTAATTTTTAATACAAAAATATGTAAAAATTTTAAAAGTTGATCTGATGTCAAAATCTATATCCTAAAAATGGAAAATTTACTTTTTTTCCAAGGGTCAATGAAACACCCATGAAAACTGACCACATAACAAACCATAATGAAAATCTCAACAAATTTCCTAAAGTAGAAACAGCACAAAGCCCTCTGATCATAACATAACCGGTTAACCTAGACATTGATAAAATAGAAAAACAGGAAGATTCTTCCATCTGAAATTTTTAAAAAGATAAATATCTCTCTCCTAAACATCTATAAGGTCAAAAAGAAATATGTACCCAAATTGCAGAAATTGCAGAAAACAATGATGATTGAAAAACTATACAACAGAACCTATGAGTTTTAGTGTGCACAAAAAAAAGCACATCCTTAAGTATTTATGTCAATAGAAATAAAAAGAATAAAACAAATGATTTTAAACTCTAAGTCAATTTTTAAAACCCTGATTGTTTTTCAACTCAGTCTTCAACATGAATGTGTTATGTTAAAATAGATTTATGGAGGTATAAATGATGCACAACAAACTGCACATATTTAAAATGTACAATGTGGCGAGTTGTGGTCCATGTATCCTCCTGGAAACCATCGCCACAGTCGAGACAATGAGCCCATTCATCACCCACTCAAAGTTTCTCACGCCCTTTTGTAATTACCTCCTCTTGCTTCTCCCACTCCTGCCCCCAATCACTAACTGACCTAATTTCTGTCAATTACAGATTGGTGTTCACAATCTAGGATTTTAAATAGAATCATAAAGCATATATTCTTTTTGTCTAACTTCTTTCAGTCATCATAATTATTTTGAGATTCACTGAAGTTTTTACAGAGGCAATGATATGATATCTGGAATGTGCCTCAAAATTACCTGACGGAGAGGCAGTAGGTAGATGTGAGGATGAACTAAGATTGGCTGTAAACTGATAATTATTGAAGCTGGATCATAGATACCAGGGAGTTCATTATATTATTCTGGTTACTTATATAAATGTTTAAAATTTTCTCTAAGAAAAAGTTTTTAAAAATTATTTCTTCTGCCCCATCTTGCTCTTGTATTAATTAATACTCTACTGTGGGTCTTGAATTCTTATTTATTACTGTCACTCAAATTAATTGTCCTTGAATATACTTTTTGAAGTTGTAAGACCCAAACTTTTTGTCTGCTGGACTCCACTACAGGGGACCAATTCTATTTAAACACAGACAAAACAAACCTTCCTCCAGATTTAAGTTCTAACATGCCACTTGCTAGACAGCAAGGAATATTTGATCCAACTGGATGTTTTGTGTCACGTAGACACAGCAGGTGAGATCAGCAGCTGGTGATCTTTTTCTGAGGGAAGGCGTATTTGCTGGAGATATGGGGGGTTTGTCAGCAAATGTGGTGGTCTTGTCTCAGGGAAGAGAAGATGAGGGCCAGAGGGGATATAAAGAGTTACTATCAATCAAACCCAGTGATCTGAAGAAATGTAAACAACAAACCACGATGTGCATGTATTATTTTTTTCAATTAAAATGTTATTTTTAAAAAGTGAGTAAAATTGAAATGACAAAAAGAAACAGACCAAACAAATGCTATGACTTCCTTTGGCATTGCTGAGAGTTGGCCCGTGAAGGAGAGCTGGCCAGCTCTTCATGTTACACCGAATGCCTCCATGTTCACTCTGGTTCCCTCCGAGAAAAGCAGATACTTCGATTTGCTTATAGTGTTTAAGGTGTATCAGGCTTGGTCATCCCTAAGTGGGCTGCATTTGTGGAATGGTTGGGGTGGCAGCCTGTTAACATGTGTAGCTCCCAAGGAACCCTGCCCACTGGGATTGTCCATGGTGTCTCTGGGCTTGGCCAAGGGACTGACTTTGGACAAAAGGTCATTAGCAAGAGGGATGCAAGCAGAGGCTTAATGGGTGCTTGCAAAGTGGGGTTATCCTCTTGGAATTTTTGCTCTTGGAGCCAGCTGCCATGTTGTAAAGAACCTCAAGCTAGTTGCATGGAAAGACCATGAATTGGACAAGATGGCCCAGTCTTTTTTTTTTTTTAAGATTTTTTTATTGGGGAATTGGGGGGATGGGAACAGCGCTGGGGAATTGGGGGAAGGGGAACAGACAAATTGCTGTCGTTTTGGTCNATGTTTAAATTAAAAAAATGTATTACAGTAAAAGGCATATTGCCATTAACCCCCCTCAAAATACTCTCCCTCGCTTCGAACACACTTATCCCATCGTTCTTGCCACTTTCTGAAGCTGCTCTGGAAGTTCTCTTTTGTGAGTGTCTTTACTTCATCCTCCATCATGACAAACAATGCTCCATGTTACACGTCGCTTCAGGTATATGGCAATTTCTGTCAAATAAAAACATTATGGTGTGTCCTCATCCACCTTATTCGCCGGATCTGGCACTGTGTGACTTCTGGCTCTTCCCCAAAGTGAAAATGACTGTGAAAGGAAAATGTTTTGAATCGACTCAGGACATCGAAGCAGCCATGACAGTGCACCTAAAGACACTCACCAAAGAGGACTTCCAGAACTGCTTCAGAAAGTGGCAAGAACAACGGGATAAGTGTGTTCGAAGCGAGGGGGAGTATTTTGAGGGGGGTTAATGGCAATGTGTCTTTTACTGTAATAATATTTTTAAAATTTAAACATGCACCATATTTTTTTTTATCACACCTCATATTTGTCTCATAGGGTTCTGAGAATATTAAATGACGCATATACATGTAATAGTTCTTTATAAGCTCTAAAACCCGGTTACTACTGAGAGGGGCCCGATTTCAAAGAAAACAGAGGTGCTTGGGGACTGCTGTCATGAGAGCAGGTTTGGAAGCAGAGAGCCCAAACGTTGGTCGGACCTAGGAGAGGCATGGAGAGGAGGAAAAGCAAACGTTTCTGGCTAGAGGGATAGCGTGACCGATGAACTCCGTACTGCTGTGAAGCAGCCTGCTTCTCCCATGACAATGTTTCTAGTCCCTTCCCCACCATGGCCACGCATCGCTAAACTCCAGGGAAAGCAGTGACAAGCTGGCCCTAAAAGGCACAGCATCTGGGGGCAAGAGGTGGTCCATGACTTGGTGCAAGGATGAAAGTTGGATCCAGTGGTACCCACCATTGAGCTCACATCTAAATCATCTTGGAACACCAAAAAATGCCCAGTCTCTATCCCTGAGCTGCACCGAAGCAGACTTTCTAGGGATGGAGGGCTTGGGTGTTGTTTTTTAAAGACCTAGAAGTGATTCTGATAAAAAACAGAGTTGAGGACTGTTTAGTTCTTGACCCATGGATAGAGGAATTCATTCTCAATAAAAACAGCCTGCCATCCATTAGTTAAGAAAAATTAACTCTGATTGCTAGTGGTCCACAAAAGGGGCCACCTGTGCTCCCGAAAGAGGGCTGGGAGGTCCGAAATCTCATTGGTGTACCACAGACTTCTGCCTCTTGCCTTCTGAGAAATCCACCTTCTCCTCCCACCTGTCCTGTAATTGCACGGCCCTGGCAGAAGAAGACTTGGCCAGGGAGAACTCAGTGGCCAGAGTGCGGCACTAGCCACAGCTCGAGAAGTTTTGCATTGCACAAGTTCTCCTGTTCAAGCCCTTTACTGTCCTCATTGCCCACACCCACCCCACCCAGCTTTCTCCATGGACCCTGCAGAACTGAGGGGAAAAACTGGATCCAAATATTCTCACACAAGCCAGAGCTAGTGTTATTACTAATAATAAGTCACTCCCTATCCATCTTAATTTCATCTGATCTGTTATTAGTTTCAAATTTTGTTTCTTGTCTGTCTCCTCCACCTGGAAGATAAGATCCATGAAAGCAAAGATCTTTTTGCTGTCACTCACTGCCATCTCCCCAGAATCGTGCCTGGCATACAGCAGGTGCTAAATTAACACGTGGTACATGAATGAATGAGTGGAAGCCTCCATTTATTGAGAACTTATTACGTGCCAGGTACTGCACTGCACTTTGATGTCCATCATCACATGTAATTCTCACAACAACCCCATAAGGGAGGTGCTATTATTTATTTTGATTTTAGAGCAGAGGAAACCGAAACCCTGAGGCTTTAAGATACATGCCCAAGGTTACATGGGTAGTAAGAAGCGAAGCTAGGATTGGAACCCATGGCTTTCCGACTGCAAAGACCAAGCTCTTAACTATTATATTGTTCTAATTTCTTTCGCTGTGGGTGGTACAGGAAGATGTCCTTGGCAGGAATGGCTTGCAAATCCGGTTTTGCTCTGGCACCAAGTAGTCATGTGTTAGTGTAGACAATGGTGTTTCCTAGAAGGGGTTACTGCATTCTAAGGGCTGGTAAGGAATTCTATCCNGGAGAGTAGCATGTCTGGGGAGGGCATGGAAGCTCTGTACCCATCCCCACACCTTGCCCTTTGCATCTCTCCCATCTGGCTGTTCCTGAGTTATAACCTTTTATAATAAACCAGTAATTTAATCAGTAAAACATTTCTCTGAGATCTGTGAGCCACTCTAGCGAATTAATCGAGCCCTAGGCAGGGGTGGGGGGTGTTGTTTGGAACCTCTAATGTATAGTCAGAAGCACAGGTGACAACCTGGATTTGCAATTGGCACATTTGAAGGGGGGTGTCTTGTAGCACAGAGCCCTTAACCTGTGAGGTCTGATGATATCTCCAGGTAGATAGTATCAGAATTGAGTTGAATTATAGGACACCCAGCTGGGGTCACAGAATTACCCGGTGTGGCAAAAACCCTACACATTGGAATTGGGTGCAGAATTATAACCACGGACCCCAGAGCTCAGGGACCTGGTTAGAAGCTGAGTCCCATAGGCTATTAGCTGGATGGCTGTAGTCAGTATTCAGGGCATCGACTGGTCATACAGGCCTGAGCTGACATGGTGGCCCTCGCTTTCCTCCTCTTATACCGGGTCACAGCAAAAAGGACTTCCTGTTGTTCTCCTTCCGACATGGGAAGGATTTTGGCTAAACAAAGATGCCCTTGGGGTGTGCTTTGCAGAGGAAAGGGGCCCAGGTGGGTGCTGGGGAAAGGCCCCACAATGGAGAAAGGGCTAATATAAAAGCAATTCGGTGGGAGTTGGCCAGTCTCTTCCAGGGGTTGGGCGAAGGGAGCATGCACAGAAATACTGTTTGTGTGGGGTGACCACACCAAGAAAAAGGAACCCCTGTCAAGACGCAGCATGAACCTGATTTAGGATTGATGGAAATGGTTTTGTAGGATTAAAATGCGTCTCATCGGATCTCTGGTCACTTCACATGGAAGGTCCCAATGATTATCCAAAAGAGCCCACTTCTTACCAAGTTAAACAAAGGCAAATGAGCGGTGGCCCTCCTTTAACTTTACAGGCCTCCCAGCGACACGCCTTATTCTGATTTCAGCCTGGCAGCCCCAGGCCTCCTGCCCCGACAGTGCCCAGCATTTTCCCGGAGGTGCCTGATTCCACATTCTTTCTTTGCTCAAGCAGAAGTAGGCCGAGCCCCCCTCCAGTTGGGTTGAATCAGCATCCTCAGGGATGGGACCTCCACTGTGATGCTGAAAGGCCTACAGGTGACTTTGGCACATCACCAGGACTGACAGCCACCCGCGGTGCTGGCGGGTGCCCTGTTCACATTCTCTGCCCTGAAGAGGAGGATGATAGGCATTAACCAGGGCACTTTAGAGGCAAGACCAAGAAATCCAACCTAGAGTGGCTTACGCTGAAAAGTTTCAGGGAGTGGTGCTGGTGCCTGACTTAGCCAGACCCCAGAGCGCCAGGGGGGCTTCTGGAGTCTTCCCCATCTCTCAGCTCTGATTTCTCCCACTGGCTTCATCCTCAGACCAACTCTCTCTGGGATGGACGCAGAGATGACCCCTCAACACTGCCTTATAGAGAATAAGTCCAGAGATGGGGCAGTGCTGAGCACTCTGAGTATATCTGTATCAGGCTGAGATAAGCACTTAATCTTACAAGGTGTGTCCCTTGTCACTCTCATTCCCTAGAGTGGGGAAGAAAGGCCTGGAGAGGTGACGTGCCGACTCAGGCTTCGCCATTAGTCATAGCAGAGCTGGGACTTGAACTCAGGGCTGTCTGACGCCAGAGTCAAGCGGTGACAGAACAGCTCTCAGCCTCTAGGACCCTCAGGGCCACGGGCTTCCCTCCACCCCTGGCTCACACACAGGGACATGGCTGACCACTACCTCTTTCTTATTCTTTTGATTGAAATGATACCCCCTCCCTCATTTCGAAGTGTCCAGAAGAGCACTTCTTGTGTGTTGACACCTTTCAGCCATTTAAGAATTTGGCAAACCACCTTCCGTTCTGCACTGCAGCATGCTGGCTGAGCCCCAGCAGGTCCCTGGATTCCGGCCCTGGATTCCCTGGAGGCTGTCATCACCTTGTGTCCGCCACAGAGGTGACATGGACGGAAAAACTGTTATAAAGGGCTTAATAAATTTTTTTCATTACAAACCCTATTTCATAGAAAAGAGTCACAAAGAAATCAAGTGAGGGGCCTCGAGGGGGCTGACGATGTAGAGAGAATTCTGTTCTGCCTCAATTCTTGTTCTTCATAGTCATAGGCTTTACAATTCTCCGAAAGAGAATTTTCTCTCTCTGAAAGAAAAGGTGAGGCATTCAGGGTCGTACACACACAGGGGCACTGGGCTGCCTTACTGGGCACAGGTCTCTGTCTCCCCGGGCACCGCCACCCAGTGTCTTTATCTCCCCTCTTCCACCCCTCCTTCCTTCACTCGGCAGCAGCCCTATTATTTCTAAACTACATTAGATACTTTTATGATTTTGCCTTCCTGCTGTGAAATCAACGCTGAGCTTACATAGGAACGCAAACACCATTTAAAAATCTTTTTGTGGGGGCTCTCACTTTTTATATTCCACCGTGCATTTGTCTCTCCTTGAGGATGCAAATCATGCACCAAGTAGGGTAAGAAAATGAATTTCCTTTGTTGTTACCGTGGTTCCAGCTGGAGGTACCCAGATGTATTTCTACCCTCCTTCCCTCTCTGACACCACAAGGAAAACGAGAGCAAAATCCAAACTGTTCTTTGTTCACAAGGATGCAGAACAGAAGTGTCACCCATCAGACAGGCTCACCTGTAATCTGTCTGTGACTGACACCTGGGTCTGTAAACTCCAAACCAAACAACTGGGTGCTCCGGGGTGCTGTCCATAAACAGTGTCAGACAGAGAACAACAATGAGCTGTTCTTGACAGATGGGGAGGAAGAGAAGAGGGTTGTACAATACAGAGCTGGCAAGCAACGGAGACATTTCACTTCATCGAGCACTGGTTTTATGATCGGGACAATATTTTGTAGTAAATAACATGTAATGACCTAGAGAAAAAAACAGAAGAGATTAAAAGCCTGTAGCCATGGTAAATTTTTTCCCATAAAAATTATTTTCCGGTTAGAATTCTCGTCTCATTTTGGCTGATCTGCATTGTGGCTCAACTCACTGGTGATTAGAAACCAGTGTCAGTGACATGGTCACTACATCCTGCTGCAACTCCAAACTGCACCCTCTTTTTAGAGATTGGTGAGAGAAAGACATGAGGTTCCTTCTTCTATACCTCAATATTTCATTGGAGGGGCAGATAAGAAAGTTCCATTTTGAAGAGGTTGAGTTTAAGTTCCCAGCCTCCAGGGACAAGTGTCTTGTGGACTGTTAGAGACCTGGTGTCTGGAGCTCAGCTGCATCTGAGAATGAAGATTCTGATGGCCTCAAGCTGCAAGAGAGCGGAAGCAGGTAGGCTTGCAGAGAAAGGAGACCAGAGGCTCTTTATGGAATACTGGGAGGGTTAGTGCCATTTGCAGACCAATCGGAGGAAGAGGAAAAAGCAAGTAGGAAAAAGAGAACCAGAAGTGAGGTGCCCCGGGGAAGCAGGGAGGCTGGAGTTGCAAAAAGAAGCGGTCACCCAACGCTGCTGACGATTTGGATATGAGGAATAGCCCAGGGAGTGTGGAGCTGGTTGTGATTTTGCTGAGGATCAAATTTCATACTGTGGTTGAAGACAAGGAGGGAGGCAGAAGTACAGACAACTCTCACAAGAAATGTTTTGCCCAGTGATCCCCTAGAAAGAAAATATTGATGACTGATTGTCCCTGGAGGGGAGAGCCTGGACTGTGTGTGCAGGTGCAGGTCACGTAGCCACGGGGCGGAAAGAGAAAGGTGACAGCTGACAGAACCGGGCTCTGATGAGGGTGTGGGTGTACTCGTGGGTGTGTGTATGGAAGGGTTAAACACAGGCAGGAGTGAAGTGAGGCTGGAGGAAACACAATGAAGCCTTTCTAGTGACAACGGCGGCCATCTTCCTCTTGGGCTCCAGTTCCCCAGTTCACACATAGGGTCCAGCCCTGGCTCCACCACAGGCTTGCTGTGGGACCCTGAACCAGCCATCTAACCCTCTCAGGGCTTCCACATCCTTGATGTAAGCCCATGAGGCAGGTATGACGGTCACTCTCCCCTTTCTATTAATGGGGCAGAAGCTCAAAATGTCATTTGCCTTGCTTCAGAGTCAGAACACTGGTACATGAAGTGGCAGAACTTAAGTCCAGCCATGGTGTGGGTGTTCTGAAGAATGACCTGAGAAGGGGTTGGTCCTGTGTGGAAGAGGAAGACCCTGAAGCCCAGAGAAGGTGAGTAGCTAGCCTGAGACCACAATGACAACTGATGGGGGAGCCAGGCCAAGTGCAGATCCTATGACAACAAGTGTGGTGTTCTTTACTCAAAAAACCATTGTCTCCCAGACCCGAGGGGCGCTGAGTCTGGATAGGCTGCTGGAGTGTGTGGCCCCTCTGAGTGGATAGGTTTTGTTTTTTTTTATGGAGAAGTGGAGGCTCTAGGATTCTAGTGAGCCCAGGCCCCAGGAGGCTGTACAGTGCCATGGTCCCATACTTGGGCTCTGCTGTCAGAATAATTGGGTTCACATCCTCCTTGTACCTCTTCTACTACTTTCCAGCTGTGGATTTCAGACAAATTTCAGGTACCTTTCTGTGCCTCACACTACCCACCTGTGAAATGGAGATATACAAAGTACTTAGTACAGTGCTGGGCATATAGCATGTGCCTAGTGAAAGTGAGCTCTTCTGAGCAGCTGAAGTCAACTCAGCAGTCATGTGTGGGGCACCTACTGTGTGTCATAGCTCATGTCACGGCTCTGGAGACTCAGAGGTGGACAGGACAGACACAGTCTTTGCTCGGGCTGGCCGAGTGGCGTGTTGGTTAAGAGCTGGCTTGGGATGCCAGAGGGCCCCGGTTCGGATCCCACATATGA
>NW_017731822.1:1295949-1301341 GCF_001890085.2 Hipposideros armiger
AAAAAAAAAGATACAGTCTCTGCTCTCATGGAAAGTGGCCAGAAAGCCAGGTGGGGGACACTGACATCAAATACATAACTACACATATGGTGAGTGTTGTGACAAAGAGGTGAATGCTGTGGATTCTAAGGTAGGGGCCCCCCTTCCAGTCCAGGGGACAGGGCAGGCCTCCCGGAGGCAGGGCTGTTTGCGGGGAGGCTGGAAGGCCGAGTTGTACTTGGTATGTGGAGGAAATAGGAAATAAACTGCTCTTCCACTTGAGCTCCTAAACTTCAGAAAGTGAATTTGGTTTTTATTTACTCACAACAGCTCTTAGCCTCAGATTTAGCTCTTCTACCTGACCCAACACTTTTTTGATTTACAAACTGGGAAATAAATGGGTTTGCATCCCAAGACAGTCTTACAACCACTCCAATAAATTTTTCACCCATGGCTCTGAGCTCTTAGCAGCCTCCCTTACATTGGCTGCGCCTGAATTCCAGGTGAGTAAATCATAGTTTAGAGAGCTCCATTCCTGTAGTTCCATTGTGCTCATTTGTCTCGCTTGAAAATATGGGTTTGTGCACTTTGTTAAAATTAGTGGGGGAGTGTGTGGTCTGTTTGGCAGGTGGGACTGTCTTGCTGGAATCCCATACTACCCCCACCCCGACCCCTTCAGTCTGCATCTTGTCCCCTGTGGGGCTCCTTCCAGGCTGTCTTTCGTTTATCCTCCAGCAGATGCTTACTTTGCAGCATTTCCTGGGGAGTGAATGCCAGCTGGAAGGGACCTTTGAGATCACCAGGCCCAGTTGGTGGCCCCCTGGGTGCAGACACAGCTTCTTCCCCTAAATAACTCCCAAGACCCAAGCTTTCCAACATTTGTGACTTTAAACCTCAAACCACCCAGGGGAGAAGATGCCTCAGGAGACAACCTTGAAATGCACACCTAGCTCCTGCCAAGCCTCCATTAGCCCCTCACACAGGTTGCGTTACCAGGGTAGTTCATGGGCCCCTGGGCTCCAAGTAGAAACATTTTAAATGCTGGCTATCCTGGATTGAATAGTGTCCCGCAAGAGTTCATGTCCTTCCCCAAACCTCATGGTTGATGATGTCATTGTTGATGCCATTCGTTAAGATGAAATCATACTGGAGTGAGACAGACCCTTAATGTGATACGACCGGTATCCTTGTAAGAAGGGAAGAGACACAGAGACAGACACACGCGGGGCAGATGATGTGCAGACTCACAAGGGGAGCACCTTGTGACGATGGAGGCAGAGACGGGAGTGGTGAACTTGAGAGCCAAGGAGCACCAAGGGTTGCCAGCAGCTGCCTGATGCCAGGAGAGAGGCATGGAGCAGATTGCTGGTCTGGGCCCCACGAAGGAATGGACCTGCGGACACTCCACTTGTTGACTTCTGGCCTGAACTGGGAGACAGTAGTTTTTTTTTTTTTATGGCAGCCCTAGGAAACTAAGTCGTCGCCTCTTTGGGGTGAGTGGAAGACGAGCTTGAGGCGGGTGGCTGAGGGTTGCACTGCAGACTTGACTGCAAAGTGCCTGCTCTCCCAGCCCTCCCTGTCTGGGAGCCCCTGGGGTTATGGGGCAAGCTGGGCAGGGACTGGGCTGGCGTTTCTCACATGATGGGTCTTAACCCATAGGTAAGTGGCAAAACGAACACAGACTCTCATCTAATAAAATAACATAGAACAAAATAGAAATGTGTAGCCATGAGATAATAGAAAATACATATGTGGGTCTCTGCCCCCCGTCCCTGGCACAGAGCTCCTGAAACCCCTGTAATTTCCTAAGGATTAAGAACTAGGAGCATCTTCTGTTCTATTGAGGTGACTCTGGATGGCTTTTAGATGGGCCCTACCATGATTAGAAGCTTAGAATTTTCAGCCCCAGCCCACCCCCACCTCCAGAGAGAGGAGAGGCCCTGGACATGGAGCTAACTGATCATGTCTACATGAGGAAGCGACATAAAAGCCCAATAGTATGGGGTTCAGAGAGCTTCCAGGTGGGCAAACACATCCACGCCTGGAGGGTAACGCACCCCAACTGCACAGGGACCGAAGCTCCTGCACTAGGGACCCCCCCAGATCGCACCCTACGCATCTCTTCATCTGCCTGCTCATCTATGTCCTTTATCATGTCTTTTAACAAACTGGTAAATGTAAGTAAGTGTTTCCCTGAGTTCTGTGAGCCGCCCTAGCAAATTAATCAAACCCAAGAAGGAGGTCGTGGGAACGTCTGATCTACATATTTCTGGTTGGTCAGAAGCACAGGTGATAACCTGGGCTTGCAACAGGCATCTGAGGTGTGTGTGTGGGGCGGTGGGGGGAACAGTCTCATGGGACCAAGCCCTTAATCTATGGGGTCAGATGCTCTCTCTGGGTAGATAGTGTGAGAACTGAGTTAAATTGTAGGACGTCCAGCTGGTGTTGCAGAGAATTGCTTGGCTTGGGGAAAAACCTCCGCACATTTGGTGACCAGAAGCACCAGAAGTTAAGTGTTTTGTGTGAATAGTAAAAGAGACATGCAGGAGACACATAGGGAAGAAACACATCGCAGGCAAAGAAGAGAAAAGAAAGCAGTCACAGTGCAATACACATAGTGCATTTGCTTCAAATATATTTATTTGTTATGTTTTCTAAACATGCTTATAAACGTATGAGTTATCGTCAAAAAAAGTTTGAAAAACCCTGTACTAGGCATCGCTTATGGCATTGCATCTTCACAACCAATCCTTTAAAGTATGTATTCTTGTCCCCGCTTTTACAAATCAGAAAAGTAAAGCTAAGCACTGATGTAGTTTGTCTGTGCAGTGATGGTAGAGATGGTAATGCACGCAGAACCGTTCCCCATGTTGGCACCTCCTCCTAACCCCACGCTGCTGTTGCCCAGCTCCAAGAGCTGAGTTGCAGCCAAACAGGCATCCAGGATTGGGCAGGAGTGGTGGCAAAGGTACCATGCTCTGTTCTTTCCCCACCTCACCAAAGGCTGCTGGAAATGCCAGCAGCCACGGTGCCCATCAAGCTGCCACCCATTAGCCCTGGAAATCTGTCCCTCGGGGCACAGCTCAATGGACTTAACTTTACCCCAAGAGCTCAGAGATACAAAAGGAGTTTAAAGGGCATTTAATAGTGTGCCTGGGTCCAGGGGAGTGGGTTCAGAGGCAGCCTCCTTTGACCCCCCCAATGTTGGCACTGGCTGATTTTTGCACTGAGTCACAGGAGTTGGCAAGGAACATTTGCATTTTAAAATAAAATTTCAGGAAGACAGCATACTCACCCCAAATACTGAATAACAAATGGTGGTTTCCTTGAAGGTTGCATATTAAGTTATTCTAACTATCAACAACAGCTGATCAACCTATAATAAAGAAAAACAGAAAACAAAAGAACTAAATTTAATTCTCTTTAAGATAACTAACTAAAATGCTATCAAATTCAGCACAGGAAGCACACCATATGCATTTCCTGTACTAGTGTGTCCAAGCGGAGTTTGGGGGAGGGACGTTGGGAATAGAGGAACAATGGGTACATTTAGAAATGCATGTCCAAACCCTTGAACTTTAACATCTGTTAGGCTCATCCTCACCCCAAATCACAGCCATTTATGTGTTTCTGCTTTTCTTATTTCACCACGGCCCAATGATAACATACGAAGAGAGAGGGGAACCTGAGATTAACTTCAANGCCCTGTCCTGCTCAGCCCACTTCACAGAGCGACTGTGAGGTCCTCAGGGCAGAGCTGCATAGAGGAAAACCAGGTCCAGATCAAGAGGGGCTGCAGAAGGATTGGCACTCCCGCCCTGGAGCAAGCCCACAGCAGGTCTGGGACATGGTGGCTTCTAGACGCCAGGTTACCGAATTGAGCTAAGGAGTCGATGGGCCCAGCGGAAGGGGAGGGGGAGTGGCTGGCTTCACAGTAGGGGAGCCTGTGGGACTGGGTGACAGCACAAGCTGGAGTCACAGAAGGGCTCCAGTCACAGCAGGAAAAGCCAAAGACTTAAATAAAAAAAGCCTGCATTTTCCTGCATCGCAGTCAGTATATTCTTTTCCAAAGTGAGTGAAACCATGCTAGCTCACTGCAGTGGGTCCAAACAGATCCCACCCACCATTTCCTGGGTGTGGGTGCTGTGGGCAGATGCCAGGAGGAATTTTAAAAAAGTTCTGCTATTTCGGGTGTTAGAATTTGCCAGCGTGCCAAAGCGGCAATATGTCTGCCTATGCGAATTCCTGCTCTCCAGAGACTGAGCTTAGCTGGGCGCTCGCATTTACTATTTCAGCATGGTCCTTTGTGAAGTCCTTCTGTGGCCTGCTCTCCCTTGCAATTCCCCCTCTTAGTTCTGGGACTTGAGCTGTGACCCCAGGCTGGGGTGGGCAGGGTGCAGGCAAGTCTGACGTGTGCCAAGAAGGTTCCAGATGGATCAGCTCTGTCCTCAGTGGTAACTGGATCATGAATTGAAATAGAAAACCCAAGAAAAGTGGCTGAGGGGGTCAGGCCAGGCCAGTGCTGCACCCCTGACCAGCACACATCAGGGAAAGGAGGTCATTCAGAAAAGAAGGCTATTTCAGGAAAACAAAAGGCAAAAGGGACGTCAGTAGACAAAACAGGACAGACCTTTGGTAATATGTATGTATATATGTTTCCTTTTGGAGGATATCACAGAACTGGGAGGTAGAACCCTATTTTTGGTGTCTATTGTGTGAGGCTACGGCAGGGACCTGCAGAGCAGCAGCTTCTCTAACAAGGATTGCATTTTAAATCGGAAAAAAAAAAAAGGCAATGAGGGCAAAAATAATAGCTATTTTTCAGGCCTCAAAATTCAGGGTGTTCGAAACACAGTTTTCTAAAACACCAGCCTAATGGAAGACCCATTTTTCCTTCTTGCCTTTCATCCAAGGCCTAATAGATGATGCGTGCCAGGGAGGATAGGTGGCATTCCCATTTTCCTCCCGTTGCCCGCTTAGGGCCCAGCTGTCTGATTTCCACTATTTAACATGGGAGGGGAGAGTGGGGGAAAGGCAGGGACCCTCCCACCAGAGATTCTCCAACTTCGTGCCTAAGTTCCAGAAAGTCTCTCAGTCCACGGGTCTGTGACAAGAAGAGGAATGTGATCTGGCTTTACCTTTTTTGCAACCAAGTTTCTCCAGGGAACTGGGTATGGACAGTCCCTGGACCCCATTTTGAGAACCCCCTCCCTGCACCTTGCAGCCAGTGCCCTGTGAATTGTACTCATAAGTTCATGAACTTGAACGAGTCTGAGATGTTGGGATGAAGAGGCATTGACCTTGGGGTTGGAAAAGGCTGAGAGGTGGTGCAGGGCAAGACCACTGTGATGTTGTGATTTATAAGAAGAAATATATATTTGGTTCTTGTCCCTGTTTCTGGCTCCTAAAAACC
>NW_017731822.1:1309081-1316428 GCF_001890085.2 Hipposideros armiger
CCCTACGCATCTCTTCATCTGCCTGCTCATCTATGTCCTTTATCATGTCTTTTAACAAACTGGTAAATGTAAGTAAGTGTTTCCCTGAGTTCTGTGAGCCGCCCTAGCAAATTAATCAAACCCAAGAAGGAGGTCGTGGGAACGTCTGATCTACATATTTCTGGTTGGTCAGAAGCACAGGTGATAACCTGGGCTTGCAACAGGCATCTGAGGTGTGTGTGTGGGGCGGTGGGGGGAACAGTCTCATGGGACCAAGCCCTTAATCTATGGGGTCAGATGCTCTCTCTGGGTAGATAGTGTGAGAACTGAGTTAAATTGTAGGACGTCCAGCTGGTGTTGCAGAGAATTGCTTGGCTTGGGGAAAAACCTCCGCACATTTGGTGACCAGAAGCACCAGAAGTTAAGTGTTTTGTGTGAATAGTAAAAGAGACATGCAGGAGACACATAGGGAAGAAACACATCGCAGGCAAAGAAGAGAAAAGAAAGCAGTCACAGTGCAATACACATAGTGCATTTGCTTCAAATATATTTATTTGTTATGTTTTCTAAACATGCTTATAAACGTATGAGTTATCGTCAAAAAAAGTTTGAAAAACCCTGTACTAGGCATCGCTTATGGCATTGCATCTTCACAACCAATCCTTTAAAGTATGTATTCTTGTCCCCGCTTTTACAAATCAGAAAAGTAAAGCTAAGCACTGATGTAGTTTGTCTGTGCAGTGATGGTAGAGATGGTAATGCACGCAGAACCGTTCCCCATGTTGGCACCTCCTCCTAACCCCACGCTGCTGTTGCCCAGCTCCAAGAGCTGAGTTGCAGCCAAACAGGCATCCAGGATTGGGCAGGAGTGGTGGCAAAGGTACCATGCTCTGTTCTTTCCCCACCTCACCAAAGGCTGCTGGAAATGCCAGCAGCCACGGTGCCCATCAAGCTGCCACCCATTAGCCCTGGAAATCTGTCCCTCGGGGCACAGCTCAATGGACTTAACTTTACCCCAAGAGCTCAGAGATACAAAAGGAGTTTAAAGGGCATTTAATAGTGTGCCTGGGTCCAGGGGAGTGGGTTCAGAGGCAGCCTCCTTTGACCCCCCCAATGTTGGCACTGGCTGATTTTTGCACTGAGTCACAGGAGTTGGCAAGGAACATTTGCATTTTAAAATAAAATTTCAGGAAGACAGCATACTCACCCCAAATACTGAATAACAAATGGTGGTTTCCTTGAAGGTTGCATATTAAGTTATTCTAACTATCAACAACAGCTGATCAACCTATAATAAAGAAAAACAGAAAACAAAAGAACTAAATTTAATTCTCTTTAAGATAACTAACTAAAATGCTATCAAATTCAGCACAGGAAGCACACCATATGCATTTCCTGTACTAGTGTGTCCAAGCGGAGTTTGGGGGAGGGACGTTGGGAATAGAGGAACAATGGGTACATTTAGAAATGCATGTCCAAACCCTTGAACTTTAACATCTGTTAGGCTCATCCTCACCCCAAATCACAGCCATTTATGTGTTTCTGCTTTTCTTATTTCACCACGGCCCAATGATAACATACGAAGAGAGAGGGGAACCTGAGATTAACTTCAACACAACTTATTTATTGGGAGGTAGGGTATAGAAAGAGGAGACCATTAAGTGTTCACTGGCCCAAGGAGTCGGCCCTCATACATTGAGGGGAGCTCGGGCAGGATCTATCAGCTTCCTGATTGGAAAGTGGGTGCCACATAACCCAGGCACCCTCGGGTTCACTTCTTCCCAGTGAAAGTTCCAATGAAATGAAGTGATTTCCCCCTAAATCAGAAGACTCTTGTGATTCATCTCCCCAAGCATGCCAAATAAGATGGGGTAGGGGTTGGATGGTGATGTGGGGACCAGGGTCACCGACCTGGCAGGGTAAGATGGCATTTGCTTAGAGAAGTGACATCAAAATGGCTGCCTCTGCCTATAATCACTCTTGAGCTGTTCTATCTTCTACCAGAAATAATTGGTTAAAGAGTCTTAAAAAGGTGCAACCTAAATGCTGCATTGCTGTAAATGGTTCCAGAATCCTCTGAAATTGTTTACCTCTTCCTAGACGCCAAAATTGCTCCACAGGACGATGCACTTAATAATTACAAAGTGTATTCACATGCATTCTCATGTGAGGTAGACAGGGTAAGAATTACTTATTTTTTTTCCTCTTATTTATTTAATTATTTTGCATTACTTGAATTAATTTCGCCTCCTGTGAAATGTACAGCTCTTAAGCGCACAGTTAGATGACTTTTGACAAATGCATAGAATTGTGTGACTCACTATTGTGTACTCCTAATTAAGTTAGGGAACCCTTACAATGACCCAGAAAATAACCTTGGGTTTCTCTTTGCAGTCAAGCCCCCATCTCCCTCATCCACAAGAAGCATCATTTATTATCATAGGTAGGTTTTGCCTGTTCTGGAACTTCCTACAAATGAAAACATACAGGAAGTAGTCTTTTGTGTCTGGCTTCTTTTGTTCAGCATAACATTTCTGAGATTCATGCATGTAGTTAGCTGTATTGGTAGTTCTTTTTATTGCTGAGTTGTATTTCTTTGTATGGATCTCCTACGGTTTGTTTGCCCTTCTGATGGACATTTCAATTGCTTCTAGTTTTAGGCTATAATGAATAAAACTGTTAAGAACATTCTGTGCAGGTCTTTTTTGTGGATATATTTTTTTTGTTTCTCTTGGTATAACTAGGAATGGAATTTGCCGGATTTTAAGAGATACATGTTTAATTTTTATAAAAAACTGGCAAAGAGTTTTTCAAAGTATGCTCATCATCTTATACACTTATGAAAGAAAGTTCTTGTTTCTCCAAATTCTCAAATTTGCCCCACATTTTCACCATATTCTCAATGTTGGTATTGTCAGACTTCTTAAATTATGGACATTGTAGTGGATAATATTATATTTTGCTATTTTAAAAAAATATTGAATTATGAGAGTTTTAAAATAAATACTAGATACAGTGTTTTTGTCTGATATATGCATTGGGAATATTTTCTCCAGTCTACGATACATTTTTAGGAGAGGTATTTGATTTTGATGAAAATTCAATTTAAAAATGTCTTTGCCTACTCCCACGGTCATGATGATATTCTTTCATGTTTTATTCCAGAAGTTTTATAATTTTAGGATTTATATTTAGATCTGCAAACCACTTTGTATATTATCTCATTTCAAGACATACTATAAAGCTACTGAATCATAATTGTATGCTATTTACACACAAATTGACAAATAGATCAATGAAACAAAATATAGTCCAGATGTAGACATACATAATATGGTCAACTAATTTTTAACAAAAGAACTAAAGCAAATTAATAGCAAAAGAGATTTTTTTTCAATAAATGGTGCTAAAATTGGATATTCATACAGATAAAAAATGAACTTTGATTCCTATCACACACAATATACAAAAGTTAATTTCTTCAGTATTTTTAAGATGACATTCCATCATTCTTATTTTTGCCTGTATCAGTGTCTTTTTTCCTCTGCCCGGCTCAAAATTTTTCTATCATTCATGTTCAGGAATTTTACTAACTTACCCAAAAATGTAGTCTACTTTTTCTTTATAACAGGATTTGCTGAGTGTGTTGGATTTGAACTTGTAGGTAGATATATTTCATTAAATTTGGAAAAAATTCTGCCATTATATTCTCAATTTTTTTTTGCCCTAATATCTTTTGCCTCTCCTTCTGAGACTACAGTTACAAACATGCTAGAAATGTATGTCACTTTCTCTGTTGAAAGTCCCATCTATTTGTTTATTATATCCATGTTTTCCTTATAAATCCTTTAACAAATATGTAACAGTTTCAAATTTCTTGTCTGCTCATCTCACTATCTGTGTCATCTCTGTGTCTGTTTCAATTAACTATTTTTCCTCCTGGAATTAAGTAATATTTCCTGCTTCTTTGTATGCCTAGTGATTTTTTTAGTGTATACTGTACATTGTGAATGCATGACTGTTGAGAGACTGAATTATATTTTCTTCCTTTAAAGAGTGTTGCATTTGAGGGGTGGGGGGAGTGGTAGGCAGTTAATTTACTGACAGCACACCTTGGTTTTAGGCTTTGATAGAAAAGGCTAAGAGTAGGCAGGATAAAAAGAGTAGCCCGTAATTTAGGGCATGCCTTTTCTGAGGTCTTAACTGAGTGCCTACGATGTTTGGTGAAGTTTCTCCCCTCTGGCAAGTTGGAGTTCCAACATTTCCCAGCACCATGTCTGGAATCTCCTTTCAGCTCTCAGCTCCCAGTAGTTGTTCTCTGCAAGGCCTGTGGGGCTCACCTGTGCATGTGTAGCTTAGTATACATACCATGTGTGTCCCCAGGTTCAAGATGTCCTCTATGCAGATTTCTGGGACTTTTCCCCCCCTGCATAGCTTCTTCTTTGGTATCCTGCTCTCAAATTCCAGCTCTTCATCAGCACAAACTCTAATCTATTTCTTCCACCCAGTGGGAACACTGCTCTCTATTTCAGTTCCACTTCCATACCATAATTTAGAAAGTGTTCTCAGGCAGAGAGCTGGCATAAATGTGATGTTATTCCATGTTCCTTCTTCTCTTGAGGGTCATAGTCCTGTACTGTCGTCCAATGACTGAAACAATTGTTTCCATTTTTTTCCAGTTTTTTTAGTTGCTTATGGTGAGGAGGTAAGTGTGATACCCAATACTGCATCATGGCTTGAACTGGAAGCCTCCACTAGTCCCCATTTTACAGAATGGAGTGTGGAGGCTTATGAACTCCATGTGTCTTTGCCAAATCAGGGTCACTCGGGTGATGTTTCGGAATCCCGATCAGAGCTCTGATTTCTAGCTCCATTTTCAAATCTCTATCGCATTTCACATTAGATCGGAGCATGGCAGTTCAGGCAGTGGGAGCCCCCTGTTCTTGTCCCTGCTGTGTCCTGTACGAGTACTTCAATCTTTTGGAGACTCTGGAATAGCAACGTGTACCAGGTGGGTTTTGGGTCTGGCTGGCCTCCACTTACCAACTGATTGATCCTAAACAAGTTTCTCTACATCCATATCCTCATTTCCTTACCTATAAAAAGAGGAGAAAAGCATTCACCTTTGGGAGGGATTTATGATGATCAAATGATCAAGCTCAGCATTGTGCCTGACACATTAGAGATGGGCCTACTAAATGTGAGCCAGCCCCAATCAGACTGTGACCTGGGGGTTGGTAACTAACAAGCACGACTCCGTCTCTTTCCATGCACATGGCAAGCCTGAGTTGTTTTGCTTATAAAGCATTTTGAGGCAACAGCTCTTGGTGAGTCCCAGGTGTTATTAATATCTCAGAATCACTATGCAGTTCTATAATTACCTTCCCTTCCTCTAGCTATGCTATTTCTTCCCCTTATCTCACTATGATGTAAGTCAGCAATGAAGTTATGAATTACCGGCCCCCTTATTCTCTGTTCTGTAATTAAGGGAGCTCTAGGTAACAGCACACACTTCTGAAGTGGGTGAAATAGTGTGAATGTTGGAGGCTGCCTGCCATTAAGGTGCTACCTACCTACCAGGACAGAGAGTACGGTGGAAGCGACTCAGCTTAGAGGAGTAGAGCTGGGTACCCAGAGGCCGAGGGGGTAACCAGTTTCAGCCCAGGAGGGTTCTCCTGGTTGGGCTTCCGTCTTTTCACAAATAAGTTTCCCCACCTGGCAAGCATTTTGTTTCCAGTCTTCACATTTCATCAGCATCTCTTTTTGCTTATCCATGAAATCCTACTGGAATGAACCAGCCATCCATTTCAGAACTTCATGTAAGTCATCTTACTGAATTATTTCAGTGGCTATCTGAGGTAGGTGGTATTGCTCTCATTTTATGGATGAAAAAACTGAGGTTCAGAGATATTAAATAACTAGTACAAAGCAATGCTGGGATTAATGCTTGTATTAGAACCTTTTTTGGTTCCTTATTAGGAACCCGACTCAAACTGGCTTAGCAAGAAAGTAACGCGCCATGGATTCAGACACAGCTGGGTACAGGCACCCTATCCTTAGGACCTCACCCTGGATGTTTAGTGGCAAACATGCTGGCCCTTGCTTGTGGAGTCAAGATGACTGACAGCATTCCAAGTTTCCATCTTCTGTTCAGCTATCCCAGCAGGAATAACCCTTCTGTTTTGAATTATTCCATCAAACCACCAGCAGTGAATCTCATTGGCCTGGCTTGGGTGCCATGCTCATCCTAAACAAATCTTGTCACCACATTTAGGTCAAGTTTTCTCTTCCCTGGAGTCAGGGAAGAGGGTAGAGGACACATCTGAGCCACAGGGCCCAAATGGTGATGGGGCTATTTTCCATAGAAGAGGGGATAGATGCTAGGCAGGCAGAAACACTTGGTAATGGTGTTCAGCCCAATAGCCATAGCTGTCCGCCCCAGATCTTTCCTGCATGGAACCAGCCTGGGAAGTCACTTGACCCAGGAGACAAGAAAGATTGGGTGTTCAGCCAAACAGTTCTTCTCTGACCTAAACCCTTAGGTTTTCCAAGTCATCAGATGGGGATAATAGAACGCAGACCTGTTTCTCCTGCTCTGAGAAGGCCTCATAGCTCACAGATAGGTATGTGTATATTTGTGCTGAACAACATGGCTCAGAAATTGGGGGTGGAGGAGGGAGAGAAAAGCACACCATAGAATGCTCCCCCCATGCCTCCTGCTATGGTAGAACTATAGCTCCTAACATCTCCCCTTTGCAGGGTCCACCACGCAGTTCTCCTCCAACTGCCAGCTTGAGGCTCTGAGCTCAGATCAAGCTCCTCCTCTGAGGAAGTGAAGTAGGCAGCACACGTCCATCAGACTCACTGTCAGCACTGAGGCTCTCTCTTAGTCCCTCATTTATGTAAGCTCTTGGACACCCATCTTCTACCCAGGCTGCCATACGTGAAACCCTCAGGCACTGGAGCCAGGTTATCTGGGTGAGTGTCCCAAATTCTTCACCTCCCAACCTTTGACCCCAGGCAAGTTACTTAACCTCTCTGTGCCTTAGTTTACCTCATCTATAAATAAATTACTGAAGGTAAAGTGCTTAGCACAGTGCCTGGAACATACCCAGTGCTAAATAAGCATTAGCTATTATAATTATTGGGTTGTCGGAAAAGTCATGATGCATGTTTGCGACAGATGGCACTAGTTCAGTTTTGGAAGTACTAGAGTCATTTCATCTATGTTATTGCTATGTCATTTGACAGCTGACAGTTCTACCTTCATTCTAAAAAAAATTGAGTGATTTGGCTGAGTTTTGGAGATTTTACAAGTTGAAGATGGAAGACCAAACTGTGCATTTTTGCCATATTTTACTGTTTTAC
>NW_017731822.1:1321308-1336811 GCF_001890085.2 Hipposideros armiger
GTTTTTTGCAAATAAAGACAGGTCCTTCTATGAACGATGAATTATGAAGCTCACTGAAAGATGGCAAGAGGTTATCAAACAAAATGGGCAATATATCATTGATTGATCTTTGTTCTTTATATAAATAAATGACCTTTGAAAAACATAGACAAAATACATCATGACTTTTCCAACAACCCAGTATTTCCTCACCCAGGTACATAGTGATCAGCACATAGTAAATGGTTAATAAGTGTTTGCTATTATTATTACTTAGAAACCAACAGGACATAGGCACCCTTTCTTATGGCTGGTCTGACAACTTTGGCTACTGTTAAATCCCTTTGGGGAGGTTTTAAAATGTGCCCATGTTTGGGTCTCATCCCAAACCCCAGCCCAGTGGGTGTCAGTCTTGGCTGCTCCTTGGAATTACCTGGAGAACTGGAATAGCTACGGGTGCCTGAGCCCTGTCCGAGACTCTAATGTAAACAGGATACAGTAGCCTGGGCATTGGGACATCTCAGAGCTTCCCAGATGATTCCAGTGGGTGGAATTCCAGAGCTGAGAACCACTGCTTTCAAGGGACCTAACAGGAAAAGAAGACATCATAGGTGACATAATAGGGACATAATAGGTGAGAGAGGAAATGCCCGATGCCTTTGAGGTTAGTGGAAGGCGCAGGCAACTCTGAGAGTCTCGGTCATCACCCTCTTGAGGACCTCCGATGGGTGTCAAACCAAGAAGCAATCAGGGTGACCAATGACTCCAGCCATGGACTTGGAACCCGGAGAACGGAGTCCCACCCAGCCGGCTCCCGCACACATCATGGTCCCGAGAGAAGCGGGCACTGTTCCAGCCAGCAGGCCTGCTGGGTTGGGGACTAAAAGCCCTAGGTCTGACTCTGGCCAAGATAAAATGCTTCAAGGTGGCTAGAGGTGATTTCTTAGAATGAGAGCTATGTCCTTCACTCATCGATTTGCACTGATGGAAAACACTGAGGCCTTACCCAGTGGCGGGTGGCGTGCTGTGTGAACAGGATAAACTCAGCCTTGCCCTGCAGGCTTCCCAGTCTATGAAGGGATGGGAGGTGAGAACAGGAAGGCCCATGGAGGTGTCTTGTTCACGGGCTGCTGATTGCTGTCTGCTGAGATGGGGAGCAGGGCAATCGCAGGTTGGGAGCACGCTGCATGTGTGGGGTGGAAGTTCTGAGTACATAGTCTTTTATCTTTGCATCTAACACTACAGCTGTCACTCTGGGCTGCACATGCAAACCCCCCGGGAAGCCTCTACAAATGACAGAAGCCGGGTCCCCACCCCCTAGACATTCTTTCTCCTCCAGGTGCATCTCGTATAGAACCTGAATGGTGGAAGGACTGGGCATGGCAATGAGGCCTCAGATGGCAAGTCCTTGTCATAGGGGAATGCTCGGGGCATGGCTGGGCCATGAGAGCCCCTGGCCTTCTGGGGCGGCTTCTTGAGGTGCAGGGGTCTGGTGGTAAGTGCTGTGGGAAGGATAAGAGGACAGCTGAGGGCTGGGGCGGGGGGCAGGAGGAAGGACTTGTCCATTTTGAGCAAGCAGGACTCACTTGCCCTCTAAGGTGCAAAAGGAAGAGGAAGAGAGTCGCGTGATACTGTTCTGCTCCAAGTTCAGTCAGCGCTGGAGATGCTGACCTAAGGATCTTGCACCAAATGACTTCACTCACCCGCAGACTACCCAGGGGTCTCCAAAGTGCTCTGACCCTTAAAAACAGGAGGCATGTCTGGGGGGCTGTGGACCAGCTGGATGAGGAACTGAACGGACGGGTTCAGTCCTGGGGAAAGACAGGGCTGGGGCAGAAGCTCCAGGCTGCCAGACACGTTGTTCCTGAAGATGTTCTCTGCTGATGCAGGCTGTTCCCATGGTAATTTGAGTTAAACTGTGGGGGAAGCAGCCCATCACTACAAGGTCAGCTAGACATAAAATGCGGTTTTAAATCATTTTATTTGAGTGCATCTGTTATCAAAAATCACACTTACCTCTGGAGTGCATGAGTATACAGTGCTTTTTTTAAAGGAAAAATCATGGGAAAATGCATCCTTATCAAAATAGTTCTCTCTCTCTCTCTCTCTCTCTCTCTCTCTCTCTCTCTCTCTCTCTGTGTGTGTGTGTGTGTGTGTGTGTGTGTGCTTTAAAGCCATCCAAACTGATTCAGCTCGAGGCTAAATATAGGGATGACTAACAATGATTTCCACAAGAGCCTTAGAAATCGCTTGTAAGCGAGCAAACGGAAAATAGATTATCCAGCAACCACGTCAACCAGCGTTTGAGACAAGGGCCTAAATCCAGCCACTGAGCTGAAATTAAAAGGAATACTCTTTCCTCAGACAGCCGTCAGCTGCATGGCCCCAAAAGGAAGAAGGGAATACAGGATGGCCCCCGGAGCCCTCAGGACTTTGTGGACTGTGGTGATGACTCCTGGTTGGCCGTGTCCCATGGGAAGAGCTGGGGAGGTGGGGTGAAAGTCCCACCTCACTGTGGGCCCAGAGTAAGTTTCTAGAAGTCAGGTAGTTCATGAGCCGTGGCTGTATTTACCAGAGAGAGAGTGAGACCCTCCACAGATTTCCCATCCCCAAGGAGGCCTGGAGTATTGAAAATAGCAGCTCAGAGAGGGCAAAAGTGAGTGAATGAGTGAGGGCATGATGACTCAGGAAGATGCTACTGAACAGGCCTGGTCCAGAATCTCAATCAACACGGCTCTGCGGACAGCAGACACTTCCCTCGTTAACCTGCATGGAACGGCAGGATTGTTCATGTCTGGCAGGTGTTTCAGCACCACCCTGATGCCCAGGGAGAAGGGCTCCTGCTCCTGACCCTGTACCCCACAAGTGCCCCACTCTGCACCCCCCAGGGAAAAGGTCTGGAACCCAGTGGATGTGTCAGCCTAGAGTCCCTGCCTCACCTTCCAGACCTTGGGACAAGTATCCCTGTCACCTGTTCTCATACAACTCATGAGCTCAGAATGGTTTTTATATTTATAAACGGTTGAAAAAAATCTGAAAAAGAATGACATGTGCAAATTACATAAGATTCAATTTCCGTGTCCGTAGGTAAAGTTTCATTGGAAGGCAGCCATGTTCTTTCATTAATTTAGTGTCTACCATGGCAGGATTGAGTAGTTGTGACAGAGACCACATGGCCCCAAAGCCTGAAATATCTGTTATTCAGCCATCGACAGAAATATTTGCCAACCTGGCTCTAAGCCCTGCTTCATGTGCCTGGGACCTGACATTCCCTGCCCATAGGGCCCTGGCTGCTTCTGTCTGCAGGGCCTCTTCTCTGGGTTTTCTTCTCGAGGATGCACCAGGCCTCCTGAGGGTGCCAAAGGGTGACTGTTTACAGGGAGCAGACTTGGAGCTTACACAGCACCATCAGTGCCAGGCACCCCACTGTGTAAAGACTGGGGTGGGGTGGTAAAGGAGGTAGACTGGGCTTGGGATCTGAAACGGGCCCTCTCTGAGATAAAACCCAAGGAACTCAAGAATTCGATATTAGAACTTGTCTTTCTGGGTATGTTGGGAGAGCAAGACCAACTGTGCTTTATGTTAGAGTTAGATTTGTAACTTTTAAGCGTTTAGCGGTATGGCATGTGCTCATGAACTGGGGTTCAGCATTACTCATGCAATGTCTGCATGGGGGGCGTCTTTAGACCACCCCCTTCTGCTCCCACTGGTGGAGGTGCTCTTCACCCAGAGCCACAGGGATTCTTCCCAGACGCGTTCTGGCTGGATGTGCTTGCTCTCATAATCACATCATTTCTTTCAGGAATGACAAATGAATGAAACATGAGTGTGAAAATAAAGACGTTTGTTGTTGAAAAGATGCAAGAAATGCGCGTCTATAGAAAACAATGGTACTGAAATCAGCGTGGGCAAGACAAGTGCATGTGACTGGGAGAACATCCAAGTATTCAAAAGATTCTGCACTTTGCTTCTTGAATGCCTATAAATCTGTGCTCCATTTTTAGAACCAGGACTGGAGAGCACAGTCTGTATAGTACACTTGTGATTCACATAAGGAAGAGGATATGAAGTTTGAATCAGAAAGACGAGGCACCAAATCAGGACCTTGACCCTACATCAAAATACAGGCCCATCAATGTGCATGTATGTGTTCCACATGAAATAAGTTTAGTATCTGTATCATTGTTTACAATTCCCCATTTGACATTTGTATGAACACATCAGTTAACTTCATATGAATAATAATATTATTATTATTAATATTAATATAATAGTAAGATGCCATCTTGTACTGTTACACTGGACACAATACAGCATTGTAGGAGATGCTGTACTGAAAGGTACGAAGAGCTTTACAGACATGATCTCAGTTATTTCTCACAAAGGTCTAGTGTAACAGGTGCTGTTACAGCCGTAGATCATGCAGCTGAAACTCAGAGAGGGTAAGTCACTTGCCCAAAGTCACACAGCTAGTACACGAGCAGAGATTGGCACTCAAGTTCACCTGACTCAGAACTCATGAGCTTAACTTCTGTGCCATCCTCCCACAATATGTGCAGAGTGGACAAATGAATGAACAATAAGCCACAAGCCAGAAGCGCCTAGTGAGGAGGTGCTGGTTCCCTGGGGGAGTCAGGGGTTTGGGTGGAAGCATAGAAAAGCCACAGGCAATACATGGCACAGCATCATGAAACACCAATTTTACTTGATGGTAAACAACAGACACCTTTTAAAATGTTTACATGAACTTGTCAATATCATAGAAAGACATGCAAAGCAGCAAATAACTTCCAGATAGAAAACAGAAGACTTCCAACAACTCTGAGGCTCTGGGCTGCTTTTGGCCCACACCCCCAAGCCCCACAGTTTCACTGTTGCTATGGGCTCATGGGTAGAAATTTTGGGAAGCACAATCCTGTGCAGCATTACGGCGAATTGCCTCAGTCAGTGGCAGGGTGGAGAAGCGCGCAGCCGGGAGGCTTGTTTGAGCCTTGTCTAGCATAGCCAGGTTTTATTCTGATGTGAGGGCTTGTGGAAGGGGGGTGTTGAAAAGTGCTACAGGGCCGGCCAGGTGGCTCAGTTGGTTAGAGTGCGAGCTCTGAGCAACAGGGTTGGCAGTTCGACTCCCGCATGGGATGGTGGGCTGAGCCCACCCCCCTAACCCTCACCCCCGCAACTAGATTGAAAGTGGTGACTGGACTTGGAGCTGAACGTGCGCCCTCCACAACTAAGATTGAAGGACAACAACTTGACTCGGATCTGATGGACCCTAGAAAAACACATTGTTCCCTTTCCCCAATACCCCAACACTGTTCCCTTCCCCAATTCCCCAATAAAAAATCTTAAAAAAAAAGAAAAGAAAGCAAGAAAGAAAAGAAAAAGAAAAGTGCTACTGCCAGCCCCCGGCACATCTCAGGGTGAAATCCAAAGGATTTTGGGTGTACAGAAGGCTGAGCGGCCTGGGATGGCCAGAGCACATTGGGGCTAGAGAGAGGAGGAAGTGCTGAGGTGCAGGCCCTCCGGAGGCTGCATCATGGCTATGCTGCATGTGATGTGTTCTCCTGGCAAAGCTGACTAGCACCACCCACTCAAAAAAGTGAAATCAGGGAAAGGATGCCTTTGAGCACGCATGCTCAATGTAAATCCTATTCTGCAAGGGCAGGTCATCACATCCAGGAGGCCTGGGACCACCCTCCCCCTGAGCCCTGTCAGGGTGTCCATCTTCCCAGGCTTCCCTATAAAGCAGCAGTTCTCAACCTTCCTAATGCCACGAACCCCTTAATACAGTTCCTCATGTTGTGGTAACCCCCAAACATAAAATTATTTTCGTTGCTACTCTGTAACTGTAATTTTGCTATTGGTATGAATCGTAATGTAAATATCTTTTTGTTTTCTGATGGTCTTAGGTGACCCCTGTGAAAGGGTGGTTCGACCCCCAAAGGGGTCACAACCCACAGGTTGAGAACCGCTGCTATAAAGCCTCACGTGAACCTGGACTATACTGAGGCTTTACAGTGACCATAAGCCCTGAAACTGTGCACTGTCATGCATCGTTTTGGAAGATGGTCCGTAAGGGCACATAATCCCCCCAAAGGTGAGAAGCCATTGCCTTAAGGAGTCTTGTGGTAGAAAAGCCAGGTGTGGGGGGTTTTAGGCAAGCCATACCAACAGCCAAGGCCCACTGTGCCCTGAACCTGCTGGGCCTATAAGAGCCTTTCTAGCAAATTCTCTTACCTTCACCTAGCATTGGCTTCAGCCTCTTCCAGTACAGAAACTGTTGGACTTACGACTTGTGTAGGTCATGACCTCTATCTGTGTTTAGGACGACCCTGGCAATGCATGTCTGTTGAACTGATCGAGGCAAGAGGGCTTTTGAAAGATGAAAGTTGAGCTGCTCTTAGAATGAAGCCAGGAATAGTAACGTCTTACAGGTCCACACAGTTGGAACACACGATAAATTATTTAGTGCATGTGACAATGGTGTAGAGTTTGGAAGAAGAACCTGAGGCTCTGAGAAGTTGTGTCCTGCTCAAAGTCCCAGAACTGCTGACCTCAGACTCAAGCCACTTATTGGGTGGGTGACCTTGGATACGTCGCCAGACTCAATTCCCAAGCCCCCTCCCCTCTTCACCTCAATAGAAGCTTCCTCGAGAACCTTGTCAAGATGCACAGCTGGAAGGCTCATAATTCAGAGAATTGTCTTCAGGCCTCAGTTTTCTCATTATGTAATGGGACAAATAGGGCTTTTGCAAAGATTCAATGATACATTGTGAAGAGTAAATGATCTAAGGCATATAAACTGCATATAGCATGAAAGGTAAAGTCACTGCTTGGAAACTGTTAGTTATTATTATACTACTACTAATTCCTCTCTTTATTAAGTGCTGTGTGAGAGGCAGAGAAGGAGACATACAAGCAAAGTTCGCTCCAATCCTACAATTGATTTCTAGCTTGTATCTGACCAAAACGAGCAGCAATGCCCAGAGCAGCCTCTGTGCCATGCCCCAAGCGCACTGATGGAATTACTCTTCTCAGTAACCACATGTTATGGACTCAGAGAGATTAAGTAACTTTCCTAAGACTCCTCAGCTTGACAGAGCAGAGGCAGGACCCTAACCGGATTCTGTAAACCTCTGGGTTCCACTGTGGGGGCAGAGCTGGGCCTGCAGAGCATGGAGGCCTGGGATCACTGAGATGAGTGGAGTGTGGGCCTGGGCCTCCATGGATGACCAGAATCTTGCTGGGTGGGAGACTCTGAATGTGTCAGGCCGACAGCCCATGTTGCCAGACTCACTTCCCGAGCCCCTTCCCCTCTTCACCTCTTCAGAAGCTTCCTCAAGCACCTTGCCAAGACGCAGAGCTAGAAGGCTCATAATTCAGAGAATTGCCAAGTGGCAAACAAGCTCGCTTCAGAACTGCGAAAAAGGAAGTGACACTTCCCCAGGGGCTGCCAAATGCTGTTTGTGAGCTGAGACATGAGAGGGGTCTGGCACCAGGCACGTGAAGGGACAGGTGCTCCTGCAGAGGGCCCAAGTCTGCACGCACCTTAGCTGTCCATGGCCCCACGAGCCTCTGCATTGGCCCCCCATGGTCTGCTCCTTACCTGGCTGCCTGACAACAGCATACCCTGCTTTTGGCTTTTGTCTGCTTATGGCCTCCCATCACACCGAGGGTACAGTTCACGCTCAGTGCCCATGTGGCCCTATGACCTGGCCACTGCCCACGTCTCCTTCCTCTTTCCCTGCCACTCTCACAGCCACACTGGCTTCCTTGCTTTCCTGGGCAATTCCAGGCTTACTGCTACCTCAGGCTTTGCACTGCTGTTCCCTCTGCCCACAGAACTCTTCCCCCAGGTCTTCACAGAGCTGATTCCTCTGGTCCCGTTTTCAGCTCAGCTGGTCTCTCTTCAGAGAGTCCTTTCCTAACCTTCCAATTTAAATTATGCTCTGAAGTCCATCACTCGGACATTGACCTTTTAAATCTTCTTCATAAAGCCTTCAAAATCATCACCTAAAAGGATGTTGTTTCTTTCTCTGAGGCAGAGGCCTTGTCGGTCCTGTTCACTGCGTCCGCCAGAATTAGTACATCCACCAATGTTCCTTTAGTTTTGATTTGTTTTAATTTTTTATCCCTTTTTTTAAAATTAAAGTTTATTGGGCCGGCCGAGTGGCGCGATGGTTAAGAACTCGCTTGGGATGCCAGAGGGCCCCGGTTCGGATCCCACATATGAGGGCCAGTGACACTGCCCTCCACAGCTAAGATGCTGAACAACAGCTCAACCTGGAGCTGGGCTGCCATGAGTCGCCGGCGACGGCGTGGGCTGCAGTCCCTGTGGCAGTGGATTGCCATGGGCTACCGTGTGTGGCCAGCAGCCAGCGTGAGCGGCCAGCAGCCGCAGTGAGCGGCCGTCCAGAAGCCGGCGACTGATATGCCTCGCCAGAGGAGAGCGCAATGATGGTGCCAACTTGGGCCAGTGAAGCAACATCCTCCACAACTAGATTGAAGAACAAAACGACAGCAACTTGTCTGTTCCCCTTTCCCCAATTCCCCAGCACTGTTCCCATCCCCCCAATTCCCCAATAAAAATCTTAAAAATAAATAAATAAAATTAAAGTTTATTGGGGTGACAATTGTTAGCGAAATAAGTCAGACAGAAAAAGTCAACCATATGATTTCACTGATACATGGTATATAAAACTGACAACAACAAAAGAACAAGAAAAACAAATGAAGAAACAAAACTCATAGACACAGACAATAGTTTAGTAGTTGCCAGAGGGTAAGGGGGGAGAAGGGTGGTAGATGAGAGTAAAGGGATCAAATATATGGTGATGGAAGGAGAACAGACTCTTGTTGGTGAGCACACAATGTGATATATAGATGATGTATTACAGAATCGTACACCTCAAATCTATGTAACTTTGCTAACAATTGTCACCCTGATTTTTTTTAATTTTGAGGGACTAGATATTATCATTTTCAGTTAATTGTGTGTGTCCAGCAGTCCCACCCCTACCCATCACCTTTTTTGAAAGCTCTCTGAATGACTGGTATGCAGTCAGGCCTGAAAAGCACCCCCCAGAGGGAACATGGAACTTGTTTCCAGCCCTGTGGCCACTGGGACTTCCTGATAGTGCCAGATAACCAACTCTTACAGCAAGCACTGGTTAATTCAACCAGTGTTCATGCAGGGCCCATGACCCCACTAGTCCCCCAAGACTTGGACGGAGAAGACACAACCATTCTTTCAAGAGCTGTGTGATTTAGGTGTTAAGTCAGAGATCAAAGAACTGATGGTAAAGACCGATGATGCCGCCCTGTTTCTTGTGCTCAGAATTAACCTGGTGGCCTGAAGCAGGACATAGGCAGTAGCACAGCTTTCCTCTGACCTTGGCCCCCTCTCCTGGTGACACTCACTACTCACCGCCTTCTTGCCTCTTTTGCAGGGGCCACACAACCATCTGAGTATGGTGCTGAGGCTGGACTCCTTGGCTGCTCTAAGAAACCAACCCGCTTTCCTTTCCTGAACACACTCCAGACCTGCCTGCTTCACAGGTAGTGAGAAGACAAATAGGTTAATACAGGCACAGAGCTTCGCCGAGTGCCTACAGATGGCTGTATATAATGATGTAATGACCAAGTGGTTTGTGCTCCCCTTACAGTTATCTATGTCTCCTACGGCCACCTAGGAGGAGGCCAAGGGCCTGCGGTATTTCACTTTCCATTCCTGCTTCATCAGAGCAAAGTCCCAACCACTGTACAGTAATCACCAGCTGACCAGGCATCATTGGACCTGGCTGCATGAGGAAGAAGCCGTGAGCCCCTGCTCGGTGGCCCTCAGAGTCTGTCCTCCATGCAGAGCTAGTAACGGCTGCTATTTGTGTCGAGGAAGTACCGGGGGCCACCCCATTTCTTGCATGTGCCTTCTTGTTCCCAGGACCACTACTCATTACGCGTTCTCATTTTCATCGCCTTCCCCAGTTGACATATTGAAAATTAATGAGGAAAATGTGTCTCATCTAACTAAGCTAGTCAGGGCAAAGGGTCTAATTCTCCACACTCAAATCTTGTAGGTAAAATAATGAACAAAAAAAAATATGTTTTCCTCTCCCATCCTGGCCCCGCTTTGAATGTCCTGGGCAGCTCTGAGCTGAGCTAGTATGTGCAAATCAGACCCTTTATTGCTCAGTAATTAGTCCAATTAGCCCAGGCAGATGGAGCTTGCTGGTGAAGAGGAGGAGGGATGGACATAGGAAGGGTGCCCAGGGATGACAGGTGCTTGTGTGCAATGAGCTTTTGAACAAACAGCTTCCTGTGTTGGCTTTCCACAGGCAAAAGGTACCCCAGAGGAGGCTGGGCTAAGTTACTTCCTGACAATGCAGGCTTTTTAAAGAGTATTTTCCTCAATCTCATGGTTGAAATGACAGGTACTGAGTGCTTCCTGTGGCCTGGAGGGAAAGGGGAGAGATCTCACTCTCAGAGGCAGGCAGGACAGCCAAGGTATGTGTCCCTAGCCTGCCATCTGGGGCTCCCATAGCTTCCATCTCATGGGACTGAAATGTTCTCTTCATGTGTCTGTCTCCCACAAGAAGATGTGGGTTCCCTAAAGGCAGGGACTGCATCTTTCATCCTTGTAGCTTGTGCCTGGTATTGTACTTGGCACATAGTAGGAGCTCAGTAAAGATGTGTTGAACCAAACTGATGAAGAGTGGGTGTTCAGGTACCATGTGATCATACAGACATCTCACATACAAAGCCAGCTGATCTTTGGGACAGACACACTCTCTCTGAGAGGTTGGGGGATAAAAAGGAACACCCTGCACCCTTTTTCTCTGGAACAGACCCACCTTGGGAGGACTCTGGACACTTCGGTACTTCTAGGAAACTGTGATAGGCTATCAAGTGGGCCTGGCTGTCCTCTGTCCAGTCCCTTTATTTATGCAAACTCCTCATTCTAAAGGCCTGCTGTTCCATTGATGGTCAAAGAACCCAATTGCCAAAGAATTGGCCCAGCCTGGCTGACCTTCACCCGGCAGGGCTTGTGACTTTCAAGTCAAGGGGCCACCAGAGGGAGTAAACAGAGCAGGGGGTAGCGCGTTTCTCCTCATCCACCTAATTCTGATCTGGGATGTGCCTGGGAGAGGTCAATGAACGTCTCCTGACGGAAATAAGCACAAGCTTTCAAAACCTAAGGGATAGAAAGCAACCGGCCTGGGCCCTGAGCTGGGACAAGCAGGAAGGGTGGGGGAGGGAATAAAAGTAGCAATCCTGAGGCTGAGGATGACTACCTTGTAATTCACAAAATGCGCCAGCCCCCACTGCCCCACTTTTGGCAGAGGACAAGCCAATCACATTTTGCTTGTCACAAGGTGCTCAGCTGTTAAAACTGCAAAGAGAGGAAAACCCACAGCGATAGGGCTGCCAGATGGACAAATAAAAACACAGGATGCCTAGATAATTTGAATTTCAGATAAATGAAGAAAAATATTTTACTGTAAGTGTGTCCCATGCAATATTTGGGTCATACTAATATCAAAGCTCATTGCTTGTTTATCTGAAATTCACATTACTTTGGTGTCTTGTATTTTGACTGGCAACCTTCTCTGAGAGGTAAAGGCCACTGCCCAACCCTCACGATGTGTCCTGTGGGGATGGAGCCGGTGGTGGCCAGTGGAGGAGGAAGGACCACCTGCAGGAGTGACATAGTGTCAGGAGGGAAGGCCACTTCCCTCACAGGATTGATTGGGGCTTACCTGCCATAGAGGAGTGAGAGGCATGGGCAGATGGTGATGTAAGCACAAAGGCGTTCCTCTTCCAATTACTGAATGCCACAGCTGTTCCACAGTAGGGAAATGGTTTTAAAATGATGCTATATTCACACGATGGAATATCAGACAGCCATTGGGTAGTATGTCTGGAAACAGACTTTTACACATTTGAATAAAGCCCGCCCTCTGCCTTTCTCAGGGGCCCTGAGCTCCCTGGCACCGGCCTCCTGACCTGCCTGGGAAACACACTGCTGGGTGACGAAAGCTTCGCCCCTGAAGCTGCCTCTGAACTCTCAGCTCTGTGGCTTCCTAAAATAATGTAAAATGATGCACACAGCAATTGTACCTGAATCTAACAAGCCCTGTGGAGACGTTACTCTAGCATAGAGAGCCTTCTCACTAGCATAGCAAGGAGGGAAATACACAGCAATACCCATCGTGCCTTTCTATAACTCACCCAAAGCCACACCTCATAGTGCCTGCTCTGTCCCCACTCCCCACATCTCTACTCTACCTCCCAGTCCCCCTCACCTTCAGAATACTTTCTCCTTCCTGAGCTCTCTGTGCTCTTTGCTCTGTAGATCAAGGTAACCTGATAGTCAGCCTCTCTGAGTCTCTGCCTTCCGTGCAGCACATCAGTAGGGTGGGGTTGGCGGGTATACACATCATAGTCACAATTTGTTCCTGATACACAACGTGGCCTAGGTTGATGTGATGATTAAAGAAACCACAGATGTGAAACTGCTAACAGTAAGCCTAAAACATGGAGCAAACTCAATAAATATTGGTTTCCTTTCCCCCCTCCCCCAGACACAAAGATCAAACGGGTCTGAAAGTATTTTCAAAGTAGAGAGCAAAATAGGAACATCATCTTCTGATGAAAGCACTCCTCTGATGTGGAGATAAAAGGTGGCAAAGAAATGGCCTAACCCAGTTGGGTATAGGGGTCAATTGTCCTTATATGGGCCAAGTGCCATGGTGGGATGGAGGCCCCCTTCTGGAAGGGGGTGTTCCAAAGGGGATGGAGATCATGGGGGGAGCAGAGTGGTTTAAAACTAAAATGGTGAAAAATAGGAATTGTGGTCTCAGGAGATTAGGGCCTGAGACATTGATCTGTAGGCCAAAGAAATCCTTCTAGAAGAGTCAGTTAGTTGGGAACTACCCTCATTTATGGCTGGAAAACAGTCTACTAAACACATATACATATATGATTCACTCTTTCTTTTTCTAGTGTTTGCCCTAATGATACAACAGATCCGGAAGGAATGTGGAAAGGCAGAGCTTTCTAGAAGGCCTGGATTCTTCATATACGAACTGAAATTGTGGAGTCCCTCAAGGCTTCAATCAATGTTCTAACCCCAGTATCTCAGAATGAGACCTTCTTTGGAGATAGGGCCTTTACAGAGGCATTTAAGTTAAAATAGGGTCGTTAGGGTGGCCCTAATCTATAATGACTCATATCCATATAAGAAAAAATAAAGACACAGGCAAGTAGGAGAAGGCCATGACGACATGCCAAGGAGAGTGGCCTCTGAAGACAGCAACCCTGTCAACACCTTAGACTTGTAGCTTTCAGAACTGTGACAAAGGAAGTGTCTGTTGTTTAAGCCCCAGTCTGTGGTACCTTGTTTTGGCAGCCCAAGCAAACTAAATACAGAGGGTGTCAAAAAAATCATATATACATTTTAAGAAAGGAAAACTGCATTAAAATTGTAATACTCAACATATACCAATAACAAAAGATGAATACAAGTCATGTTTGACTTCTGCAATTACAAGAGGTGCTCAAAGCGGTTACCATCAGCGTCCAGACATTTCTGATTATGGCGAGCTACTGCTTGAACAACGTTGACCAAAGTGTCCACTTGTATACATTTTTTGGCACCCCCAGTAGTTCTTATTTCTTGGCAAGGAAACCACTGGCTCCAAGCACATGTCCCTCACTCCTTTTTCATCATGTGGTTTCTCTACTGTCACTCCGTCCTGCATATTAGCTTCTCAGAGACACTAGTGAGGAAGTAGGGGCCAGCAGGGATGTGCTCTGGTACCCTTGACCCCGGGACCTGGAACCAGCTCAGGAGGCCAGGCATAGGCACAGCTATGGGAAGGGGACACAATCCTAGTCTGTGCTGCCCTGTACCTATCACACAGGACGCCTGTGGGAAGTGGGAGGTCTTGCTGCTTGGATGGGACCTGCTGTGCTTGGCAGGCAAAGAAAAAGGCAATTTCACTGAGTTTTCAGCCTGGAAAGGGCTCATTTTTCTTGAAGCAGCTGTGACAAGCTGAGGGCCACATAAACCTCACTGCTGTGGAGGAGGCAGGAGTCCTGGGTCAGGATGAGAACCTGGTGCCCCCCAGGGGCTCTCACCTACGGGGCAGGTGAGGGGACATAAGGAGTGTCTACTTCAGTGCTTCCGGGTCACAGAGAATGAGTTATTGCTGGGTACTGTGGGCGCTGTGGTCGAGCCCCTGGAAGACACCACGATCTTTCTCCTCAGAGGTCCTGCCCTCTTACCAGAGCATTCCCATGGAGCAGGGCCTGGTTCTCACTCACGAGAGCCTTGGAGTCTGGTCCTTTGCAGACATGGGAGTTAACTAATGTGCTCTCTCCCTCTCCCTCTCTCTCTCTCTCCACCTTCTCTCTACCCTGCTTTCTGTGAGAAGCTCAAGTTCCAGAAAAACAAAAACCAGGAGGGTTAGGTCAAGTCAAACAGGCTGCCAGCTGGAATGTGGGGTGCGGGTAAGTAAGGAATAAGAAAGTGGGGACAAAATGCAAACACACACATTAACAATCACCCTGCCACACCTGTTATACACAGTTTTGCTTCCTGGCCCTGGTCTTGGGCCGAGAAAGCCTCAGGGTATGTCTCAGGCCCAGCAGCCTTGTAGGTATACCCAAGGTCACTGAATTGCCATCCCTGAATGCAGGGACCACGCCTTGTGTATCATGATAGCACCATTTACTGGGGTCATTCCATGGCCTATATCAGTGGTCTTTGGCTCTCATCACATTTGAAAAGAGGTGTTACTATCGTGTTCTAACAGATGGGGAGGCTGAGGCACAGGAACACCTTGCCCCGAAAGGCCTCACAGCAGGTAGTTGCCCGGAGTGGATTTGAACCCGGGTCTGAGCGATTCTAAAGCAGCCTCTCTGGGCTCCCAGCCCAGGGCCTGACCCTGTCAGGTGCTCAGTAAATGCAGCTCCACGCATTTCCTATATGGGGGACATGCTGGGAAGGCAGGAGTCAGGATGGACCTCGTCTACAGCCTCCCTCAGCCTGCTCAGCCTGCTCAGGGGGAGAAATCCTGCTAAGAAAAGGGACAAATGGTTTGGAGAGAAGAAAAACTGATTCACATGATTTTCAAGAACCCCATCTCCTGTTGGATGGGCACCTCTTCCCACTTCCCATCAAAGGGCCTGGCATCTCCTCATGGCCCGAAGCAGCTGCTGTTTTCACTGGTCTCGGACTGGAGAGCCATGTGTCAGCCGAGTGAATGTGTGGCTGCTTCTTCCTCGCTGTGAACCTTCTGGGGTTCAGGCTGATGGCTGCAGGGTTGGGTAAGTGTTCCTATTCCCTTTCTGCACAGATCACATCATCTTGATGGACTCTCTTTGGAAGAGTGTCTCTAGACAGTAGCTGATGTTCTAGACCCTGAAGCAGTCTCCTTATTGCACCACATAGCTTGGATGAGGGTGAGGTGGGTCTGCGAGTATGTACGTGTGTGTGTGTGTGTGTGTGTGTGTGTGTGTGTGTG
>NW_017731822.1:1336883-1368678 GCF_001890085.2 Hipposideros armiger
GAGAGTGTACGCACGTGTATGTCAGCTCCTCTGCCTGGCTTCTCCATGAGCCACCTCTGCAACATCCCGACCATCTAATAGGCACAGGACACCATGAGAATCTTCACAGGAGGCCATTCAGAAGGACACCCTCGTTTCGGCCCTGACAACAAAGTCTGCTGGGTTCGAGGGCTCCAGAGCCATTCTCTTAAGGCATTCCTTCAACTTTCTTTCCTTTAGCGCTACCCTCTGAAGTCGTTATCACTCATTAGGCATATTGCACACCGAGAAAAAGTAGGTCAAGGATTAAAAAGGAAAGAAAAAAAAGAAAGAAACCATTTTCAGAAGCGCTCATATTGTGTAAAGCTATGTTGAATTTGTATGAGATTTTTAAAGGGTTGGAAATGTCTTGTGTGGGGACGGCTGCTGTCACAGCTGACTTATGAAGGAATGCCAGTCCCTGAGCCTTTCCTATGTTAAACACGTGATCTCAGAATTCCACTTCTAAAAGGTAATTCTGCCCAGTGAGGTGAGCAGCATCTATATTCAGGTTCTACACAATATACATCACCTTGAGGACCCCCAGCTGGGTCAGAGCGAGGCTGCTGGGAAGGCTTTATCCAGGGGAGCCTCAGAAAGTCAGAGACTCTAGGAAGAAACATTCCAGCTCATTCTGCTCTGACACACACCTGTTCCATGCTGGAAACTTTGCTCCTGAAATGAGTATATTTAGTGGGGATAAAAGGTGCATTAGGATCAAGGTGATAGGTTTCAGGGTGGCAGACTGCAAGGCTTCCTGGGTTAATTTTGTGTCAGCTTGGCTGAGCCATGGTGCTCAGTTGTGTGGTCAAACATTATTCTGGGTATGTGTGTGGGGGGGTATTTTTAAATGAGATTAACATTGAAATCAGTGGCTTTTGAGTAAAGCAGATTGCCTTCCATAATGCAGGTGAGCCTCATCTAATCAGGGGAAAACCTGAATGGAACACTGGCCCACCCTACAGATTTTGGACTTGACAGCCTCTATAGATAACATATTTGTGTAGATAATATGGTAAATATAAATAATCTTTCTTCCTCTGTCTACATAGATATAGATATATTTAGATGATCAATCAATCGATAGATAGATATAAGATAGATGATAGATACAGATTGATAGATACATATACATATCGATAGATAAGATAAATGATAGATACAGATGATAGATAATAGATGATAGATGATGGTGATAGATACATCCTGTTGGTTCTGTTTCTCTGGAGAATCCTGACTAACGCACTGGAGGCAGAGGGCCCTGAGCTAGGAGTTAATGGGAGGAGGAATGCAGTAAGAGCGTACCACACCCATGGCACTTGGGTGTGAATGTGAGTGGGTCCTAAACTGCCCTGGGTGGGGGTGTGCTGTTGCTCTTGCCTGCTGCTTTCCATGCTGGGCTATCACGATGGTGCCTAGCGGTTCACAGGCATTATCTCATTCAACTTTTTTTTCTCTCTTTCACAAAGACAGGATGGAAGAGAGAGGAAGGGAGGGAGCAAAAAAGCTGGACTAGCATGTAGCTCTGCTAAATGGTTCCTTACCTTGGTGATGCTTCCCTGGAAAGTAGTACGCAGTCACCTGCATATGCTTCACTCAACAACCAGGTGCTCCTATGAAGAGCATATCACTGTGCCGCTTGGCTAAGAAAGCAGTGTTCCTGCTTCCTGCTTTTCTGGAAACTTCCATAGTTCCCTATGGAAAGCATTGGTAATTATAGGTTTTGAATTGTCAAGAAGTAGGCATAGGGAATAGAGTCAATAACAGGATAATAATTGTACACAGTGACAGATGGTTATTAGATTTATTGTGGTGATCACTGTGTAAGGTCCATAAATGTTGAATCACTATGTTGCACACCTGAAACTAACATAATAGCATATGTATATCAACTATAATAAAAAATAAATTAAAATAATAATAGTAATAAACGAATAAAGTAGGCATCAGGTAAAACGACAGCATGTGGTTAAAGGCAAAGATACACCCAAATCTTTAATCATTTTAAATAGGGAAATTGTGTGAAAAGCTTTATAATAGTAGAGCTAAAATGTACCATTCAGGAGAATTGAATCCATTTTTCAAATGAAAAACGAGATCAAGGTAATTATGTGAAACGTTTATAATAACCCATCTAATTGGTGTAGAGCTGAGAAGAGAACCTATATTTCCAAATAGTATAAACATGCTCCATTTCACCACACTCTAAGAAGGTCCTTGAGAAGGGGTATTTGTACACGGCCTATGAGTTTGTGGCAATGGTTATAAGTCTTCCTACTGCACAAAAGTCTACTTTTTCACGTCGATCTATCTAAGATTAATGTGCTCTATGTAAAATGCACTAACTAAACTTGTAAAAACAACGGCTGCAGTGCTTGCTATAGAATTCACCGCGGCTTTGGGGAGATAGGTGGGGTTAGTCTCATCTCTTAAAATTGCTGTGCAGGGGAGACCTAATTGGTGATTTCTTTTTCTCTCAACAAATGTTCTTAAAATAGGCAATGACCTTTAAGGTCATGCTGGAGGGGATTCTTTTCTAAAAATAGCTATTGTGTTTTACAAACATTGCATTTGCTGATTGGCTACATAGGAACCTTGGCAGTCCAGTGGGGAAGGCAAGACAGAGCATGGAGCCATATATGATTAGGTGGTAAATCCAGTGGCAGAAAGGGTAAGGACTGCGAGGAAGCGTGAGGCACCAGTGAAGAGAGGGGTAGGCATGGAGAACTGGAGAGTGAAGTCGGGGCAGGGCCTGGGAAGGTGAATGTAGATGACTATGGGGCCTGGAGAGGCATGCATGTGTTCATTTTAATGCAAATAGCTGCAGCCTCATCTTTCTCCTTCTCTCCTACCATTGTATTAGCTCTTCCTCAGATCATGCAAAGAGATCCCTTTGATTTTCAGGCATCATTCTCTCCTCGCTTTCCATGTATTGCTTTGTATTGCTACCATGGCAGCTCTAACTAGATGGGACATCTAAATCTTCAAATTACTTCTTTCTGGCTTCCACCTCACCATTCCATCAAAATTGCCCTAGCCAATGACCACTAGATGGCCCAATCCTTCATGAAAACAGACAGTATTCATCCCATATGCCTTTTTAACAGCCTTTGGGATAGCCTGATCACTATCTCCTTCATAAAACATTTTCTGTTTTGCTTCTGGAATATTGCATCCCCAGCACTTATACTATTCTGTCATTCATTCTTCATTGCCAGCAACTCCTCCACTGCACAATGTTTACATGTTGAGGTTCCTCAGGGATTGGTCCTGGTCATTTTCTCTTCTCACCCTTCTCTCACTCTCTAAGGAAACTTCCTGCCATGCCCAGAAATACCAAGTTATTTAGAGAGCACTGGTAGGCAGGGCCCCTCCCCACTTAGAGAAACCTAGCATCAGGTCTGGTGGAAGCCTTCCTACCTCTCAGGCAGCGGCAGCAGCAGGCACCTGCTGAGCCCAACAGCACCAGGTAAGCCAGGCAGACCAAAGACTCTGAAAATTAAACTGTTATTGAAACCAGAGCCCACAAAAGAAAGGCAAGACGCATATGCTAAACCTAAACAGGGTATCCAAATGCTAATATGAAATATTTAAATAGGACCTAGAGTTTCCAAATACAATATATAAAATTTCCAAGATAAATAAAATCACCTGTCAGTGAAGAGCCAAAACAAACAAACAAATCACAACTTGAATGAAGAAAGACAAGGAACTGACACCAATATGATAAATGAGGTATTGGAGTTATCTGGTAAGGATTTACAAGAAGCCATTATAAAAATGCTTCAATAATCAATTATTAAAATCTCTTGAAATGAATAAAAAGTCTGAGTAAGGAAGTAGAAGTTATAAAAAAACAAATGAAAATTATAGAACTGAAAACTCAGTAACAGAAATAAGAAAAACCTCACTTCACAGGCTCAATAGCAGAACAGATGACAGAGATAGAATCAGCAAACTTGTGGGCAGACAATAGAATTCATTCAATCTGAAAAACAGAGAGAATAGACTGAAATAAAATGACCAGACATTCAGAGAACTGGGCAATGATAAGAAAACACCCAACATCCATATCATTGAAGTCCCCAAAGGAGAAGGCATGGCTGAAAGAATGTTTGAAGAAACAGTGGTTGAAAATGTCTTCAATTTGGCAAAAGACACAAACTTACAGGTCCAAAAAGCTGCATGAACCCCAAACAGTATAAACCCAAAGCAATCCACATCAAAAACATCATAATTTAACTTCTAAAACTAAAGTCAAAGAAAAATCTTGACATCGATCAAACAGAAACACATTACCTATAGGAGAAAAGCAATTTGAAATGACAGTGGATTTCTCATATGAAGTCATGGGAGCCAGAAGGAAGCGGTACAACATTTTTCAAGTGTCAGGAGAGAAGGATTGCTAACTACAAATTCTGTATCTGGCAAAATTATCCTTTAGGAATGAAGAGGAAATAAAAAAGCATTCCCAAACAAAGGAAAACTAAAAGAATTTATTGTTAACAGAGCTACACTGAAAGATTGACTAAAGAAAGTTCTTCAAACAAAGAAAACGATTTTTTTAGAAAAGAATCTTAGAGTATCAGGAAGGAAAAAGGAACAAGGAAAAGAGCAGAAATATGAATAAATACTATAGACTATCCCTTTCTTCATGAGCTTTAGAAATCATATTTGACTACTAAAACAAAAATTATAACACCATCTGATACTCAAGACAATACTTAAGAGTGGGGAAGGTAAATGGGCCTAAATGGAGCTGAGGTTTCCATACCTCAGTTGAAGGTAAAATACTGACACCAGTAAACTTTATAAGTCACGTATGTATATTGTGATACCCAGGGTAACCACTACAAAAACTATACGAAGAGATCTACTCAAAAACACTATAAATAAGTCACTATGGAATCTTAAAATTGTTAAGTAACTTGCAAGAATTCAAATGTGAAACAGAAGAAAGAGAAGCAGAAGATATAAAATACAAATAGAAACCAAATAATAAAGTGGCAGACTTAAGCACTAACATATAAATAATTATCTTAAATATAAATGGTTTAAAAAGTCCAATTGGCAGACTAGATTTTTAAAAATGACCAAACTCTATGCTGTTTCAAAAACTCATCTCAAATTTGGACAGGGGTAGGTTGAAAGTAAAAGATTAGAAAAAGAAACCATGCAAACATTATTTTTTTTAAAAGCAGGACTGGCTATATTAATATCTGATAAAGTAGACTTCAGAGCAACGAAAATTACTAGAGATGAAGATGAACATTACATTATGGTAAATGAATCAATCCCTCAAGATGATAAAACAGTCCTGAATGTGAATTCACCAAATAACAAAGCCTCAAATTACATGAAGCAAAAACTGATAAGAGGTGATAGGAGAAATAGAAAAATCCACAATTATAGCTGAAGACTTTAACATTCCCCTGTCAGCAACTAACAGAACTACTGGATGGAAAATTAGCAATGATATAGAAAATCTGAACAATTAAACAGTAAGATGTAATTGGCATATACAGTGCATTCCACCAAACAGCATCAGGATAAACATTTTTTCCAGTGTCCATGGAACATTCACCAAGATAGACCAATCATGAGCCATAAAACAAACCTCAACACATCTTAAAGAATTGAGATCGTAGAGTTTGATCTTTGGCCATATCAAATCAAGTAAGAAACCAACAACAGGAAAATAACAAAACAAGTGGAAATTGAATAGCACACATATTAAAGTCCATGGGTCAAAGAGGAAGTCTAAAGGGAAATAAAATGATGGAAGAAATAAAAAAGGTCTAAATACATGGGAAGCCATACTGTGTTTATGGATTGGAACACTCATCATAGTAAAGATGTTAATTCTCCCTAAATTAATCTATAAGTTTAATGTAATTTCTAACAAAATCCAAGCAAGGTTTTCAGTACACAGAGACAATATTGTTCTGAAACTTATCTGGTAAAGTACAGGCCCCAGAATAGCTAAAACATGACAAAGAAGAATATGTGAGAAGAATTGCTCTACCCATTATTAAGGCCTTTATATAACAATGGTAATCATATAGCATGGTAGTGATGGAGGGCTAGACACATATACCAATGAAACAGTAATAAACACAGAAATAGACTTACTTATAAATATGCCCAATTAATTTTTGACAAGATGCAAAAGCAATACCACAGTGGAAGGATAGCCTTTTCTATAAATGGCATTGCACCAACTGGACATGTGTAGGCCAATTTAGGTCATTTTTTACCTAAATGGCCTAAAATTCACACCTTATACAAGATTAACTCAAAATATATCATGGAATTAAAAGCAAAATGCAAAATATAAACTTTTAGGAGAAAACTGTAGGAAAAAAATCTTCATGAACTAGAACTATGCCAAGAGTTCTTTCTTAGACTTGAAACCAAAGTATGATGCATAAAAAACAATTTGACAAATTGGACCACCTCATCAAAATTAAAAAACTTTGTTCTGTGAGAGCTCATGTTAAAAGGATGAAAAAGCAGACTAGGAGAAAATATTTACAAACCACATATTCAACAAATAACCAGTATCTAGACTATATAAAGAAAGCACAAAACTGAACACCAAGTGCCAAAAAATTTCACTGAAAGAAAGGGCAAAAGACATACCTAGACATTCACCAAAGATGTACAAATGGTAAATAAGCACATGAAAAGATGTTCAACATCATTAGCCATCAGGAAAATGCTAATTCAAACTGCAGTGAGATACCACTACTAGTATATCATAATGACTAAAATAAAAACAGTGACAATACCAAAAGCAGACAAGGATGAAGAAAAACATTGCCGGTGATAATGTCAGACAGTACGGCCTGTCTGGAAAGCAGTTTGACCATTTCCTCTGAAACTAAGCATACAACTACCATATGACTCAGCAATTATGCTTTCATCGTTTGTCCTAGAGAAATGAAAACTTATGTTTACACAAAAACCTGTATATGAATGTTCACAGCAGCTTTATTTGTCCGAGTCCCAAACTCAAACTCTCCCAGATAGCCTTCCATAGGTTAAACTGTGGTACATACATACTATGGACTATTACTCAACAATATATAAGGACACATTATTACAATAGTACACTCAATAACTTTGATGAATCTCCAATGATTTATATTGAGTGAAAAAAAAACCCATCCTGAAAGGTTATATACTCTATGATTTCGGTTATATAACACTTTTGACATGACAAAAATGTTAGAAAGGAGGACAGATTCATGGCTGCCAGGGATTGGAGTGAGGGAGATGGGTGTGATTATGAAGGGCAACTTGAGGGGCCCTTATGATGTTGAAACCAATCAACATCTTGACTGTGTGGTGGAAACATGAACCCACTCAGGTGATAAAATTGGACAGGTCCCAGTGTGCATGCACGCGCACACACACACACACACACACACACACACACACACACACACACACCTTGGGAAATCTGATTAAGCCAGTGGATTGTATCACTGTTAGTATCCTGGTTGTGATATTATACTACAGTCTTGCAAAATGTTGCTATTGGGGAAATTGGGCAGAGTTTATAGGGGATCTGTTTCCTGGCTCAGGGTTATCAAGGGTCTCAAATTTCCTCTAGGTCAAGGATGGCTGCATTGGCTTTTTACCTCTCCCAAAACACGTAGCACGGAGCCCTTCACTTAGTAGACTCTTACTGAAGCCTGAGAATGCCCTTATGGCTAATGTTATCATCTGATGAAGCAGGCATGGAAGGTTATCAGGACCTTTATCCACAGATACTTGGAAAAGTGTGTTATTTGGGATTCACCATTTCCAAGGACAGTCTTACAGGTGAAGACCACTGGTGTATGCTGTCAGTCCATGCTCTGCATTTGTCACACACGCACATCACAAGCACAACTGCAAAGATAGCATGATGACGATGGGGCAACAGAAGTCCTGAGCTATGGTTCTCATAGCAACCATCCAAGAGCCACTTCATGCATGTACTTGACAATTCAGGGGAAGGTGACTCGTGCAGTCCAGCTTCTGCCAGGAGTATGTTTCTTTCTTGTGTTCATCTTTAGCTGATTATCAAGGCCACTGTGATTACAATTCAAGAAATAATCAATGTTGTTTTGTCTCAAAGGACCCTCCTATAATCCTAGATGAGAAATGGTTACACTCGATTCAATTAAACAAGTCTGAGCATTTGCTATATATGGGGCACTAACCTAGGATCTCTGGGGGCAGCAGGGACGAATGAACAGTGGTTCCTGCTCTTGGGCAGCTCAGATCACACAGAGGGTCTCTGTGCCAGTGCTTAGGGAGGGACGGGCTTTGTTGTGAGAGTTCGTGAGTACAGATATGATGTATTGGGACTTCCGGAGACATGACTTCCTGGCCAGGGGTGGGAAGAGGCACAAATTCACTGAGAGCTTTGGGCTCTCGAGGTTAAGAGACTGCTCGCCAAATCAGCCTGTCCAACCCGGCCTGGCCTCACCACATACCAGCAGGTAATCTTGGGCCAGTGCCCCATCTTCACTACCAAGCACTTGGGGTTGGTTAGGGGGTAAAAGGGAATGCCTGTGGCCTACTTAGCACAGAGCCTGGCATACAGTAAGTGCTTCATAAGTGTTGGCTGTTGTGATTTAGCCAGAGGAAGAAAACCTAGGTCCTCTGCTTGAGCTTCTCTCAGTCCAATGGGGGTGACAGACATGCATGTGGATAGATTATAGGGCAGTAGGACCCATGGTATTACAGACCGAAAAGGATGAGTGTGAACTGCTCAGGAGACCCTAGAGAACCACCACCACATGCTTCGTGGTCATCAAGGTGCCTTTCACAGCCACCTAGAACAGGTTTGACTGACCGCCACCAGCTTTTGTACTGGCCATTCACCGAGGACAAGCACAATGTGGGCTGAGCACAAGAATCACACCTGCTGCCCTCATGGTATTCATCTCGCTGCACGTGGCTGTTCGCAAAGCCACAGAAGGAGGCGTGTTTTAGGGAGACTCTCCTGTAAGATATTTCTCCCCTTGGCTCCCCATTGCAGGTGTGGTCCCAGAGGGAGACCTGCCGAGGCCCCATCATTATCGCCACAACCCCCTTCAAGCACAGGCACATCCAACTGGCTGGCAGTCCACCGCTTTTGGTGTGAGAACAGTGTCAGTGCAGCTGCTGTTTCTTATCTCAAGGAAGAGTCCCCCATTTCCTGGGGAGGACGTGGGGTGTTAGGGAGGTAGAGATTACATCTTGCAGCTCACAGCATCTTTTTCCTCTTTGCTTTGAGTCAGCTCGGGAACACATTCAGCCTCCTTCGTCCAGGGCTTCCATCAGCATCATCTGGGCTTTGGGAGCACTGGGCCTCACAGAGGTCAGACAAACTTCCTTTCCACTCAGGTTTACATGGTGACCCACTGGCCTACTTCTCTTCAGGACAGCTTGGCATAACTCAGCATCCTGACAGTCAGAGCACTCCTCCTCCATGGGTTTGCGATGCTAGATTCTACGACAGGCAGCCGGAAGATAACAGTCCTAGAGATAAAAATATAATGCACCGAAGTGTTCACGGCCTCCAGGTTGGCTGTGTGTAATTGCATCAACATCATTTATCATGAGCAGTGTGGCAAATTCATCTTTATTTTTTCCCAGCTTCCAGCTCTGTGTTCTCTCATGCATGTCCATTAAGTTTGCTTCTCCCACTTTTATATTTATATGAAATGAATTGGCTCAATTACTCTGAGACTCTCAGCTTGACAAAGATTGAAAAAGTGTGTGTGTGTTTGTGTGTGTGTGTGTGTGTGTGTGTGTGTGTATTGTATCTGTTTTGCCGCAGAGAGTTGAGATATCTGGATGGAATGAATTGTTCAAAGAGAAAGAAATTTCCAGAATGTTTTCAATCATCTGCAGGAAACAGAGTCTGAAACTGCTCAGGAAAAAGCTCATTGATAAAACAACCACAGACAAAACCAAATCACTGTGGCAGTCTGTCACAAATGTCACAGCGTCACACATTACTTATACCTTATGGAGAGCTGCAGCCAATTGTGGGATTACTTCTTCCTGCCCGTGTTAACTGGTTTGGAAGAAGACAGCTGCCATGGTTCAGATGGGGGGCAGAGGGTGCCCAAAGGACTGGAACACGGGTCAGCCCCAGGTCAAGGGGGAAGAAGGACTGGGCCGTTGAGGGACAGAAGTGCTCGCTTGCCCAGTGAGGAGCAGAAGGCTGGCGGGGCACCCTGAGCTCTCCTTACAGGAAGGGACGTGCAGGGCAGGAGGCCCAGAGAGAGTGAGACCCTCTGCACTGTAGATATCCCCCCTTTGAAATGTACTGTTATTTTTAAATTACATAAGTAGCACACAGACCTGATATAGGAGAGTGAAGAGAAGCTGAGGAACTTCCCTTTACCTCCTCCTTCAACCCAATCCCTAGTTTGTATTCTTCTGGAACTTTCCATGCATTCATGTCTGGTGTTGAGTACACACACACACACACACACACACACACACACACATAGTTGACCCTTGAACAATGTGATGGTTAGAGGCACCAACCCCACATGGTCAAAAATGTGAGCACAACTTTCGACTCCCCCAAACCTTTACTAATAATAGCCTACTGTCGACTGGAAGCCTTACTGATAACACACACAGTCAGTTAACACATGTTTTGTGTGTTACATGTATTATATACTGTGTTCTTACAATAAAGTAAGCTAGAAGAAAGAACATGTTATTAAGAACATCATAATGATGAGAAAATATATTTCCAGTACTACACCTATTTATTGAAAAATTTTTGTGTGTAAGTGGACCCACGCAGTTCAAAACCATGTTGTTCAAGGGTCAACTAAAGATATTCTCACGTAAGCGGTATCGGCTGCACTTGTTAGAGTTGGTCACAACCTCCCCGTTGAAGCTGTTACTGCCCTTGGCTTCTGGGGATCAACCTCTTCAGGCTCTCCTTCCACCTCACTGCCTGGTCCTTCTCCATCTCCCGTGCTGGGTCCTTCTCTACTCATGTGAGGGGAGGGTCCCCAGCTCTGTCTGGAGCCAGCTCCCTTATCTCTTTGATCTCTTCCAGGCCCTGACTCTACATATTTAGAAGACAACAGCTCTCAACTATGTTCCTCCAGCCTGAAGCTGAACCACCACCTGACATCTAAGCCTGGACCTCTCAGAGGATGAGCAAACGGGCCTAAAGCAGAAGTCTTGATTCTGTCCCTCCGGAACCTCCTCTCCCACTCTACCCACACACAGGGACTCCTCAGTGGATCCTCTCTTTTCTTCCTACAATCTGAACCATCACCAGATCCCAGGGCTGTGACCCCCAGAATCTGCTCACATCTCACCATTGTGGTCCAGCTACACTGATACCTCACCTGAGCTTCCACACTGGCCTAACCTGCCCACCTCACCTCAAAACACCCCCACAGCAATGCTTTTCATGGTGGAAAGACTGAGCTTTGAAAAAGTAAAAGCAATCACGTCACTTCTGCTCAAAACCCTCACTGCCATCCTCAGAACAGAACCCAAGGCCTTGTGTGGCCCGCCCATCACATCTCTGGGTCCTTTTTTCCTACCACAGCCCCAGCGGGGCAAACTCCCGGGGAGGGGGTCCTGTCTTCCCCCAATGTGCGTGACAGGCTGCTTAGGTATATGAGTATGGAAAGGTTGAGTTCTGGGCAATATTGGTTTCTTAACGTTGTAAAGGTGATAAGTCACTGGATCAGTTTGCTTAAACTAACCCAGGCCAACTCTGTGATGGGTTTTCCCATCAACCCACCAGCATGGAAAATGAATTGAGTTGGAAGAAAACGTAGTCAGTCCAGATGCATTGGGAAACATGTTCTGGGTGAGTCAGGACAGAGAGACCTGCCACTACTCCCTGGGGATCTCTGGCCACCTCCATACCTCTGCCAACCTCTCCAGCCACTTCTGACCACGGGTCTAATGAGATCTGACCACCTCCAAAAAGCACATGGGAAATGCCTTTATAACTGTAAATTGACATAAAACAGCACATGTTGTTTTTGTTTTTCTGATGTTCCAATTTCTCCATCTCCTAATTCTGTACCACTGATGATGTACAAAGGGGAAAAGAGAAATAAAAAGAGACCCTGATGAGATGAAGCTGAGGAAAGAAGCAATGAGCTCTTTAAAACTTAGTCTCTGAAAATCCCTCCGAGGAAAGAATATGCCCCCAGACCCTTGCCTTGCTGAAGGAAGTGTTAACTGTGGGGCTAGCAATGCTGTCAGTTCCTTCGTACCCCCAGCAGTTCCTGCTATAGCCATCACGTGTCTTAAAGCAAACGGAAGGAGCCCACTGCCCAGAGCTGAGGGAGAACCAGGCGATATTCCATACAAAGCCTTGAGCAGCAGGTCTCGCCTGGCTGCCCATCCATTCCCTGCCAGCTCCACAGAGCTCTGACCAGAGCTGAGTCCTGGCTCTCCCTCCAAATTCAAGAGTATGGGTGACATGTAGTTCTCCAACCCAATGCCAGATTTCTCAAGGTATTTTCCTGTCAAATGAGTGGCTTTGATGTTTTGGGACAGGAGAATATAGTAGGTGGTCAAACATAAGGTCTGTGTTGTCTGTTAAAATTCATATTGTATTATAAATCCCACAGAGCATAGTGATCGAAAGCATGGACTTAAAGCCAGGCAACATGAGTACGAATCCCAGTGCCACACTGCTCTTGGAGGAGTTTCCTAATCGTTCCATGTCTCAGCTTCCTTGTTTATAAAACGTCATTAGGACAGGACCGCTCTGTGGTGAAAGTCCCTAACTTCTCCCTTCTCTGTGAGTATAACTGCGGCTTGGCAGGTGCTAGAGGCTGCAATTCCTAGCCTCCCTTGCAGCATGGTCATGTGACGTCTTCTCCCATGGAATGCGCGGAAATGACTCATGCTATTTCCAGGCTGGGCCTTAGAAGAGCAGGTGTCTACCGCCACACTCTTGTTCTCTGCTCTCTGTGGCTTGAGTAGCAGTGACCAGAGTGGCTTTGGAAGGCACACATAAACAAAGACAGAGCAGCCATCAGCCTGACCATGTTGCCTTACCAACTTAGAGCTCAAACTGTCACATGAGGGAGATGTAATTTTTTACCTGGTTAGAGCTGCCGCGTTTTTGCGCCTCTTTTCTTAAAGCAGCAGTCGTTATGCTCACTAAAACCCTACTTCACAGAGGTGTTGGAACATATTGTTCTAACATTCAGTGTGTTAATAAATATTATACGAAGGAATTAGGACAGTGGCTAGCACAGAGTCAGTGTATGTGTTGGCTAATAGTGGTGGTGATGCAAACAATAATATCATCATGTATTTAGAAAAAAGGAGCATATGTAAAATTCCTGTGGTGTATTTCAGTGTTCTATATCAATGAGGCATGCACTATGTGGAGTTTCTACTGTCTGGTGCACAGCTCAGCGCCCTTGCCCAGACAACTCACAACTGATGGGAATACACAACAGAAAAGCATGTGATATTTTGGTTATCTGTGTCTTTGGTTACTAAAGCTCTTTATGATGACAAAAATAGTGTACCCTGCTCAGAAAGTTCCCACAAAGAGTGATTAGAAGCTTGTGCCCACAGGACAAGAATGGAGTGATAATTACCACACTTGACTTTCAATTATCTAGAAATATAAATGTGAAGAAAACTCATGCACCTCCCCTTTTCTAAATTTGACTGCGGTACTTCTTTGTGTAGTCTTTCCTGATTGCCCGCTCATACATTGACACTTTGGGTAAATTTCTAGAAAATCCTGGGGGCGTCATGACCTCCACTGTAGAGCACAACAGGCCCTGGGATGCGTGTTCCCCTGGTTGCCTGGTTACTGGAGGAGAGGGGGGAGCTGCAAATAGAGGGGGAGCTGGGAGCAGGCTGCCCAGAGGAGCAGCAGGTAGATTACAGAACCAAAGCAGGGATCAATGCAGTTGGCCACATTGGTCACAGAATGACAAACACCTGGGCTATTTCCAGCTCCCCTGGTTGGGAATATTGACAAGGTCAGACATCCTACACCCCAGTGATGGAACTGAGCCAGGGACGGACAGCTCCTGGGCCTAGCCCGAGAGGGAAGGAGAGCTGCCATGCCATGATCACGTCCGGAGTGCTCCTCACATCCCACCAGCATTTGTGTGTTAGCATGGGAGGTCCATGAGAGCTAGATGAACAAAGGGCACTGAGAGCTGTCCGACTCCCAGCCTGATGAGGGAGCCCAGAATTCTGCATTACCCTTGCAGCCTCAGTACCTATCCTGTGTAATGTGGCTACTCCTCAGGTGTGTGACAGCCCAAGTGAAGGACTAAGTGAGCAAAAGGCTGGTTAGCAGGTGGGCCCAGGTTCTGGGCGCAGTCTGGTTCTGCCACTCACAGGTGATACGACCTTGGCCTAGGTCCTTTCCTCTCTCAGGGCTCAGTATTCTGATCTACACAGTGGAAATAGACTTACCTAACATAGCTTTTGACGGATTACAGATAAGGGAGGCAAAGTGCTTAGCATGGAGTCTTCCACATAGTATTTGTTCTTCAACAAACAGGGTGACAATCCCAGCTGGACCCATCTGTTGTCCTGGAGCACCCACTTTCACATTTGAAAGTGTCCCAGTTTGAGTGACAAGTGATATGGTTGCTCTATCGATAGATGATGATGATAGTATTAATGGTGATGATGATGATGATGATGATAATGACCACAATGACTAACAGAGGCAGAAGGCTAGTCAGGGACCTAGAGACGTCCCTTTAGCAAGCGTTCCGTGGCTTTGACCAATAATGAAGGCACCTTCACTGCCAGCATCACTCAGCTGTACCATGCGTAGTGGAGAAGTGATACAGGTCATCCCATGGAAAGCAGATCAAATCACAGAGACGATATGTGGGATGCTTTGTTCAAAAGGGATTCTGTCCTCAAGGAGCCTCCAGTCCTACAGGATAAAGACAGTAGGAAATAAGCAACAGCCAAGAGCAGATGTGAGCAAAACGAGGAGCTGAACAGCCCAGCCAGCCCCCCAGGAGATGCCAGTGACCTTGTTCACACAAATGCAGAAAGACTCCTGAGAATGGGGGGCTGGGCCATTGGAAACCCCCTGAAGATAATCCCATGACTTTCTTCCTGATATTGGTTTCTCTCAAGGACTTTCTTTTGTTTTCTCCTCATCAAAGAGCTTTACAGAGATGTCACAGATGACAACAATGACAGGCACGTGTAGGGCAAAGTCACTCGCTAATCCAAAACCAGCAGTCATCATTTGTTGAACTGGATTTAAGTGCTACACATGTTGCCAGTCATTTTTTTTTAACCTCAGCGAATCATTAAGGCCATTGCTGTCATCCCCATGTCAAAGATGGGGACATGAATTTGGAAGATGAAGCCATTCCTCTGAGTTCCACAGGGTTGCACTGGGACCTGAACTGGGTCTCTCCAACCCCAGGGCAGTTGAGCTTCACTTGGACATGGGGAGAGCCATGTGCCATGGCAGTAATAGCAGGAGGGCTTACTGCAGCCCCCCAATGGCCCCCCATGGCCGTGGAACAAGCCAGACAGTCAGGTATGAAAAGACCAAGAATGCCCCGCCAAGGGAAGCCTTGCCTTCAGGGTATTGCCCACAGATGACACAGAACATGTGGAGCGTCTGCTTGGTAGAAGCGTCAATGTGTGTCTCACCCAAGGTGCCTGTGGGCCAGTGGATGCCTGTCTGCCTTGGGAATAATTACAGCGATATTCAGCAATACTGGAGCACATATTTTGTGCTCAGAGGAACCCCATGAGGTGGGTGTATCTGAAAGCAGTACAACCCACATCCTACAGTCTCAGCCAGCTCCATCTCGTATGTAGGAATTCAGTGCCCAGAATTTTCTGGGAGGCAGAATATGCTATCACTCAGGGCAACAACTGAACCCCCTCTGAGCATGAAGTGGGACAAATCTCCACCTATGGCCAGGTGGCTTGCAGAGTTGTGAGTCCTGAGCAAGTATGCACCTTGCTGGCCACTTTGTTTCTTGGCTCCCCTCACATTGTGAATGTGTGTGATGTGAGCCCTCAGCTCCATCAGAGGAAATCACAAATGTGAACATCAGTTTTTCTCGCCAGGAGAGAAACACCAGGATTATAAAGCTCACTGATGATGTAACAGGCAGGGAGGAGGGAGGGCTGCTGGCTTTGGCCCTGGAACGTCGGGTGGAGCTGTGAGAATAATGTTGTAGCAGACAGGCATCCGAGAATAGGCCATGTCACAGCCTCAGCACATTGTTAGGGTGAAGAGCAAGACCCCGAATGCAGAGGCACAGGAGTGGACCTCTGGTTCCTGGGGCCTGAGGCAGGAGACACAGGCAAGTGCAGGACCTGGAGAGGCTGGGGAGTAGAGATTGTCCAGGCAGGGGTTCCAGCACAAAGACCCATTACTCAGTTGGCAGCAAGGTGGGAACTTGGCAGAAGAAAGATAGAAGCCCAGTTGCTAAGACAGAGCTCCAAGAGAAGAAAAAGATAAATGGGACACTGATTCCTCTTTTTCCATATGAGAAGCTCTTTCAGTGTCCCCTGAGTCAGGACGGTGAGAGATGCAGGTCACGGAGAGGTGTGGGAGCAGGGCTGGGAGGACAGTGACCTGACAGGTCCCACATGAGACCTACAGCATTGGTCTACACACTGTGCGGGTAAAACCCACAAAGAGGAGGGTTGGACATGACTGCTTATGCACTGATTTTCTGAGGGGCCCCCAGAGGTCCCAGCTTCCAGCGTGCTTCCGAGAGCATGCTGCGTGAAACCTTGGGAAACCAACAAGCATTGGTTTCTCCGAAAGTAGGTCAGGAGCTCCTGGGAAACTTATGGATTCTGACTTTGACTTTTTCATCTTGAAAGTTAAAGAGCATGGATAAATTCATTGGAAGAAAAAAAATCATCATTTTTTTTGTTTTGTTTTGCGTGGCACAATGGGAACTAAACACTGAAAGAGTTGGAAACACCCCCATTGTGGCTCAGCAAACACTCACCCACAGTTTGGCCTCACCTTGTGGGCATGGCTGGTCCCCGGCTCTGGTGGGGCAGGTGCAGCTCTGGATACAGAGACCAGGACATGGGATGAGCCAGCATGTTCTTGGTGCTGCCACCTCAGCCCAGTCCCACTTGTGATGACCACCATGCACTCTGTCATTGCAATGCCTTTCCAAGAGTCACAGGACAGCTGACAGTCTCAGCGAATATAAGAAGCCTCCTGTATAAAAACAGGTTTCTTTATCTCTCTTTGGTAGAAGAGGAAATGAGGGAATTCCAGCAAGGGAAAGCATCATCACCCTTGGCTCAGGCTCATGACACGAATATGAGTACGAGCCATGCGAAGAGCTCAGCTCTATGAAGAGCCAGGACCACAGCCTCTTTACTTTGCATCTTTGGCAGCACTTAGCCCAGGACCTTGTCCAGAGTCAGTCTGCGATGAGTGATTTCTGAGTAAATGAAAGTGGGAACAAAGCTGGTGTCCTCAGAGTCTGGCATAATAGTTACCTGGCTGAGGGTTTAGGAGGCTGGGGTTAGGAGCAAGGCAAAGCGAGTGAACCCCAGTCTGCCTCTTGCCAACCTCAGCAGGCGCCTGACCAGCATCCCCTCCACCTTTTTCAGACAACAGCTTCTGATTTTCCAGTGATGCACCCGCTCATTCCCATTCTTGATCTGATTAATCTCATTTGGGTGGACCCAGCTACCCCAGGCTCCAGTAGTCATGTGACCTAATGTGGAAAATCACAAAATCAAAAGAATGGCTTATCAGGATTTCAGTTTCTGGAGGCACAGGACGCCTATGTTAGAAAATTATTTTATCTGAATAAGACCAGATGGCAATTTTCATAATAAACTGCCTTCAATGGCCCTGGCCTCTCTCCTTGAAAATGTTAGCAGATGACTACGGCCGTAGGTTCAGGTGACCTTGTCCTCATACATCAGAGAACATTTACACAGATGAATAAGTGGGAACAAATTAAATTCAATCTCATATTGATGAAACTTCAATGGGAACAAGCACCATTTGATCTGATGGTTGAACCCAGCTCAGCTGCCACAGGATATGCAGCAATCAGGGTGGAATCTATATGCATCTTGAGCTTGCATTCTCCCAACACATGTGTTAATGCAAAACAAAAAAAAGCAGCGTCACTCACAGCTTGGTCAACTTGCTGACTTTGGAATGAGGTTCTCAGCAAGACTGTGATTCCCTTGCCTGTGAATGTCTACATTTCTGGCCAGGTCCCAAGCTCTTGTTTGGGGCAATGCTGATAGTTCAGTTCAATCCCCTCGCAACAGGACATGGTTGCTGTTGGTTCCATGGTCTGGAAGTCCCTCAATGACCATGAGACAGTGTCACTGTAGGTGTCTAAAGGACTTGCCAAGGTACGCCTCTCCTGGGTGGTGAGCCTGGCACCAAGCCCAGGGGCATCAGATTGTCAGCTCGGTCCATCAGGAGTCATTTTTGTTCCAGAACAAATGGGATGTGAGTAGCTTCTTCACTAGGCTGAGTGAAGGGGCAGTGGGATCATCTTTCGAAACAGCCCCTGATTCCAACAAGAGCTTGTGTGATTCATTAAACCATGATTAGGATCCCATGGGCTTTTCATGCAACTACTAAAGAAGGTGACCTGACTCGGGGCTGAGACACCAGGTCTGCACTGGGTGTTCTGAACACTCCAGGTTTGGTGGTGTTGGGCTGCGGACACCTCAAGAGGGAGAGGGTCCAAAGATGCAGTCACCCCAATATGGGGCCCCCTGGAGATGAGTCCATCTTAAGGGGCTTCAGGTAACATAAAAATCATCTTCAATCCTTGGAAACATTTCATAATGATTATGGAAGCAGAATTAGGCTACATGTTTCATGTCAGAGAACCAGTCTTTTGGATTTGCCAAACTTAGATCCTCCCTTCTTCCCTCCCTCCCTCCATCCCTCCCATCCTTCCCTCCTTCCTTCTATGTACCCAAGAAATTAAAGTGTGCTTGGAACAGCAGCTGGACAGCTTGCTCCGTGAGGGAGGATGTTGAGAGGGAGGTACACTGACTCCGCATCAAATGACAAAAGAAGCCTGTGGGACACGACGGAAGACCCCTGGCCTCCCGTGTAGCCACTGCCCCCAGGACTAGCTCCAGATCCCCAACAGATGGGCTCACTCCTAGGTCCTCACACTCGCTCTGTCACTCCTCTGGTGACATTATGGGGCACCTACTCTGTGCCAGGCACAAGGATGAGAAGGATCCGCCTCTGCCCTCCAGGCCCTTCCTGCTGGGAAAGGACAGACAAGCATACAGGTAGTGGCAAAACGATGTGACAGAGACAGCGAGCGATGCCATCACCATGGCCAGGTGGGCTGGGCTGCAGAGGTGGGAACATTTCTCAGAGAAGAGCCCCGAACCCAGCAGTGAAAGGTGTGGTAGGACGAGAGTGTGACAGTGACATTATCAGGCTTGTATTTTAGAACAGTCACCCTCTGGTCTGTGGAGAATCAATTGTGAGGGGACAGAACTGGAAGCAGGAAAGCAATTAGGGAACAGCAGTCAACGAGGAAAGAAGGAGGTTGGTCTGAATGAATTTGTAGGTGTGGGGATGAGAGGAACCAACAGATGTGAGAGACGTTAAAGTGAGATCTGTGAACTGGGTTGGAGAGGAGGCTCAGGCCCTGTGCCACTGGGGGCATGTGACAGCTCCTGGGAAAAGGACAGAGAGGAGGTGGCATGGTTGGGTTGGGGTGTGCTGATTTTGTGAGGCATCGGGGCACTTGGCAGCTTGGCAGACAGTCGAGGCCAGGACGAGGGGGCTTCCTCCAGTGACGGCTCTGGTGTGGGTGAGCCTGTCTGCCCCTGTCCTTGCTGAAGGCAACCGGAATGAATGCTTTGAGCTCTTAGCACTGATGGCTTTTTCCCACTTGTTGGGAGGGAGTTTGCATAAAATGTCTCCCTGGGCCCCTCTATAGGGTGTTTGTGATTCTGAGGACCCCTGGGAGGCCATCCACATGGCTGTGGCCTGGTCCAGCACCTCAGGTTTCAGCCCCCACTCCCACTGCCTGCTCTCTGCAGCCCTCCGTTCTCAGGCTGAAAAGTGCTGAGCTCTGCGCTCAGTATCCATGGAGGCAACAGTGAGGGGGGAGGACTAGAAAGCAGGCCGGGTGGGGCGAGGAGGGCAGCTGCTGTGGCAGGAATGGGAGTGGGTGGGGAGTCACGTTGACACTGTGTGACCCTGAGCAAGTCACTGCCCCTCTCTGAGCCTCTGTTCTCAGCTGCTAGAGGGAACACTGTACTACTGATTTCCTCGGTGACCTGCAGTGTTAGGAGGCCAGGAACTCACGGAAACCTGGGAAGCCTGGGCCCTGGTGCTCACAGGCCTTCACATCCGTGTCTGTGTCCCCTTGCACAGGGTTCCCCAGCATCCATGATCAGAGCTTCCTGGCTGTGGGGTGAAAGGCTCCTCCTCTAACGCGCTTCACACTTATCCTAATCGGCTGGCCCAGAGGACAAGGCAGTCTCAACAGTCTTGGCTTCAGCCAGACCTCCCTTTGGCTGGTGGGGCAGCCATGGCTCCCACCCGCAGTGTCCTTCTCTGTGGAGCCCAGAGGGCAGGTGGCCCCTCAGCTCAATGCCTCCCAGGGCAGAATCCCCACCCCCTGCCTCCTTTCCACGCCCATCAAGCGTTTCTGTCTTCTGGAAGCCCCTGTAGAGCTGAGGCGAGCACCCCCCAGACTTTCTGTCCAGAACTCATGGGCCTGTAGTAACTTCTAAGCAAGACCCCAAGCCTTGTGGTGTGCAGCCTGGGTCCTCTCCCTTGAAGGGCAGGGGTGGGCCGCCACCTCCCTCCATGGGCAGAGATAACAGGGCTCAGAGGATGCCATGGCAGTCAGGAGACCCAAAGTCCTCCCACACAGCGATGGCCACCGAGGTGTTGCTACAGTAAACAGGGATGGCAGAGCCGCCAGTGCTGGAAGAACTGTCAGCATTTAACCGGTTTCGACACTAATGTCCGCAAGTGCAGGAACCTACCTGGCCGTGTTTTGCTCCAAAAGCACAAGGGAGGAAGGGCCTGTGACTCCCAAAGAGGTTTTGTGTGGCCTCAATTCCAAGGTCAGCCGTAAGGACGCTGAGGGGTTGCTTCTTGCTTGTGAAGTTAGGAGACAGGATAAGAAATGAACCCCAGTGCTTGACAGACACCACCTAACGGACGAAACCACGTCTGTCACCAAGCTCCCAGAGAGCAGACAGGGAGAAAGCAGGAGGTCCCACACCCACACGTGTGTGATCCAGCTGGGGAGATGATGACAGAGAGGCTTCAGTGCTGAGTGGCAGATGGAGCCCCGAGCTGTACAGGGAGGGGGTGCCTGGTGTCCACACCTGTGGGTTAGTCCTCTCCACCTGCCCTGTGCCACCCCCCGGCCCCCAGCAGGTCCTGATTGATGCTGCTGTGCAGCACACCAGCTGGTACCTGTATGAGCACCCCACCCCCACGCAGGCTCATCACTCCCATTTTCCATCAGGGGACACGGAGGCTCCGGAAAGCTAGGCAACCCACACAGTTAAGGGGCAGAATCCGGATTCACAAACCAGTTCATCAGATTCCTACACTGGCGAGGGATGGGAGCTAAGAGACCAGCATAAAGACGTGGGCTCTGACAGGCAGAGTTTCGTGGACAAGTGGGAGAGGAATATTCCAAGCAAAGGGAACAGAGCGTAGAAAAGGTTTAAAGAATGAAATGCAACATGAGACACGTTTTGCCTTTTGTTTCAGTCAAGTCAGGTAGTCTATGCTCTAGATTTGCTTCTGCTGATAAAACGGCATAGAACGCTTCGTCTCTCTGAAATTTCGTTCCCTCTCTTGAAGAACGGAGCCACGCACAGGGCTACCGGGTTCCTTGAGTTAAATGTAGTGTCAGCCATGAAGGTGCCGTCGGGCGCTTAAGGCACTGTATAAGCGACGGCACCGTTGTTAGACACATCAGGTTTATGGGGCACTAACGAGTTACGAGCAATACTGCGAAAAAGATCCAGTGTATCAAGAACTGCCTAGAAAGGATGGGTGAAAAAGCCTCCCAGGCTCCCTTGCGCCCCCTTCATCGACCCAGCGAGTGCCGCGCTGCTTCAGAACCGGCGAACCGAGGAGGCCGGAGCGATTCCCGGGTGGATGGCGCCCTCGCGCGGCCGCTTCGTTGCGCGACAGCTCCGCTCGCGGGTACCGGATGGGAGACTAAGTGCCAGGGATGCGAGGCTGAGCGGGTCTGGGAACAGATGGTGCGTGATCCCCAGGCTCCCCGAGACAGTACCGCGCGAGCCCGCGCCCCGTGGCCGAGTCCATCTCGCTGCTGTTCTGAGACCCCATCTCCTTTCCTACCACTGACCTTGACCCCGCGGTCCCCCAAACTCTGCTGCCCCAGCTGGCTTGGCCTCCACGCCGAAGGCTTTTTAATTTCTACTTCCCCCTGTGTGCTTAATAAACTTAATTTATGTTTCTGGAAAACTATTCGAAAGATGGAAAAGATTCAAAGTAGAAAGTTACAATTACCCCATACCCCACCACCTAGAAATAACTTGAAAATGCTTTTAATGAACGTTATTCCACAGGCTCCCCAAACCTGTATGTTGAACAGAATTCTGGAAACAATTCCATAAGACGGCATTTTAGTGCACAGCTTTTTAAAAGGAATTAAATTCAGTTTTCACTGCATTTATTAACATAAGAAAAAGAAATGAAAAGGACTGGCAAATTTCAAATGAATTTTTTTTTGTTTTAGGTGATAACTTTGTATTTATTCTATTATGAAATTACAAACTATGGAAAAGTAGAGTGAATCAAAAAATGACCTTCCTATCCACTTTTAACAAATCTGAACATGTGCCTCAGTTGAGGAACTTTTCTCCCCTCCCCTCCATGGAAATTTTCATGTAAAAGGAATCCATTAATGGAGGTGTGCCTGTAGGTGGAATTTCCCTACTGGTACAATTCTGTTCCTTGGCACAGGACACTGGGCACTTGGCACTTACCCCCAGTAGTCAGATCAGTGCTGTCAGGCACCAGTCTCCCCCAGCACTTTCTGTTAATTGTCGTGTGTGCTGACAGTTATCTGGAAAGTTCACCCCATTATTATCCCTGCTCTGGGGGAGTGGGGACTCAGGGTAAAGCACCTTGTTGGGGTGTAAGTGACAGAGTTGGGATGCAAATTCAGGCCTGTCAGACATCAGAGCCTGGGCATTGGAGATAATTTCTAAAAGGATGCTGGGTTACACATCAGATGTACAGGTGCTTAAGCTGACAAGGACCAGAAACTCTGGATGAGAGATTTCAGGAGCAGCTGCTGTGACTTTAGTGCTCCATTACCCCAAGCATAGCGAAAGGACATTTCTGTCCAGAAGAACATCTCCCTGGCTTTCCTGAGAGGAGTTTGGGAATCCTCTCCTCTCCGCACCTTGGCAGGATGTGAGATTGAGCAGACATCTTTCAGAAGATGATGCAGCCTGAGCTTGGCTGGGCCACCCTTGCTGATGTTTGCAGAATCCAAGCCCTCATGGCGAATCACACCGTTACCAAGTGACCAGAACTAGTGAGTTGCAAACCTCGGATATTAGCTACAAATGAGGGTATCTTTAAAAGCTGGAAATTCAAAAATGATCACAGGAATAATTTAGTTTTTTGCAATAATGACTGAGGTAGTTAAAAGGCAATAGTATGCATATACTTCTTGACAGTTTAGACCTCAAAGCCAGCCTGAGGGTGCCAGCTGCCAGCTCCAATGGCACAGAGGCAGTGAGACGAGCCAGTCTGACACCATGTACACTGGGACAATGGCACTTGCCACCTCCAGGTGCAACTCACCTCCCTCGGCCTTGCCTGATGAATAGGGCATCAAAGGACTGATGCACCTATGAATTGCATCAGTCAGGGAGCAGACAGGGGACAGAAGTCACACCAGTTATTTGAACAGAGAAAATGTAATGTAAAGGTGTATTAACTAGTAACAAGGAATTCGCTACTTAGAAGGGATAAGTGAGCTATACAGACTATCCGAGGGCTAAGGGAGAGTTCCAAGAAGGAGCGAACTTGGCTGGGATTCAGACCTCAGGCCCAGGGTGTTCCTGTGGTTTCCTGAGCCACCTCTGGCCTGCAGCCAGGGCCAAGGCTGGTGAGCAGGATGCCATCCCCAGGGAGTCAGCAAAGCTTGTTGGAAGGCGAGAGCCCCTGAGTGTCACGTGCTTCCCTAGCAGCCATCACATAGAAGCAAGAAGGGGAAAGGCACCCAGAACCAGGAAGAGGAGGCTTTCCTTCTTCAATGTCCTTCTAGAACCTTCCAGTGACATATCTTACAAAAGAGAAATGTTTATAGGGTATGACAGAGGATCACAAAGTATCACAAAGCAGTGTAGAGAAGCGTGGATTTGGAATTGAGAAGCAATAAACAGACACCTAGTTGCAGCACTGTTTGCAATAGCCCCACACTAGAAGTAACACAAATGCTCATCTACGAGTATTAAAAAAAAAAGATAAATGAATAAATACAATGTAGTAGGGATGCACAAAGGAATAGTACACTGCAGTGAAAAATGACTGGATCCAGCCACGCACAACCACATGACTGAATCTCAGAAACATAAAGTTGAGTGGGGAAAAGAAGTTGCAAAAGACAACATACTTACAAAGCTTAACAACAAGTAAAGCGGCACGATATATTGTGTAGCTCTACATCTAGGGTGAAGCTATTTTTATATGAGCAAAATAATGAACAAAACAATATCCAGGAGAGTGGGTACCTCTGGGGGTGAGAAGGAGATGGGACCGGGGAGGGGCACAGTGTACTTTCAAATATACTGGTAATTTCTAGTCCTTATACTGATGGCAAGTTCATGTGCACTCATTTGATTCCTATGCCTCATAATTTAGGTTAACATTTGTTACATATGTACCTCTCTTTGTGTCAGTATTACTTTTAAAAATTGCATAAGGTGGGTTGTGAGCTATGTGGTCTAACAGCAGCTCCTGGGTGTCTTAACTGATACAGCTCCTTATGGGCGAGCACATGCCAGGTTGTCGGCAAAACTTGTGCAAATTTGTAGAAAAGATAAGCAAAGTGTCCGGAACACAGGAAGCTATGGCTCTTCGTCACTCTGTGGGGATCAGATGACATGGGGCGATGTGTCCCCAGTCCTGAGAGACCTTCCAGAGAACACAGACCACCTGGCATACTTTACAGTAACGTGTGAATGGCTTTCTTGCAGAGTGAAGACCGGACTTTGGGCCAGAGATCCAGCGCTCACCACTCAGAGCAGTGGGAGGAAGCTGAGGGGTCGTAGGTCTCAGCTCAAGTCAAGGAACCGTGCAGACAACTGGAAATAACAAGGGTTGGCAAGGGTGTGAAGAAGTTGGAATTCCTGTGAGGGTAAAATGGTGCAGCTGCTGTGGATAACAGTATGGCGGTTCCTAAAAAAATTGAACATAGAACTACCATCTGATCCAGCAATGCGATTTCTGGGTATGGACCCAAAAGAACTAAAAGCAGGGACTCACACATATACCTATTTGTGTACCCATGTTCGTAGCAGCATTATTCACAGTGATCAAAAGGTGAAACCCAAGTGTCCGTCGATGGATGAATGGGTAAACAAAAGGTGGTCTATACACGCAATGGAACACTATTCAGCCTTAAAAAGGAAGGGCATTCTGACACGTTACAACATGGATGAACCTTGAGGACATCATGCTAAGTGAAATAAGCCAGTGACGAAAGACAAATATTGCATGATCCCACTTATATGAGGTACCCAGAGTAGTCAAACTCATAGAGACAGAAAATAGAATGGGGTTGCTGTGCATTGGGAGGAGGGATGATGGGGTGTTTTTGTTTAATGGGCACGGAGTTTCAGTTTGGGAAGATACAAAAATTCTGGATGTGGATGGTGGTGATGGCTGCACAACAATGTGAATGTATTTAATTCCACAGAACTGTACACTTAAAAATGGTAAAAATGGTAAATTTTATGTAAATGTATATTTTACCACAATTTAAAAAATAAAAAGCCACGTGCACCAACTAGAATGGGCTGTGTTGGCAAGTTCCCTGTTACTGAGAAGGTTCACACAGAGCCTGGGTGAGCATCTTTTTCTTTTTTTTTAATTAAATTTATTGGGTTGACAATCGTTAGTAAAATTACATAGGTTTCAGGTATACAATTCTATAATATATCATCTGTGTATCACATTGTGTGTTCACCACCCAGAGTCAGTTCTTCTGTCACCATATATTTGACCCCTTTACCCTCATCTACCATCCCCTCCCCCCTTACCCTCTGGTAACCACTTGTCTGTGTCTACGAGTTTTTGTTTGTGTGTTTGTCTTGCTCCTTTGTTGCTTTCAATTTTATACCCCACATAAGTAAAGTCATATGGTTCTTGACTTTTTCCGTCTGACTTATCTTGCTTAGCATAATATTCTCAGGGTCTGTCTGGTCAGGGACAGTCTAGTCTGGAGGCTTTCATGGCTCTGGCCAGAATCTCTGCTCACAGAACACAGTGCCGAGTTCAGAGCAGTGAAGGGTCTATGAGCAGGCTCCCTCCCATCCAAAGGGCTCAGTTTCCTCTCAGGAAATGCAGCTGGGTCTCCCCAAGAGACCAAGCTGCACCCCATCACTGACACACAGGGGTCTGGGGGACGAGCTTCCTCAGAAGGCTGGAGACCCCCCATTGGCACAGGCCCCCAGGAGTGAATTGATCTGCTTTGGGGTTCAGCCCCCAGCCCAGGCCCGCAGTGTCACCAAGCCACTTATTTGATTCCATCATGGTGCCCAACCCTGGCAGGACCAGGCCTCTGGGTCTGGAGGGTACCTGGTCTCGGGCCCTGACCAGGATCCTGGCCCACTCCCAGCGTGGACTTCCGGGCCCCAGCCTGAGCCAGCTGACCACACAACTCCCTCCAACCCAGCTGATTTCCACTGTCTCCTAACAGTGACCAAGCCCAACAAGGCGAACTCCAAACTTAGAAATCCAAACGCGGCAGACATCCAGATGGTAAAAAAGAAACCAGAAGCAAGCCTCTGGCTCAGTGTCCTGACAAATTTAAAAGCTCAGTCCTCAACAGTTAACAAAACCTGGACCAGCTTTCCCGCCACCCTTCGGCTCCGAATTCCCTAGGAGGGAGCGTTCTTTACAAATACGGGTAATGAACTGCACTTCTTACCTATCCTTAGCCCTCAAGACTCATTTGCGAAGCCACCCCTCTCAGAAGCCACCCCTGACTCCTCAAGCATGACCAGCTACCACCCTGTGTGTCTTCATCGGGCTTTTGCCCTGTCTCAGCTCCCACTGTGGCTTTCTTCCCAACCAGATCCCCAGTACTTAGCACAGAGCCTGTTGTGCGGTAGACACAACACGTGCTTGCTGCAAAGGTGAAGGCATGCATAAAAATGGATCCAGGAAAAGCATAATTTTTAGCTAAGAGCCCAAATTTTGCTAGACTCATCATGACACCTATCGGTGATAACTCTCCATTTTGTGGACCCAACAAAATCTGCGTAAGTACCACAGGGCATTTCCTTTTGTCCCAGCAAAGGCCTTTTGAGTGCCAGCGATGAGCCAGGGACCTTGTGAGTGCAGGGGACACTTGGATGAGTTGGTCAGTACCGATCCTTGAGGGTTTGGGCCTGAGGCACTGACTGCCGCTCACCACCACAGTCAGTACAGGCATTAATCTTACACCATGGTAGGGAGAGGTGAAGGACGCTTAGGCTGTGATGGTCGTGGACGCAGTGTGGAGAAAGGCGGCCTCTGAGGGGAGTGGAAACTCTTTCTGTTACATGAGCTACCTCTTATCACCCTGTTTATCATCGCCTTAGAGGAAGCCTGGGTTCCAAGTTTCGGGGTATTGTCCCAATTTCATTTCTGGTTTCAGCCAACATTCCTGGAAAGCAAGACCTAAGGCCACCCTGGTTCCTTTATTCCATCTCCTATGTGGAGAAAGGGTGCTGGCAAGGGAGGTTCAGACAGAGGGCCCAGCCCTGCTTTTTAGCCTCTGTTTTCCCCAGCCCCTTTTTCTTGTACCTTTCCAACCAAGGCTTTAAAAAAAAAACAATCCTCATTGAATAACCACTTGGGAAGCAGAAATAGAGTTCAGTTTCTTATATGAAAATTGTAATAGAATAAAACAAAATGAAAATAATACAGAAAAAAAGCCATGGGTGTCTTTAAAAAAAAAAATCCAGCCTAGGTAAGTTCTATGTGCAACCAGAAGTCATAAAGGAAAAACTGAAACATTTAACATTGTAACACTTCTACATCGCGAACGTGAAATAAAATGAAAATCAACAACTTCAAAACAAAGGTACACTGAGAAAAAAATAAGAGTAAACACATTACAAAACGCTAGTATCCTTAATATGCAAAGAACAGTTACAATTTTTTTTTAAAAAAGGAATACTTCAACAAAAATGGGGAAAGAACAGGTAATTGTTCAAAGTCATACAAGTGGCCAATTCTATGAACATTAAAACAAAATTATTTCCTTGATTGAAAATCAAGATTTGTAATAACTATGTTCACAAAGGTGTTGGTGGGAGTGTAAACTGGTACGTTTCCAGAGGGAAATCTGGTTAATTGAATTATCAAAATAGTAAATGCGTACATCTTTTACCCAGCAACCCCGCTGGGTAAAATATATACTATAGAAACATTTTATACATATAGAATATATACTAAGAAAATAATTGGCTAACTGCATAAGGATGCATAGGAAACATGTTCATTAAAGCATGGTATATATTTAAACTTGAAATCATTTGTTTTTCAATCACGTAAAAGAATAATTTTTGGCTATGGGCCGAAACTTTACTTGGGTCATTATCACACCTACTGTCATTATCCGATAACTAAATTATGGTGTCCTGACCCTTGGAATGCCGAGTTAGCCATTAGACATGATAATGTGACTATATGATCATACAAATAGGTCTGGAATATACTGCTGGGCCTTACCAAAGGCAACAAAAAAAGTTAGAACTATCTCTAAATCCACAAAAAGATTGGGGTTTGAAAGCACATTCACCAAAGTGTTAACAGTGCTTTGTCTGTGACTGGCTGGATTTAGGACCGTTGACTTTCTTTGTCTATGTTTTAAAACTTTCTATGGCAAGAATGTATGGTTTTAAAATCAGAAAAGCACAAGCAAGTTTCCTTTAAGACAAGAAAACCAATTAAGCTCTGCCTTTCAAATATGTCCAGTCCAGCTACTACGCTTGACTGCTGGGGCCAGAGATGTACAGAGATATAGAAACATATAGGTATATAGATACATAGAAACGTTGGCTGGTGAGAACAACAGAAAAGCTACGTTCTGAGATTCAAGGTGAACTACATGGTTCTCCTTTTCCTTTGGATCGACACCGTCCTTTCAAATACCTCTGGTAAGGCTAACGGACACAGGACAATCTGTAACAATATACAGTATAAAAATTCACGACGTCAAAGCAGCCATCGGCTGAGGCTTTGGGTTTTCCATGTCACAGGCTCCAGGAAACCTAGAGCCTAGAATAGACTCTTCCCAAGGCTCGCCTTTACAGTAAATGTAATTACACTTTAATGGCATTCATCTCATTCTGTCACTGTTTCCATAGCTCCTATTTTTAACCAGCACAATGGGAAAATTTGTCCTCTGATTCACTGACGAGTTTTCAGGCAAGGAGCCTGGCTTTTAAAATGACAGTACCCTTAATCCTATCGCGAATTTTTAAAATGAAGTAACAGCCTGTAATTAAAACCATGGAGCGCAGGCAACCTCAGCACACTAAGAATAGCAAGCAACCCAGCGCTCAATTCAGGTAACAGGATTCATCAGCCACAGGGCTGGAATGCAAGGGACGGGGAGCGAGGTTTTCTGATCCTGGCTTTGGGACTTTGCAAGTCACTTCAAAGTCCTGCACCACAGTTCCTGTGAAAAGGGGCACTGATTCTTAGATTCTTTTTGGTCAGGCCACCCAGTGGGGGTGACCGAAGTCCACCAAGGGCTTTGCTCCTCTGCAAGAATCCTGGGGTGGCAGTCCCACCCACTCACACAGTGCACATAGGACTCCCAAAGCAGATGGGGCTGTGGAGTCTCTCCTGTCCCATCCAACACCATGGAGAGGTGAAGTCTGTGTCACCTCCCCTTGAATCTCAGCCTGCTGGTGACAGCTTCAACCAGCACAATGTAGTAGGAGTGACTTCCTGTGATGTCTGGGGCTTGGTCACAAGAGGCTACCCAGCTTCCTTCTGGCTCTCTTCACATGCTCTTGAAACACTCACTCTTGGAACCCAGCTATGAGATTGTGCAAAGCGGAGCCATGACCAAGGCACAAGCAGGCGCTCCGACCAATGGGCCCAGCTGACCCAGCCTTCAAGCCACTCCTGCCTGGCCCCTGACATGTGAGTAAAGAAGCCCCAGCCATCTAAGTCCCTTCCAGCATTTTGAGTGTTCTTCGCCAAGGCCCCCAACCAACATTGTGGAGCAAAGGCAAACCATGCCCACTGGGTCGTGATCCACAAAATGTGTGAGCATAATAAAGGGTGGTAGTTCATGTCACCTGGTTTATGATGGGTCGCTGGGCAGGAATGTCACCTGGAACTCCAGGTCTGATATATGAAGTCATCTAATGAACACTTAACCTAGCGCTTAGTATGTGTGAGGCCCTGTCCTAAGTAGGAGACAAATCCTAATTTGTATTATAATTTTAATGTAAATCTTTATACCAACCCTGTGGGGTCTGTACTATTATTGTCTGTGTCTTACAGTTGAGGAAATTGAAGTTCAGAGAAGTTAAATAACTTGCCCAAAGTCACACAGCTACCAAGTAGCAATGGCAGCCTTCAAACTGAGGGACTCTAGCTCTAGAATGCACACTCTTAAACCACTTATAAGTACTTTGTTTCTGTCCAAATCTTTGTTGCCTAATCTTGATGCATCGACTCCACCCATGGGCCCCAGACTCTATACAGCATTCTTTGTTTCCTTCTGCCTTGCCTTATTGCTAAGATGGGATCAGGTGGTCCAGGGAAACACATCTACTTTGCACACCAGGAGAAAAATCGACTAAAAAGACACTTTCTCCCTAGGAAAGGGCAAGTTCATTATGCATCTTTCAGACCAGCCTCACGATGATGCCTGGTCCTGACCTGATTTTGTGCACGCCCCAGGCTGGGGCTAATTTACACTGCTGCAGCCACCCATGCAGCCAGAAATTGCTTCTCAAGCTGCAAGCCCCAGCTTAGCAGTGGTTTTATTTGGGTACACGTGGAGTTCCCCCCCGCAGTTCTTGTGTGCTTACGGCAGCCAGCCCGCCGACTCAAAAAGAGGACGCTGCGGGATAGTGGCCTTCATGGGCCCTCAGGGGCTCTTAGGTGTTGGAGTTCTTTGCTTCTGTAACCATTTCTAAGTGTCCACTAGCAAATCCTGATCAATAAAAGATAGCGCTTTATGGTCGTTTAGCAGAAACTCTTTTTCTTAAACTCTACTTCTGCCATTTAAAACTTTTTCCTAGAACCATGGGGTCAAACTCTGATTGTGGTGCCGTAAGGTCACACAAACATCTCATGCAGAAGTCTCCTCTGCTCTAGGTAGCAATAAAAAAAACACGAGCAAAACCTTCCTTATGGTTGATCCTTTTCAAACAAATAAAAGCCCTGACTAAAAATGGCATGGCTTCTTACACTCCTACTGTTCAAACTGCAGTAAAAAAGGGACAAACTCATTAACTTAAAAATAACTGCCAGCACAGGACCTTCAAACATCATTGATTCTTCCCTCTGTCTCCTTCCTCCCCC